>NC_041386.1:12437165-12475771 GCF_002162155.2 Triticum dicoccoides | reverse complement strand
GCGCGCTAGGATTTGACAGGACGCAATGCGGTTATTCTGTTTCCACGCCCACCGCACGCACCCTAAACCCTAAAAACCATAAGATAGATAGTGGGGTCACGGATGTGACGGACTCGCCTCCGCATGCGACGACGCGGCATGCCGCGTCGTCGCCTGCTCCGGCTCGTTCCTATCTCGGCCCATACTTGGGCTAATCCCATGATTTCTCACGAGACAAAAGTCTAAAAAGAACATCTGGAGAATTAAAAATTACAAAGAAAAACAAACAAACAAACAAAATATAGAGCATCATGCACCTTTTCCTTCCAATGTGGAGTGCAAATCTCCAAAACCAGAAGTTCAACCATTAATAAAAAAGAAGTCCAGATCCTACTGAAGATAGTGCTTGTGATCCAGCTCCACACTTACACACTAGTTACAACAAAATGCAGAAGAAATCTACTAAGGGTTTTTGATTTCTGGAATGTAATCTGTCCTGGAATATCAATGTCAAAAAGATGAACCTGCATTCAAGAAAATTTTTGCTGTGACATAAAAAACCAAGAAAGAAGCACCTGAGGAATAATAATGTTTAGTGTCGAAGAAACAAAATGCACAAGGCATAAGTTAACTAATAAAATGTTCTAAATAAAGGTAAGTTCAAGTTGTAAAAACACAGAAATTCGGCGTTTGGAAAAAACATCAAATGAACATGTAGAAAAGACAAATTACACAGAAGCAAAAATCTTGTAAGTTCACGTTAAACACAAACTGAAGTTCTACCACTGTTTGAAGTATGTAAACGTGTTACAAAAAAAGTAAGGTATGCATGCGTATTTGGGAATAATCCCATAGTTGCCACGGAACAAACTAAAACCCAAATTAGAAAATTTAAAATTACAAAAAAACAAAAAATAGAGCGCGATGTTGAACCACCTTGCAATGTGGAAATCAGGAAGTTCAATCACTGGTAGCATAGAAGTCCAATTACTACCACAGAATGTGGATGATCCAAAAAACTAGCCCGGAAGATAGAATAAATATAAAAAGGATGATTTGTGTATCTATGGACCACCTCCACATTTACGTATATGAGTACTCTGAAAAACAAAACAAAACGTACACAAAAATTTTATAACAACACCAACCGACCAGATCGTATTGCAGCATCAACCAAAAAACATGCATTAAAATGAGGGAAGTTCAAGCACAAAAGGTGCAGAAGTCCAACTCTGTAACACAGACAGTAGAATCACTGGAAAAAACACATTATCGAATTTGCTTTTCAGATTTAATCACTTGGGTGACTACACCTTCTCAGGCCGCGACCTCGAACGATATCCTATTGTGCCCTGACATCAAAATGATAAATCAACCAAGTTGTCTCATTGAAGAACCGAAAACCAGCACGGGCGGACACGAGATCCAATAGCCCGATTTCAGCGGTGTATTCGCCTTCCCGATGGAACTAACAACGCATGAACGGTCCAATCTCACTACTGCAATCAAATCCGCCCTCTATACTCAAATAAAAATAACAAATCTACAGAAGTGGCGGAACCAATCTCGCGGACGAAGAACACAGAGCCTCAAATCAAATCCGTTGAAATTAACGACAAATTGCCCACGAAACTCGTACTTAAACCAAATTACCATCATGTTAGAGGTTCTAGAACATCCACTAAATGCATTAAACTTATAAACAGACACGAGTTCATCCGCCCCGAGAGTGAATCTGCCAAAATGCAAAATTACGAATCAAAACGAGCATTTAGATGCAGGTATGAGTATCTGGATTACAGTCACATCCCACACAACACTACCGACCGGAATAATTCGCGGGGGAAGCCACGGTTGCGAAGATAGCCCGAAGTTCGGGTTTGTACACAGGGAAGTTCAGGCATGTTACTCAGGCAGTTCAGGTTGTTATCAGAATATTATTCTGATCCCGTGATCAGAATAGTGTTTATGTGTATATATATATATATATAGGAGGAAGAAGTAGGTCGGTGGAGCTGCGAGGGGCCCACGAGGGTGGGGGCACGCCCAGGGGGCAGGCGCGCCTCCCTGCCTCGTGGCCACCTCGTTTATTTCTTGACGTCTACTCCAAGTTCCCTGGATCACGTTTGTTCCAAAAAATAACTCTCCCGAAGGTTTCATTCCATTTGATATTCTTTTTCTGTGAAACACTGAAATAGGCAAAAGAACAAAAAAATTCACTGGGCCTTGGGTTAGTAGGTTAGTCCCAAAAATAATATTAAAGTTTATAATAAGCCCATTAACATCCAAAACAAATAATATAATAGCATGGAACAATCAAAAATTATAGATACGTTGGAGACGTATCAAGCATCCCCAAGCTTAATTCCTGCTCGTCCTCAAGTAGGTAAATGATAAAAACAGATTTTTTGATGTGGAATGCTACCTAGCATAATTCTCAATGTAATTTTATTTATTGTGGCATGAATGTTCAGATCTGAATTATTCAAGACAAAAGTTTAATATTGACATAAAAATAATGATACTTCAAGCGTACTAACAAAGCAATCATGTTTTCTCAAAATAACATGGCCAAAGAAAGTTATCCCTACAAAATCATATAGTCTGGCTATGCTATATCTTCATCACACAAAGTATTTAATTCATGCACAACCCCGATGACAAGCCAAGCAATTGTTTCATACTTTTAATGTTCTCAAACTTTTTCAATCTTCATGCAATATATGAGCGTGTGCCATGGATATAGCACTATATGTGGAATAGAGTGGTGGTTGTGGAGAAGACAAAAAAAGGAAGACAGTCTCACATCAACTAGGCATATCAACAGGCTATGGAGATGTCCATCAATAGATATCAATGTGAGTGAGTAGGGATTGCCATGCAACAGATGCACTAGAGCTATAAGTGTATGAAAGCTCAAAAAGAAACTAAGTGGGTGTGCATCCAACTCGCTTGCTCACGAAGACCTAGGGCATATTGAGGAAGCCCATCAATGGAATATACAAGCCAAGTTCTATAGTGTAAAATTACCACTAGTATATGAAAGTGACAACATAGGAGACTCTCTATCATGAAGATCATGGTGCTACTTTGAAGCACAAGTGTGGTAAAAGGATAGTAGCATTGCCCCTTCTCTCTTTTTCTCTCATTTTTTGGGCCTTCTCTTTTTTATGGCCTTTCTCTCTTTTTTTCTTTTTCGTCCGGAGTCTCATCCCGACTTGTGGGGGAATCATAGTCTCCATCATCCTTTCCTCACTTGGGACAATGCTCTAATAATGATAACCATCACACTTTTATTTACTTACAACTCAAGAATTACAACTCGATACTTAGACCAAAATATGACTCTATATGAATGCCTCCGGCGGTATACCGGGATGTGCAATGACTCATCAGTGACATGTATGAAAGAATTATGAACGGTGGCTTAGCCACAAATATGATGTCAACTACATGATCATGCAAAGCAATATGACAATGATGTAACGTGTCATAACAAACGGAACGGTGGTAAGTTGCATGGCAATATATCTCGGAATGGCTATGGAAATGCCACAATAGGTAGGTATTGTGGCTGTTTTGAGGAAGGTATATGGTGGGTTTATGGTACCGGCGAAAGTTGTGCGGTACTAGAGAGGCTAGCAATGGTGGAAGGGTGAGAGTGCGTATAATCCATGTACTCAACATTAGTCATAGAGAACTCATATACTTATTGCGAAAATCTATTAGTTATCGAAACAAAGTACTACGCACGTGCTCCTAGGGGGATAGATTGGTAGGAAAAGACTATCGCTCGTCCCCGACTGCCACTCATAAATGTAGCGACCCGACCCGAATGGATCAAGTCTCTGTGCTTAAGTGTCATCCCTGGATCGGTATGCTGACACACACAGTACTCGAGGATTTATAACAGAGGTAAATCACATGTATAAGTAACGTAAATACTATTACCTCAATCCAAATAGCGGAAGTAACAAGGTTGTGGATTCCCATCAACACCAACGGCAAAGTTGAGTGTAGAAATCGTAACCCTAACGTATCACTTACTCGTCGTAAGAAATCCTGCAACATGAGAAGTTGCAACCACAAAGGGTCAGTACATTGAATGTACTGGCAAATTCACACTGTAGAGCAATGATGAATAATGGCTATCACTACATGCATATTTGGCTGGTGGAAAAGCTCTACGGTTATAAGGTTTTTGTGAAAAGCCAATTTTTCCCTACTACAAAGGAATAAATTTTATTTAACTATCATGGTGGTTGTTAAACATTGAGAATGGTTGACAGCATTCTCAATTCCAATTAAGTATCATCATTAAAACCCAACAATATTAATTAAAGTAACATGATGAGATTCACATGATAATCCAAGTACTAGATACTCAAGATGTCCATAACCGGGGACACGGCTAACCATGATTAGTTTATACACTCTGCAGAGGTTTGCGCACTTTTCCCCACAAGACTCGATCTCCTCCGTTGGATATCTCGCACTGCATGGTGTTTCAGAAACGGATGACCGAGACATAGTCTTTCAGAAGTGCTAGCACCTTACGATCGGGTAGACCGTACCACCTACATCCCCTACATCTGCTAGTCTACCACTGTAAGAGTTCGCACGACTTAGTCAACTACGCCAGAGCCCATAATAGCTTGTGGCTGCACACGGAAATTTCTAGCATGAAAAATCTCATGATCCCTTTGAGCCTGAGTGGTGGTCCATAAAAAAACAGGCAATCCTAGTCTACCCAGGTGCCTAGACAGGCAATCCTAGAATAACCAGGTGCCTCAATCCACCCAGATGTGCGTTTAAGTTGCCACCTTAAGTAAACCATTAATTAACAATCTCACATCTGTCATGAATACTCTCAAAACCCAATCCACGTCTACGAGCATAGCATGGCACTATAAGCATAACGTAATAGTAACTCCCAAGGGTTTGATAATAAACAGGTAATAGGTACTACCTAATCAACTACTTCCCAATACCTACATGTTATTAATCCTACTCATGCAATGTTTGAGGGTTGCAACTAATGCATAAAAACTGGGTATGAAAAGAGATATGATCAAAGTGTGAACTTGCCTGCAATGTTGATGAAGATAATTCGCACTCATAACTCTTGATAGTTCTACTCGTCACACTCCGGTCAATCTATCATAAGCAAGCAATAGTAACCACACATAAGCATTCACTCAAAAGATCAGAAAGAACGAAGAAGACGATTCAGAAAAACTTCAAAACCAAGCAAATAGCTCTTGCAACATAAAACAATTTCTAACAGTACCAAAATTATATGAATTTAGCCTTATCAGAAAGTTTAGGTCAAGAGCTTCGATTTGCAAAAAGAATCAACTCAAACGGAACTACGAAACTCAAGTTATGATTAAACGAATTTTGAATATAAATCTGAACAGAATTCGAAATTTGAAAATTTCAAAAACATGTTTGGGTTGGATTACTAGATAGAGGGTATCATAACGAAAAAGTGGGCGTTGGTTTCGTTGGATTTGGACAAATGAGTAAAAAGTTATAGCTATTTGAAAAATCTGGGCCAAGCTGTTTTACGGAAGAAAAAAATAGATACAGGCTAGGGTCTAATATATAAATACGTAGACTAATTGATAATCTAATTATTTTATCGTATTAGTCTAAAAAATAATAAACTACGGAAGTATAAGAAGAAGAAAAAAACAAAGAGAGGTACCTTTATAAGGCAGACAAAAGATGACTTTGTAGAGAAGAGAAAATTTTTAAAAGTCGCGCAGGAGAGGAGAAATATATTTTTCTTAAATGAATCTAGTCAAACCAAAATATTGATTTAACCCGAATCGAATGATTTTTGAAGGGTCTATGGGTCTATATTTATTGGTGGAAAAGAGGTTTAAAGGTCAAAGGTTAGGCAATGTGGGACTAAACATAGACGAAAATATACGAAACAGAGAAGAAAAAAGACTGATGGGCCTAAAGGCCTTCGGCCGGCCGCGCGCACGCTGAGGTGCAGTTTCCTTTTTTTGGAAAATTCGGCCTAAGAAAAAAAAAAGAAAAAAAACTGAAAAGGCTGGCTGGGCCAGGCCCATATAGGATAAAGAAAAAAAATAAGGTGCCCGCTGGTACTATGATGCGCACGTGGCCGACAGTTAGTTTCAGGCGTGCGCGCAGTTTTAAAAAAAATAATAGAATGTAATAGACTAAAAAACTAAAATAAAAGTAAATATTTATATAGGCATATTATATATCAGAATTTTCAGAAAAAGATTTTCTACCACATGAACATTTTTGTAGCTTCAAATAAAATACACACAAATTCAGATAAATCAAAGAGTGCTACTGGTCTATTAAAATCCAGTAAAAATCATTTTAAAATACCAAAATGATTTCAATTTAATTTTTCAACAATTTTCTAATATAGGGAATCATGTTACCCTAATTTCTATATATTTTATTTTTGGAGAAAAATAATTTGAATAAAACCCAAATAACTCCAAATTAAAATTAATTTCCAAAAGGACTTTGAGTTTGATCCTTGAAACTCCTAACTCATATTTCATAATTTGAAGAAGTCATTTTATCTTATCTCGTGAAAATCATTGAGTTGCATAAAGTTTCTGAATTGGAAATATTCTCAAATGAAATTCAAATATTTTCAACACCCCTTGTCATTTAAATAAATGGAAGAAGTCATGTCATCTTCTCTCCAGGGTTTCGTGGTGAAAAGAATTTGAATTCACGAAGATCAGAAAGCAAAATATGAAAGTTTGGGAAAGTCCTTTTATTCCCTCTCATTTAACTTTTAAAAAGTTTCGAATCCACTCACTTTCAGTCAATCAATCAAATAATCAATCAAATCTATCTATTTATTATAACATTCCAAAATTTAGAATTTTGGGATGTTACAAACCTACCATCCTTAAAATGAATCTCATCCTTGAGATTCGGAGAAGCTAGAAAGAAATAGGTTAGGTTCGGGGTCTTCTCAAAATCCATCGATCGTCTCCGGGGTCTCGGGTGCTACCACCCTTAGAAACGTTGTTACGGTCCCATCAATACTCATATACTCCAGCCTTATTTTTGACAGGGCCGGTCTTCTCAGATTTTTAGTATAATTCCTTTCTCTGGGCTCTTCCGGTAACGGCATAACCTTTTTCTCAATTCTTATGTACTTTCATCTTGGTAAGGTTATTCCGAGACTGGGTCTTCTTAGCTGACGGGTCTGGCGCCAATACTTAACAACTATCGATATCTCATGGTGGTCAACCATTTATGGTTTCTCCTGCAGGGAATGGGTCTGGTTGATCCTCACCGTATAACCTACGGTTGGCAAAAACTGCCTTGTATAAGGGAAAAATACCTATACCATTCTAAGGCTTAAACAAGGTTTTGATCGTCGTCTCTCTACTATAGGTAAGTCAATCAGATTTACCATCCCATATAGCAAGGCGAATAATAAGAGTAAGTCGGTATGGTGATCAATCCATCCCGCACCCAAATCATTACCTTGTATACGGTTCAGCGAATCTCGCATTCTAACACTCGGTCATCCTCACAAGCATTGCAGAATTTCTCTTGTCGACGAACTGGGTTCGGATAAATCCATGGATTCTGCAAGCCAAACAATCATCTATCGTTCCTTCACCCCTCTCAGGTTTGCGTAAACTCCTATAAGATCGTTTATCGATAAACGTCGTACCTTCCTCCGGGGTTTTTCCTTCAGCAAGAGTGTGCTTGCTTCTTGGCAGGTCCTGTGGCCTGTGGGTTATGGCCCATCTCATCACTTGTAGTCCTTGAACTTATCATCGGGCAACTGATCATTATTCCAACTTCCAACTTCCAGATCCCTAGCATACTTAAAATCCATCCAATTGTATCGTCTCCCTTCCTTCTATTTGTACAAGACTAAGACGTGATTACTCAAACTCATCATGGAATTTCCATTGATCCATATTTCCAACATCATACCTCCTTTATATCCAATAGTAATTCATCTCTTCATCCTCGTGGGTTATCCCACATACCGAGATATAAACTTATACTTATGGAGTCCATATTCCACTTCGTGGAACATCACTATCCTTTCCAGGGTCAAGCGTCCTTGCAGGGGAATATTGGCCATCTCTGCATGGCACTTCTTCAACTGGGAAACGTGAAACACATCATGGACTCCTGACAGTCCTTCGGGTGACTCCAACTTGTTGGCCACTTCTCCCATATGCTCCAAAACTCGGTATGGTCCTATAAATCTCGGGGCTAACTTTCCCTTAACTCCAAATCGTTTAACTCCTCGCAGAGGGGGAACACGAAGACATGCTCTGTCTCCAATTTCATAGACTACCTCCTTGCATTTTTAAGTCTGCATAACTCTTCTTCCTGGACTGAGCTACCTTCAGTCTATCTCGAATCAACTTAACATTCTATTCTGACTCCTTGATCACATTTGATCCAAACAACTGACGGTCTCCACTCCATCCCACATACTCTTGGGGCATCACAAATATCGAGACAAAACTCGTATTCATTTTGTCTGAAATCCACTCAGTGGAGTATCCTTATCTTTTCCAGGGGTCAAGGGTTCTTACAGGGTACTACCACCCTTAAAATGCACAAATCTTCCATAGACCATATTTCTCTTATCCTCAAAAATGGTCAAAATCCTTCTTCATAGAGTAATAACTCATAAAATCCATATCAGTACCAATGATGCTACCTTTATTCATTCTCAAATGATTACAATCTCTCGCTTTTCCATTACATGTCTCAACTCAACACCTCAATATAAAAGAAAATGTTCTCTCTTCTACTACTCCATTTCTTTTGTTGCAACCTCAACTATCTAGCACAAGTTTCCTTCTCCTTGGGGCATTTTCTGGCAAAGTTCCCTGCTCCATTACAACTAAAACATATTACTTCTGACAAGTCTCAAGGTTTCCTTTTTGGGCAACTGTTGAGGTAGTGCCCTGACTCCTTACACCTATAACAAGTGATATGACTCAGATCCTTCCTAGAATCCAATCTGCTTCTCTTCCTGGACTTTTCCGTTCCAATCATGGATTCTATTTCTTGTGGGTCATATTCTACTTCCTTTGTCGGGAACTATACTAGATCCCCATTCAAACAATTTTGGGAGATGTGTCCTTCTTCTCCGCATGAATAGCAAGACTTAGTGTAGGGTTTTCTCGGGTCTTCTTTAGGCGTGTCCTCCACATCTTCCTTCATCACGGCTTCTTCTAAAATTTCCATGAGGGCTCCTTTCATTACTTCTTTCTTCTGCTAGATGGTTCGTTGTACCATGGGGTAAATGTGACACTGAGCAGGATAGTGGGTAGTCCCTTCACACAAGAAACAAGTAATCTGCCTAGTTGGGCATTCTTCAACTGGGTGACTTCCTTCACATTTAGGGCATTCATCCTTGTGTTCTTTATGGGTGTGTCCTATTTCTCCACAAATCTTGCATGCACAATGCTTCATTATATCATTTTCATAGGGCTTCAACTTCTGGGACACAAGCTGAGACTTTGGCAGAGTCAACTTAAATTCTTTCCATGTGGTTACTCCTTGCCATTCATTGATGGTTTGGTACATCCTCCACCAAGTAGCAGCACCTCTTTCAAAGCACTGAAGAGCATGCTGGGTCATATCATTTCCTACTATAGGGTTATTCTCCATGTGATCCTCCATGTTCTGAATCCATCGGTCTATCTCCAACTGACTCATCGGTCCAGAAAATACAAGCTCATCTCCATTCATCCGCTATTGGGTCCATGTGGGTTTGGGGTAAGATAAGAGAGATAGAGAGGGATACACACAATACAAACAAAAGTTTTGAAAAGACAGATTTTATTTGTGGTTGTCGGGAAAAACATCAAACAAATGGCAGCCCACAAACGTCGCATCTAACATAGGTATATAACAGGGGTTTGGTCTTCTAAAGGTTAATAAATCTTCAACATCTCCAAAATTCTTGAAGCCTTGTTCATGCCTTCAATGGCTTCTTCCGATCATGCTTGTCTTTCTCAAGTTCTTTTGCCAGATCAACTCTGTTGACGCGAAGTCTCTCGTGACGTCCTTTAATATTCTGGAGTTGCATTCCAAACTTCTGGGTTTCAACATCCTTGGCATGAGCCATGGTCATACTGTCCTTCAGTTCCTGACAAATCTCCGTATCTCGAGGTTGTAGCTCCTCCAGCTTGGCTACTTTCAGCTTTTGGGTCCTAAGTTCTTCACGAATGGCCTCCTTGTCGAATATGACTTCCTACAAGTCCATCTTAAACTTCTTGATGTGTTACTCCAGATCCTGGTGATACACCGGCCTAGGTTAAAATTTCATCTTACTAATATGTGCTCCATCAGCCTTCTTCCATCAAATCCATTCTGAATAAATGCATCCTTAACTCAGCACGGTGATAATAGCATCAGCGGGCGATGACATCACGGATAACCGTGTTTCTGCTCTTGTCATTCCCATGAGCTATCATTCCATAGTTGATATCTCCTGCCTTAGGGTTTTCTTTGACAAAACTTCGAGTTCTCATGCTCCTTGTTTCAGTCTTTCTCTTTCTCCGATACACGTTGATCTCGGGTATTGACAACTTCCATAGTATGCCAAGTTCCATAACGGTAGCCTTCCTAGGTCATACAAATCTGGGAATTCTTCAGAGCCTTCAAATTCTACTTGTCTTCGGTCTTCAACCGTTGTAGTTTCCCTTATTCAGATGCACAGAAAATACTCTTCATTCCGAAGTGGTCTTAGTTGTCTGATATCTTGTACTTCTTGGAGTGGTCTCATCAGTCGAATCTTCGTGTGGTCAAAAAGGGAAAGGGGTATGGTCTCACTAAAGGGAATTTTTTAATAAGCTCAGAAGAGAAGAGAGGTAAAAGATCTTTTTGAAAGGGAAAGTTTTAGAGAAAATCCTTTCTATGGGCTTGCCAGTTTCTAGGGTCACGTCCTACAGTCAACATGTGCTCTGATACCATCTTGTAGCGACCCGACCCGAATGGATCAAGTCTCTGTGCTTAAGTGTCATCCCTGGATCGGTATGCTAACACACACAGTACTCGAGGATTTATAACAGAGGTAAATCACATGTATAAGTAACGTAAAATACTATTACCTCAATCCAAATAGCGGAAGTAACAAGGTTGTGGATTCCCATCAACACCAACGGCAAAGTTGAGTGTAGAAATCGTAACCCTAATGTATCACTTACTCGTCATAAGAAATCCTGCAACATGAGACGTTGCAGCCACAAAGGGTCAGTACATTGAATGTACTAGCAAATTCACACTGTAGAGCAATGATGAATAATGGCTATCACTACATGCATATTTGGCTGGTGGAAAAGCTCTACGGTTATAAGGTTTTTGCGAAAAGCCAATTTTTCCCTACTGCAAAGGAATAAATTTTATTTAACTATCATGGTGGTTGTTAAACATTGAGAATGGTTGACATCATTCTCAATCCCAATTAAGTATCATCATTAAAACCCAACAATATTAATTAAAGTAACATGATGAGATTCACATGATAATCCAAGTACTAGATACTCAAGATGTCCATAATCGGGGACACGGCTAACCATGATTAGTTTATACACTCTGCAGAGGTTTGCGCACTTTTCCCCATAAGACTCGATCTTCTCCGTTGGATATCTCGCACTGCATGGTGTTTCAGAAACGGATGACCGAGACATAGTCTTTCAGAAGTGCTAGCACCTTACGATCGGGTAGACCGTACCACCTACATCCCCTACATCTGCTAGTCTACCACTGTAAGAGTTCGCACGACTTAGTCAACTATGCCAGAGCCCATAATAGCTTGTGGCTGCACACGGAAATTTCTAGCATAAAAAATCTCATGATCCCTTTGAGCCTGGGTGGTGGTCCATAAAAAAACAGGCAATCCTGGTCTACCCAGATGCCTAGACAGGCAATCCTAGAATAACCAGGTGCCTCAATCCACCCAGATGTGTGTTTAAGTTGCCACCTTAAGTAAACCATTAATTAACAATCTCACATCTGTCATGAATACTCTCAAAACCCAATCCACGTCTACGAGCATAGCATGGCACTATAAGCATAACGTAATAGTAACTCCCAAGGGTTTGATAATAAACTGGTAATAGGTACTACCTAATCAACTACTTCCCAATACCCACATGTTATTAATCCTACTCATGAAATGTTTGAGGGTTGTAACTAATGCATAAAAACTGGGTATGAAAAGAGATATGATCAAAGTGTGAACTTGCCTGCAATGTTGATGAAGATGATTCGCACTCATAACTCTTGATAGTTCTACTCGTCACACTCCGGTCAATCTATCGTAAGCAAGCAATAATAACCACACATAAGCATTCACTCAAAAGATCAGAAAGAACGAAGAAGACGATTCGAAAAACTTCAAAACCAAGCAAATAGCTCTTGCAACATAAAACAATTTCTAACAGTACTAAAATTATATGAATTTGGCCTTATCAGAAAGTTTAGGTCAAAAGCTTCGATTTGCAAAAAGAATCAACTCAAACGGAGCTACGAAACTCAAGTTATGATTAAACGAAGTTTGAATATAAATCTGAACAGAATTCGAAATTTGAAAATTTCAAAAACATGTTTGGATTGGATTACTGGATAGAGGGGTTCATAACGAAGAAGTGGGCGTTGGTTTCGTTGGATTAGGACAAATGAGTAAAAAGTTATAGCTATTTGAAAAATCTGGGCCAAGCTGTTTTACGGAAGAAAAAATAGATACAGGCTAGGGTCTAATATATAAATACGTAGACTAATTGATAATCTAATTATTTTATCGTATTATTCTAAAAAATAATAAACTACGAAAGTATAAGAAGAAGAAAAAAACAAAGAGAGATAGCTTTATAAGGCAGACAAAAGATGACTTTGGAGAGAAGAGAACATTTTTAGAAGTCGCGCCGGAGAGGAGAAATATATTTTTCTTAAATGAATCTAGTCAACCAAAATATTGATTTAACCCGAATCGAATGATTTTTGGAGGGTCTATGGGTCTATATTTATTGGTGGAAAAGAGGTTTAGAGGTCAAAGGTTAGGCAATTTGGGACTAAATGTAGACGAAAATATACGAAATAGAGAAGAAAAAAGACGGATGGGCCTAAAGGCCTTCGGCCGGCCGCGCGCACGCTGTGGTGCAGTTTCTTTTTCTTGGAAAATTCGGCCTAAGAACAAAAAGAAAAAAAAACTGAAAAGGCTGGCTGGGCCTGGCCCATATAGGATAAAGATAAAAAATAAGGCGCCCGCTGGTACTATGATGCGCACGTGGGCGACAGTTAGTTTCAGGCGCGCGCGCAATTTTTTTTAAAGAAAATAGAATGCAATAGACTAAAAAACTAAAATAAACATAAAAAATTAATATAGGCACATTATATATCAAAATTTTCAGAAAAAGATTTTCTACCACATGAACATTTTTATAGCTTCAAACAAAATACACAAAAATTCAGATAAATCAAAGAGTGCTACTGGTCTATTAAAATCCAGTAAAAATCATTTTAAAATACCAAAATGATTTCAATTTAATTTTTCAACAATTTTCTGTCAAAAATAGAACAGTCTGTAGTAATCTGTAGGTTTCGAACACTTATGGAACAACACATGAAAAATAGAATCTGTCAAAAATAGAACAGTCTGTAGTAATCTGTAGGTTTCGAACACTTATGGAACCCCAAAAATTCTGAAATAAATTGGTGGACGTGAGGAATTTGTCTATTAATCAACTTTAAAAATAATCAACCTAATTGCACTCTCCAGTAAAAAAATGGCAGCAAATCTCGTGAGCGCTAAAGTTTCTGTTTTTAACAGCAAGATCGCTAAAACTTTCCCCAAGTCTTCCCAAAGGTTCTACTTGGCACAAACACTAAATAAAAGCATAAAACCACATCTAAACAGAGGCTAGATGAATTATTTATTACTAAACAAAACCAAAAAGCAAGAAACAAAAATAAAATTGGGTTGCCTCCCAACAAGCGCTATCGTTTAACTCCCCTAGATAGGCATAAAAACAAGAATAGATCTAGGTATTATCATCTTTGGTAGGCAATCCATAAGTGGCTCTCATAATAGATTCATAAGGTAATTTAATTTTCTTTCTAGAAAAGTGTTCCATGCCTTTCCTTAACGTAAATTGGAATCTAATATTCCCTTCTTTCATATCAATAATTGCACCAATCGTTCTAAAGAAATGTCTACCAAGAATAATGGGACATGTAGGATTGCAATCAATATCAAGAACAATGAAATCTACGAGTACATAATTCCTATTTGCAACAATAAGAACACCATTAATCCTTCCCATAGGTTTCTTAATAGTGGAATCCGCAAGATGCAAATTTAAAGAACAATCATCAAATTCACGGAAACCTAACACATCACACAAAGTTTTTGGAATCGTGGAAACGCTAGCACCCAAATCATATAAAGCATAGCATTCATGATGTTTAATTTTAATTTTAATAGTAGGTTCCCACTCATCATGAAGTTTTCTAGGGATAGAAACTTCTAATTCAAGCTTTTCTTCATAAGATTGCATTAAAGCATAAACGATATGTTTAGTAAAAGCTTTATTTTGACTATAAGCATGCGGAGAATTTAGCACGGATTGTAACAAGGAAATACAATCTATCAAAAATAGTGGGTTCATTGCTATGTAAAGTTTTGACATATTCAATCCCACTTTTACCAATTTTTCCATCAAGATCTAAAAACTCTGAATCATTGGGACGCCTTTTAACTAAAGTTGACTCATCTCCAGTCCCATCATTATCAAGATTCATATTGCAAAACAAAGATTTAATAGGAGACACATCAATCACTTTTAGATCTTCATCCTTATTATCATCAAATTCTTCCGGTTTGGCGGCCATCTTATTAACTAAGGTGGCCTTCTTATCCGAGATTTGGGCTATTAAGTTTTCAAGATAAGCGAACTGAGATTTCAGACCATAAAATTCTTTAGACATATCATCGAGCTTATTCATGTACCCCATAAAACTTTTTTGTTCTTTAAGCTCGTTTCTAAAGAAATTATTATGCTCAAACTGCAAGGATATAAAACTTCTAACGTTGTTTTCAATTTCTTCCAACCTTCTTAGGTGAGGATCAACACCTTTTGGTAAAGCCATCGCGGCAAACAATCCAAGACACAAGCAAGCAAGAGGCAAACAAAAAAGAGGCGAGCAGAAAAAGAGGACGAATAAAATGGCAAGGGTGAAGTGGGGAAGAGGAAAACAAGAGGTAAATGGCAAATAATGTAATGCGATGGATAAGTGTTTGTGATGGGTACTTGGTATGTCTTGACTTGTGCATAGATCTCCCCCGCAACGGCGCCAGAAATCCTTCTTGCTACCTCTTGAGCACTGCGTTGGTTTTCCCTTGAAAAGGAAAGGGTGATGCAGCAAAATAGCTTAAGTATTTCCCTCAGTTTTTGAGAACCGAGGTATCAATCCAGCAGGAAACTACACGCAAGTCCCTCGTACCTACACAAACAAATAAGAACCTCGCAACCAACACGATAAAGGGGTTGTCAATCCCTTCACAGTCAGTTACGAGAGTGAGATCTGATAGAGATAATAATAATAAGATAAATATTTTTGGTATTTTTATTATATAGATTGAAAGTAAAGATTGCAAAATAAAATCGATGGGAAACTTATATGATAAAAGATAGACCCGGGGGCCATAGGTTTCACTAGTGGCTTCTCTCAAGATAGCATAAGTATTAGGTGGGTGAACAAATTACTGTCGAGCAATTGATAGAAAAGTGCATAATTATGAGAATATCTAGGAATGATCATGTATATAGGCATCACATCCGCAACAAGTAGACCGAAACGATTCTGCATCTACTACTATTACTCCACACATTGACCACTATCCAGCATGCATCTAGAGTATTAAGTTCATAAGAACAGAGTAACGCATTAGGCAAGATGACATGATGTAGAGGGATAAACTCAAGCAATATGATATAAACCCCATCTTTTTATCCTCGATGGCAACAATACAATACGTTCCTTGCTACCCCTGCTGTCACTGGGAAAGGACACCGCAAGATTGAACCCAAAGCTAAGCACTTCTCCCATTGCAAGAAAGATCATTCTAGTAGGCCAAACCAAACTGATAATTCGAAGAGACTTGCAAAGATAACCAATCATGCATAAAAGATTTCAGAGAAGAATCAAATATTGTTCATAGATAAACTTGATCATAAACCCACAATTCATCGGATCTCGACAAACACACCGCAAAAAAGAGTTACATCAAATAGATCTCCAAGAAGATCGAGGAGAACATTGTATTGAGATCCAAAGAGAGAGAAGAAGCCATCTAACTAATAACTATGGATCTGAAGGTCTATGGTAAACTACTCACACATCATCGGAGAGGCTATGGTGTTGATGTAGAAGCCCTGTGTGATCGATTCCCCCTCCGACGGAGCTCCGGAAAAGGCCCCAAGATGGGATCTCTTGGGTACAGAAGGTTGCAGCGGTGGAAATAGGGTTTCGTGGTGCTCCTGGATGTTTTCGGGGTATATGGATATATATATATAGGAGGAAGAAGTAGGTCGGTGGAGCTGTGAGGGGCCCACGAGGGTGGGGGCATGCCCAGGGGGCAGGCATGCCTCCCTGCCTCATGGCCACCTCGTTTCTTGCTTGACGTCTACTCCAAGTTCCCTGGACCACGTTTGTTCCAAAAATAACTCTCCCGAAGGTTTCATTCCGTTTGGATTCCGTTTGATACTCCTTTTCCACGAAACACTGAAATAGGCAAAAAAAAACAGCAATTTGCACTCGGCCTTGGGTTAGTAGGTTAGTCCCAAAAATAATATAAAAGTGTATAAATAAGCCCATTAACATCCAAAACAGATAATATAATAGCATGGAACAATCAAAAATTATAATCAAGTTATTACTGCTATAGTTACTGTTGCACTTGTTACAAAACTACTGTTATCACTGTTACCGTTACCATTGCTGCTGCTACTATTATAAAAACTATCATATTACTTTGCTACTGACCACCTTGCTGTAGATAATTAATCTCCACGTGTAGTTGAGTTGACAACTCAGCTGCTAATACCTTCAAATATTCTTTGGCTCCTCTTGTGTCGAATCTATAAATTTGGGTTGAATACTCTACCCTCGAAAACTGTTGCGATCCCCTATACTTGTGGGTTATCAAGACCTTTTTCTGGCGCCGTTGCCGGGGAGCATAGCTATATTTGTTGAGTCACTTGGGATTATTATCAATTTATCACTATGAAGAATCTTAAGGATTCTAAGACTAAGATTTATCCCTCTAAGACAAGGGAAGGTAAGGAACTGCCATCCGGTTCTGCTTTAGATTCACCATCTGTTATAAGTAAACTTGCAACGCCACCACATGCTATTAATTTTGATATGTTGCAAGTTATTGATGATGCTACTTCTGCTATGGATAATGCTTGTGATGATGCTAGTACCTTGCTTGATAATGATGATGTGCCACTTGGTGAATTTCTTGATGAACAAATTGCTAGAGTAAAACAACATGATATTATTGAATCTAATGATGACCTTGAAACAGAAACTCCTGAAACACCTGCTAGAACTTGCCTTCCTATATATGAATTGCCTAAGGTACCGGAAGGTTATGTTATGAATGAGGAGACAACTAGAGATATTCTTACTTGTAAGGATAGAGATGATCTAGAGAAATTATTATGCAAGTATAAGCAAAAATCTCTAAATGCTAGAATGAAATATCATCCTAAGTTTGCTACTTCACCAATCTTTATTGATGATAAGGATTATAAATTCTCTGTCGACTCAGAGTTAATTACTTTGGTTGAATCTGATCCTTTCCATGGTTATAAAACTGAAACTGTTGTGGCACATCTTACTAAGTTGAATGACATAGCCACCCTTTTTACTCATGATGAGAAAACTTGCTATTACTTTATTCTCAAATTATTTATGTTCTCATTAAAGGGTGATGCTAAAGCTTGGTACAATACTCTTGCTCCTGGTTGTGTGCGTAGTCCCTAGGATATGATTTATTACTTCTTTGAAAAATATTTCCCTGCTCATAAGAAACAAGCTGCCTCGCAGGAAATATTTAACTTTGTGCAAATTAAAGAAGAGAGTCTCCCAGAAGCCTGGGGGAGGCTTTGCCAGTTACTTAATGCTTTGCATGATCATCCTCTTAAGAAAAATGAAATACTTGATATCTTCTATAATGGACCGATGCTTCTAGGGATTTCCTAGATAGTTGTACTGGTTGTGTTTTCAGGGAACGAACTGTTGGGCAAGCTGAAGAATTATTGAATAACATATTGAAAAATTATGATGATTGGACTCTTCCTGAATCACCGCCTAAACCCACTTCGAAGAAGAGGGGTATATTATATCTCAGTCCTGAAGATATGAAGAGGCAAAGAAATCTATGAAGGAAAAAGGTATTAAAGCTGAGGATGTCAAAAATTTACCTCCTATTGAAGAAATACATGGGCTTAATACACCACCACTGCCTAAGGTGGTAGAGATAAATTCTCTAATGAAGTTCAATGATAATGACAATCCTCGCAATATGCATCCTAGCCAATGTCTTTATGAGTTTGAAAATTACATTAGAAAACAAGATCACTTCAATGCCAATGTTATGAAACAATTGAAATACAATTCTGATATGATTGCTCGCTTGAGTGACTTGTTATTTAGAATCTCAAATGATGTTAGAGGTGTTGGAAAGCATGCTTCTATGGTTCAAACTCAGTTAGAACAAGTTGCTAAATCTCAAAGAGAGTTGCTTGATGAAATGAATAATAATAAACATGACTTTGCTGTTAGAGTAGCAACTAGAGGAGGTAAAATGACTCAGGAACCACTTTATCCCGAGGGACACCCAAAATAATTCAACAAGACTCACAAAGAGTTAACATTGATGCAAGTAGTCCTTCTGAAAAGAAAAAGAAGAAGAAAAATGATAGGACTTTGCATGCTTCTAGTGAACCTGATAATGATAATGAAACTTCTATCTCTGATGTTGAAACTCGGTCTGGTAATGAACACTCACCTTCTGATAATGAAAAATATAATGATGAGGTTCATGAAAATACTCAAAAAAATAATAAAGAACCAGACAGTGATGTTGAGATAGAACCACCTGTTGATCTTGATAACCCACAACCTAAGAAAAAATGTATGATAAAAGTGACTTTGTGGCTAGAAAACACGGTAAAGAAAGAGAACCGTGGGTTCAAAAACCTATGCCTTTTCCACCTAAGTCAACTAAAAAGAAAGATGATGAAGAATTTGAACGCTTTGCTGAAATGCCGAGGCCAGTCTTTTTGCGTACTCGCTTGACTGATATCTTGAAAATGCCTCCTTATGCAAAGTATATGAAAGACATCATCACTAATAAGAGAAAAATACTGGAAGCTGAAATCTCCACTATGCGTGCTAATTATACTTTTAAAGATGGAGTACCTAAAAAACTTGGAGATCTGGGAATACCAACTATACCTTGCTCCATCAAAAAGAATTATGTGAAAACTGCTTTGTGTGATTTAGGAGCTGGTGTTAGTGTTATGCCTTTCTCTTTATATAAAAGACTTGATTTGAATAAACTCACACCTACTGAAATATCTTTGCAAATGGCTGACAAATCAACTGCCATACCTATCGGTATCTGTGAGGATGTGCATGTTGTTGTTGCTAATGTTACTATTTTGACTGACTTTGTTATACTTGAGATGCCTGAGGACGACAACATGTCGATTATCCTTGGTAGACCCTTCTGGAATACTGCAGGGGCTGTTATTGATTGCAATAAAAGCAAGGTCACTTTACATATCAATGGTAATGAGTATACGGTGCACTTTTCAAAGAAACAATTCCAAGTGAATGGTATTAATGTTAATGAAAAATCTCCGACAATCACTATTGGAAGTTTTCAAATACCTCTACCTACTATCAAAAAGAAATATGAAATGCTTATTGCTGGGGACATTCATATCCCCGTTGAGGTAACTTAGTGATTTATGATAGTTCTTCGGTTCCATGCTAATTAAAAGTGGTTGTTAATAAGACTTGATCAACCTTATTAATGGATCATTTTTGAGAGGTATGAAGTTGATGAATTTAGTAAGCACTACCTTTTGTCCCTACCTTTTGTTTTCTGTTTTTATTAGTTAAATAAAATAAAATGCCATGTTTTTTCTGTTTTCTGAATTTCCTGTGCAATAAAAAATGACCCAAAAATAAAAGTTCTCAGAATGCTCTGAAAATTTAATACTATTTTTCCTGAATATTTAAGAATTTCTGGTGCAAATAATATCAGAGGGAGGTGCACGAGGTGGGCACAACCCACCTGGGCGCGCCAGGACCCCCAGGCGCGCCCTGGTGGGTTGTGGTCCCCATGTGGGCCCCCTCACTTATCCGTTCACACCACATCATCACTTACCTCCAGAAAAAATTCTCCATTGCTCTCTCTCCTGTGTTTTTTTCTCTCAAACCCGCGGATTTCGATCTCTTTGCTCGAAGCTCCATTTCCAAAACTGTTTTGGGGGATTGTTGCTTGGTATGTGACTCCACTGTTTGTCCAATTAGTTTTTGTTTTAGTGGTTTATATTTTGAATAATTAGCTACTCTTGGTGCTGCTGTAGATGAGCTTGCATGTTGAATTCTTAGAGTTCTAAGTAGTTTGAATGCTTGCTATGGCCTCTATGTATCCCTATGAGTAGTTGCTATCAATCTTATAAAGTTTTGTTGATAAATTTTTGTCGCTCAAAAATTTTCAGAAAATTGTACACGAACATGATGAACCTATTTGGAAGGAGTTCTTCAAGGAGGAGATACTCGGGGTCATCTTCTAGTGACAACTCGGCTCGTCTGTCTCATGTCGAACCAAGTGAAAGTTCCATTCGAGATGCAGCCACCAAAACATGCTTATGGCCTTGTGATGATTATATGATGTGTGTGGGCATTAAGGAGGAATTTGAGCAATATGTGCACAATGCCGGTCTCGGTCCCTACATTTTAGATAGGTGCGAGCAACGCCACACTCTTACTGAATCATTTGTCAAAGGATTTAAATTCCATCCCCGTGAGTCTAGGGTGACATTTAAGCTTTATAAAAATCCATTTACCATCTCACTAGAGAGTTTTGCTCACCACTGCAAGCTCCCATTCTGGGGTTTGCTTGACGAACCGCCAAGGGCTGAGTACCAATCATTCTTGACTAGCTTTTGCTACGGTGAGACGAGGGGAGTGACACAAGGTAAAATAAAGAGCATTCATTTTCCCACAATTCAGTATTTTGCATTATTTAACGGGAAATGTATAGTAGGCAAGCAAGAGTGTAGAACCCTTTGTGCTCTAGACTTGAGCCTCATACGCACCGCTCTCACCGGTGAAAGGAATTATAACCTTGGAGCGATTATTGCACGCAGACTTCAGCATAACGCTAACAGTGGCTATTTCTATGGTGGAATATATGCCACGCGTTTAGCATGACGGCTAGGTGTTTCACCTTTTCCCTTTGACCCTATCCTACCAAGCAATATTTAGACTTTGACGCCTTAAAAAGTCATAAGATCCTCAAAGGAAAAATTCATAACTTCACTTGCAATCTGTTGTTTAACGAAACATCTGTTGTGCACAGATATTTGCCTCCGCCTGCTCTTTTTGACTATCACGGCAAAGGAACATATTTTGTTCTTGAGAGCAAGGCCCGAGCTCACAATGCAGCAGTGGAGGCAGCACGGCAGGCCGAGGCATCCGCACCGAGGGCCTCCGTGAGCTACCACGCCGACTATTATCTAGACTACTGATCGATTACCAAGTTAGGCCAAAAGCCTAAGCTTGGGGGAGTACGTGTTTCTCACCGACATTACATTCATGTTCACACATTTCATTCCATTTGTCGGTGTTCACACTTTTTCATTGTATCATCCATGCTTAATTTATTTTCTTGCTTTCTTCTTGTGTGTTTGAAAAATCTTAAAAAAACCAAAAAAATTAGTTGTAGTTAATTTACTTTCTATGCATGCTTAGTTGTAATACTAAAAAGAAAACCCAAAAAGATTTCCTTGTTCTTCTTTTGCTTGTTGGGAGCTTTCCTGTGTAAATAATTTTTGTCGTTTTTGCTTTTCCCTTTTATTTCCTTGTTCAAGAAAACCAAAAACTCCAAAAACATTCAGTGTGTTTCTCTGAATATTTTTTCGAGTTGTACCAAGGAGAAGACCACGATGAAAATGTTGAGTGGCTCTCGTATGAATAACTGTTAATATAATAGAGAGCCCATTTTACCTTGTCTTCTCCTGTTGAATAAAATGTTTGCAGATCCTAGCTTAGTCCACGACACTCTTGCACTATTATTATTTTCATATCGTTTGGTCGTGCAAGTGAAAGGCAATAATGACGATATTCGATGAACTGGCCGTGGCAGAGAGAAACAGGTATGAACTCGACTTGTTCTGTTTTTGTAAATATGTTTAACCTAGTATACATGATTCAGCCCATTATGATTAAACATGTTTGCAATGACAATTAGAGATTATAATTTATCATGCCATGCATAAGTAGCTAGGAGTGGATAATGATTTATCTTGGATATCAATAATGTGTTAAAATGATTATGATGTAGTATGATGATATGGTATCCTCCTCTGAATGTTCAGGTGGCTTGACTTGCCACATGTTCATGCATGTAGTTGAATCAAAACCAACATAGCATCTATGATATTTATGTTCATGGTGTTCATATCCTACTCATGCCAGTGTCGAGTGTTACTTATGCATAATGCATGTTAATGACCGTTGTTACTCTCCTGGCCGCTTCTCAGCCTGTTTGCTAGCCTTTGCCCGTACTAAGTGGGAATTCTACTTGTACATCAAAACCTTGAACCCAAAGTTATTCCAGATGAGTCCACCATACCTACCTATATGCGATATTACCCTGACGTCCTAAGTAAATTTTCATGTGCAACCTCAAAAAACTTCTAATAAATATTCTTTTTGTGTGCCTGGATCGTTCATGGAACGACAGGAGGTGGTCAGTATCTTCCATGCTAAGCGGGTTACTCTCAGGTTGAGTGTTTATCCACTCGCCATTGCACAAGAAAAGGGCGGTAATAGGGATGCCCAGTCCCAAACAGCAAACAGAAAAAGCTTACAAATAATCAAACAAAAACTCCCAATGGTGTCAAAACATTTACTTTTATCGCTTGGGAACCGCCACTAGCGTGCTTAGCATGGAAGATATTGATAACTGATAGTCGTGAAGTAAATGAGAAGGGTGCATGTCTCAAAATATCATTTACCTCTGTTTTAAAAACTCGAGCTCTGGCACCTATGCAAATCACTGCTTCCCTCTGCGAAGGGACTATCTATTTACTTTTATGTTGTGCCATCACCTTCTAAAACAAGCGCCAGAACCTGAGCGCACTGCTGTCATGACTAATGCATTGTGTGTAGCTAATGTTGGGTGCATCATGACTGGATCTTTTCTACCATGAATTACAATGTTTAGTCGCTGCTTGAACTTTAGAGGTGCTCTGCATTTACGTTTTGCGGTCTCAGAAAGGGCTAGCGAGATACCCCTATTGTCATATTATATTATGGTTGTTTTGACAACGTGTTGCCATTTGAGATATCTTATTATTGCTCGCTAGCTGATTATGTCATTGATATGAGTTAATATAATCTTTAAGAGTTATTGTCGGCATGGTTAGTTATAATGTTGGCTGTAAACCTGGGTGTTGTTTAAGCTTATTTATGCAAACAAGAGCAAAAGAGTTCGTAAACATTTTTCTTTTTCACTTTCAGTTTATCAACTGAATTGCCTGAGGACAAGCAAATGTTTAAGCTTGGGGGAGTTGATACGTCTTCAACGTATCTACTTTTCCTAATGCTTTTTGAGGGAGTCCTGGATTAGGGGGTCTCCAGACAATCGGACTATTGGACTATGAAGATACAAGATTGAAGACTTCATCCCGTGTCCAGATGGGACTCTCCTTAGCGTGGAAGGCAAGCTAGGCAATACGGATATGAAGATCTCCTCCCTTGTAACCGACTCTATGTAACCTTAGCCCCCTCCGGTGTCTATATAAACCAGAGGGTTTAGTCCGTAGGACAACAGACAATCATACCATAGGCTAGCTTCTAGAGTTTAGCCTCTACGATCTCGTGGTAGATCAACTCTTGTAATACTCATATCATCAAGAACAATCAAGCAGGACATAGGGTATTACCTCCGTCAAGAGGGCCCGAACCTGGGTAAACATCGTGTCCCCTGCTTCCTGTTACCATCCGCCTTAGACGCACAGTTCGGGACCCCCTACCCGAGATCCGCCGGTTTTGACACCGACATTGGTGCTTTCATTGAGAGTTCCACTGTGCCATCATCATAAGGGGGGATGGCTCGTCTCGTTGTCAAGGACAACATCACTTCTGGGGGAGCCCTGGCTGTAGGCCAAACTCTCCGACTAGGCGGCTTTGTCATGACCGCCCGCTTGGCCGTTGCGCCGACGATGACTTCTTGGGTCATCGAAAATAGCCTCCACATCGGCTCAAAATTCGCCGAGCAGATGGATCCAATGGAGCTCTCCTCTTTGAACGAGCTCTTGGATCGCATCGCCGCTCTGGGAGTCGCTACGGACTACGATCGGATCGGGCTTAAACCCGACCAAAGGGAGATTAACTCTCCGCCGGTCACCCATCAAATAGCGGTGGTGGAGGAGCAACGCGGCGGTTCTCCCTCTATCCTGAGGAAGAACTATGTCCGGATTCCCGATCTCTCCGAGACGGATACCCGCTCACGGGAGGACATCACCCTAACCCTGAACCTAGAATCAGGTCGCATACCGAACCCGCGGAGCAACATCCCGGCGCCCGAACTTCCAAGATCGAAAACTCCCCTGCCCCAGGATCTCAGATTGGGTCAAGGTCTGGACTCAAATCCACCCACCCACCCAAATACAAACGATCTTTCCCACATTAGGCAAGCACTCCAAGAGACAGTACATCACTATTGGGCCAGATTCCTCCTTGTAATGAACAAGGTCAAGGACTATCGTGAGGAAGACGCAATTTCGTTCTTTTGCAACAATTGCACGGACAAGGGAATTCTCAACGCCATAAGTCGCCGTGACATAGCACACTTCACTGACTTGGCGGCCATAGTACGGAAATACTGTGCGATGGAAAGCGCCTGGAAAACCTAAACACAATTTTGGGACAATCCGGCTCTGGCAAAATCCCCAGTCCGAACTAAAAGGGTGCACTCTCATAAGTCGCCCGACTCAATTACAAAGAAGCAAAAGCCCACTACAGGGCGTGGAACCGTATTGGAGGGATGGCTTAACGGGCCCTGCAAAATTCATAGTACGGCGGACACCATACCAACACATAGCCTTAGAGCATGTTGGGTACTCCGGCAGGTGGCCAAGAGTGGTGAGGATCTCCTCATCCAAAACACCCCCGAACACCCTCCCGCGGATAACAATACAGTATTAACAGTCTTCGAGACCTTCGCCTCAAATAATAGGCGTAAGCGAGCACTCCGCAGCCTTGCTGAAGTCTGCCATGTAGCAGCAATAAATCCATGGAGCGACACGGCCATTACTTTCAATGCCAGTGATGAACCTAAATTCCAAACATCTCGAGCGCCAGCCGCTCTGGTCCTCAATCCAATTGTGGACGGCTTTCGGCTCACTAAAGTGCTCATGGACGGCGGAGCGGATTAAACCTCATTTATGAGGAGACTCTTCAGAAAATGGAAATAGACAGCAACCATATTGAGCAAAGCACCATGACCTTCCGAGGAATCATCCCTAGTCGGGAGGCACATTGCGCTGGGAAAATCACACTAGATGTGGTATTCGGCACTCCGGAGAATTACAGGTCCGAAGAAATCACATTCCAAGTGGCCCCGTTCAGTAGCGGATACCACACCCTTCTAGGGCGGGAGGCATTCACGATTTTTCAAGCCATACCCCATTACGGGTACATGAAGCTCAAAATGCCCGGACCCAATGGAATCATCACTCTAGCTAGTGATCCGGACATAGCACTCCGCGCTGAGAACAAAACAGCCGCACTGGCCCTCGAGGCATTATCCGAAGCCCTTGTGGCGGAGGAGTTAACCGCGTTGCGCTCCACAGTGGACAGGGACGACGTGGTACTAGACAAAATATCCAAGTCCACCTCCTTTAAACCAGTGGATGAAATAGTCAAATTCCAAGTCCATCCAACGGACCCCACAAAAACAGCGTCCATTGGGGCACAGTTAAACCCCGCCGTAGACACCACACTACGGGAGTTCCTGCGCGAGAATTGGGACATATTCGCCTGGCATCCTTCAGACATGCCAGGAATCCCACGCAGGCTGGCCGAGCATAGCCTTAACATTCTCAAAGGATTCAGGCCGGTCAAGCAGACTCTTCGGCGCTTCTCCGAACCTAAGCGACAAGCCATGGGAGAGGAGCTAGCCAAATTACTGGAGGCCGGATTCATTAGAGAAATAAAGCATCCGGACTGGCTAGCAAACCTGGTGATGGTGCCAAAGAAGGATAAATCATGGCGCCTATGCGTCGACTTCAAGGACCTTAATAAGGCTTGCCCAAAGGATCCCTTCCCCCTCCCTCGCATCGATCAAATTATCGACGCTACCGCAGGACACGACTCATTGTGCTTCCTTGACGCATACTCCGGTTACCACCAAATTAAGATGGCGGAGTCCAACCAAGCCGCAACGGCATTTATCACTCCATACGGCCCCTTCTGTTTTAATACAATGCCCTTCGGGCTCAAAAACGCCGGTGCAACGTATCAGCGCATGATTCAGACATGTCTGGAAAAGCATATCGGCAAAACAGTGGAGGCATACGTCACCGATGTGGTCATTAAAACTAGACACGTCGACTCCTTAATAGACGACTTGAGGCTCATGTTCGACAATCTCTGAACATACGACATTAAGCTCAATCCGGAAAAATGTGTTTTCGGCATACCCGCCGGAAAGCTCCTGGGCTTTATCGTCTCCAGCAAAGGAATTGAAGCAAATCCGGCCAAAATCCGGGCTCTGTCGCAGTTGGCTATCCCAACTGACCTCAAGCAAATCCAGAAGTTAACTCGATGAGTGGCGGCTTTAAGCCGCTTTATCTCCCAGCTAGGAGAAAAGGCACTCCCTCTTTATCGCCTTCTTCGGCGCACCGAACACTTCGAGTGGACGGACGCAGCCACGGCCGGACTGGAAGAAATAAAAGCCATCCTGGCCACCAACCCAATCTTGGCCGCCCCAACTGTTGGCGAACCAATGCTATTATATATAGCGGCAACTCACCAAGTTGTAAGCGCAGTGCTCGTCATCGAACGAGAGATAGACGGACATAAATTCCCATTTCAAAAGCCGGTATATTATGTATCCACCATCCTCACTCCATGCAAATCACGGTACCCACATTATCAAAAGATAGCATACACGGTATTCATGGCATCCCGGAAATTACGACACTACTTTCAAGAGTGTTCAATTATGGTGGCCTCCGAAGTACCACTCAACGACATAATAAACAACCGCGATGCCATGGGCCGGATTGCCAAATGGGCTATCGAGCTCCTCCCATTCGACATAACATATAAACCACGGTGAGCCATTAAGTCGCAAGTACTGGCCGATTTCGTAGCCGAATGGACAGAAGCCGAACTCCCTGAAGAGTACGGCGCATACTCCAATTGGATCATGCACTTCGACGGCTCTAAAATGCTGGCTGGTCTGGGATGGCGTCGTCCTGACGTCCCCCACCGGAGATACAGTGCAATACGTACTCCAAATACTATATATAGACTCCAATAACGCAGCCGAATACGAGGCCCTATTACACGGTCTCCGGATGGCAGTCTCCATGGGCATTCAATGCCTGGAGGTGCGTGGGGACTCAAACCTCGCAATATCCCAAATAAATGGAGACTTCGATGCCAAGGATCCGAAAATGGCGGCATATCGCAACGCCGTCCTCAAAATGTCAGCTCGGTTCGAGGGGCTTGAATTCCACCATGTGGCTCGGGAAAACAACCAGGCGGCGGACATCCTCACCCGTATCGGCGCTAAACGCGACCCTGTCCCACCGAACATCTTCCTGGAAAGACTGTTTAAACCATCCGTGGTATGGGAAGGGGACACCGGCAACAATAGTCCGGACCCGGCCACAACGCCAGATACCGAACACTCTGACACAATCGGAGGCTCTGCCATCGAAATAACACCTTTAGCCCACGTAATAATGGCCGTCATCACCCCGTGGATAGAACCATTCCTGGCCTACCTAACCAGGCAAGAACTACCCGAGGACCAAAATGAGGCACGCTGCACAGTGTGGTGATCTAAAGCCTACAAGGTCCATGAGGGAGAGCTTTATAAGAAAAGCACTACCGGAGTCCTTCAAAGGTGCATCTCCGAAGAGGAAGGGTGGAAGCTTTTGGCAGAAATCCATGCCGGACTCGGCGGCCATCACGCCGCAGCCCAGGCCCTTGTAAGCAAGGCCTTCCATACAGGTTTTTATTGGCCGACGGCCCGGGCAGATGCGCAGCATCTGGTCCAGCATTGCGTCGGTTTCCAACTATTTGCAAACCAAAGCCATATGCCGCCTACCGCTCTCCAAACAATCCCCATTACTTGGCCCTTTGCGCTCTGGGGGCTTGATATGGTCAGACCCCTTAAAGGGGGAACCCATAAGAAAAAATACTTACTGGTCATGGTGGATAAATTCACCAAATGGATAGAAGCCAAACCTGTCAAAACGGCTGAATCCGGACCAGTGATAGACTTCATATCCGGGGTTGTACACCGTTATGGCGTCCCCCACAGCATCATCACTGACAACGGCACGAACTTTACAGCTGACGAGGTGAAACTTTGGTGCAGCAACATGGGCATCAAGATCGATTATGCTTCTATCTATCACCCGCAAACTAACGGTCAAGTCGAGCGAGCGAATGGTCTTATCGTGAGCGGCATTAAACCCAGATTAGTGCGGTCCTTAAAGGAGTCAAACACGCACTGGGTAGAGGAGCTCGACTCCGTACTATGGGGGCTGCGGACCATGCCGAATCGCACTACCGGATACACACCGTTCTTCATGTTCTACGGTGCAAAGGCGGTTTTGCCTTGCGACATAATTCATGACTCACCTCGAGTGCGCATGTACGAAGAAAAAGAGGCCGAGCTTGATCGGCAGGACAGTTTGGACGCCCTGGAGGAGGAGCGCGACGTGGCAAAGGCCCGTTCCGCATTCTATCAGCAACAGGCTCGAAGGTATCAAAGCAGAGAAGTACGGGCCAAAACCTATAACATTGGCGAACTAGTTCTACGCCTGCTGGAGAAGAAAAAGAACAAGCTCAAGCCCAAATGGGAGGGTCCCTTCATTATTGACCAGGTTCTGACCGGTGGAGCATACCATCTGCGGGATGCATCGGATAATCGACTCGAGCCAAACCCATGGAATGCAACCAGACTCCGAAGATTGTACGCCTAGCGCCGGACTCTATGTTCGTCTCCTCACTTCCGTCATTTTTTTGCAAATCTGTCTTTTCTCTCTTTCTCCCTTTTTACTCTCTTCAAGGCCCTTAAAGGCTATACTTGTGTCCTGGTTACACAATCTTGACGCGCTAACCGCACTCATTATACCTGGGGGCTTCTTATACAGAAGTTTAATCTAACTATTTTCCTGGGCTTTACATCCCATACATGTGTTATTCTTCTGCATGTACCTTTTTTTCCATTATATGCACCGATATGACTTAAGTTTTGGTCAAGCTGGGTTGCCTGGCTCTTGTATTTATGCCCTACGTTCCCGTTAATTCGGCTAGGGCATAAGGGGAGCACCTCTGCGATTGTTACTGCCGGGTCAGTCGGATGTGTACCTCAGACTGGGTGAAGCCGAAAGCTAGGGTTCTTAAGGGAATATTCGGTCGGTGAATAAAAGATGACTTTTATCTAATTTGAAACATGCCCCTAGATGTTTATATCCTGCATCTCTTTTCGCAGTTCAGACATGCACATTAGGGCATGCCTACCCAGGGAAAGGAACCCTTAACAGAATTATTCTCCCTGGAAGATGTTTCTTACTACCCATGTAATATAACATAACTAGTTGGGTACTTGTCTGTTCAAGCACTTATGACCCCTACGCCTGGTCACCGTGCATGCCCCTGTTTTTACATAATCGAGCAGGTATTCGGATACACTCCGGACTGTCGGGTCCAGAGGTCGAAGCGAAAAGGTCCGCCATGACAGATGATTTACAATCCATCTAGGGACATTACATATGTCACATGAATTACACAGTCGCTAAGACTGACTCAATTCTTCTTCTATACCATCCAATAGGCTGTCTAGCCTACAATCCTATTGGGAATACTTTGCGGCTAATTCTACTTGATCATACACTAAACTGACGGGGATCTCTTTCCCATCGGGCCCCACAGGTCCGACCTCGGCCATGTGGTTTGGGTCCGCTTTGGTATATCGTGTCTTCACCATAGCCCAGGCTTCCCTTGCACCTTGTCGGTAGGCTGATATCTTCCATAATTGGAAGCGCCGTCGCGCTCCCTTGAGCTTCTCTATAAGCTCCCCCATGCCTCCTGGCGGGGACGCGGATGGCCACAAGGCTTGGGCAATACCCTGCATCACCTGCCGAACTTGCTCTTGCAGTTATGAGAGCTCTGCTAGAAGATCACCCGAAGACCCGGGCATCTCCTCCGTGGGATGACCCGTCAGCATACCTGCAGACATAACGCTGTTAGCTGGCTTCTTCGCCGAACTCCTTTAAAAGTTCGTTCAAGCACTTACTAAAAATGCCGTGCCGAAGCCGTTTATTCTCCTTCATGGAATCCGCAAGCTGGGCTCGGACATCTTTCAGTTTCACGCCCAGCCGGATATTGGCGTCTTGGAGATCATTTTTCTCCTTCTTGATTCGTGTCAGCACGCGCTCGCCAGCATTTCGCTGTCGATCATCACGTGTCGCATCCACCTCCACGGCCTCCGGATTCACTCTAGGGACACCTGCAACATCTATTGTTAGGTTTGCATACATGTCGCATACTACCTGGTACCCGTATTCTTTGCAATGGATACAAGTGTTACCAGAGGGACCCTTCTCGGACTCCTTCAACGCGGCAACAGCGGCTCCTAGCTGGGCCTTGCACTCGTCCAGCTCTTGAGACAATTGGGAGTTCTTCTCTGTAAGAACCTGCACAAATAATGATCCTTAAATCAGTTGCGTCAACTGTTTCAAGTCTCAGGGGCTACTGATACATATAATCGTCACATTTGCTTACCCGTATATCCCTTACATAGTGGTCCGTGGCTCTGGCTAGACCATTTTGAGCAGCATGGATGTACGCGTCTCCGGAATTGAAGGCATCAAATGCCTCTGGTGAGAAACAAGCGTCACGGAGTACGGCCCAGCGACACCTGTGATTCATGGCGCTCTCCACTTTGGAATTTGTAGCGGATGGTCTATCTGCATCCTCTGTAGGAGGATTATCTAGCGTCTGCCCCGAGTTAGCTTCCGCCTCCATGTCCGGCCCTGGAGCCCGACTGGTCGAGGCGTGATCGGCAGCCTCTCCGGATATAGTCCGGCGAGCGTTTTTTCTGCTAAGAAACACGGACGTCATTGTATTTTAAGAAAGATGACAACCACGGAGTGAGGTTTTGCGTCATACCTATGTGCCGGCGTCTCCATACTGACCACCTTCCTTTTTGGGCTACCCGGCTTCGGTGCCTCTTGTTGGCGAGTTGCAGTGGGTTCGGCATGGTGTCCCGAGTGCCTTCCCTGTAAAACACCATATGTGTACGGTAGGTGAAGTGCATAAAAGGGGATCCTTTTTGGGAGTTGGGACTTTGGTTTTTCTTACGTGCGATGCAGGGAGTAGTCCGGGATAGTCGGCCGTTATGGCCACCATGGCGTCATCACAGCTCAATTGATAGAATTGCCTGTCTATCAGCTCCACGAATATGTCCAGATCCTCTTTGAGTCTGGGATCGAGGGCCCGGCCATGGTCCTCTGGTTGTGGAGGTGGGCTGTTGACCTCCCTTACAGCTTTTCGTAGTTCCTGCCGTGAAATGGCAAGGTGAGTACCTACGATGAAGAATGCGGGAAGGATGGGAGTAAAGAGGTACAACTCACCCAGCTTGGAGGGTTGTACATGGAGAATCCATCCCGTGGCTTGATACAGATGAACTCCTCTTCCTCTCCCTTGAACAACTCGGATAGAATTTTTGCTAAAGCAGCAGCGGAGTCCGGTCCCTTACACCCGCAACGGGTGGCATCATCTTCCCCGTTAAAACACCACAGGGGGTGCCCTCGATATTGAAGTGGCTGCACTCCCCGCATTATGCATATTGACATAACCTCGATTATTGTCAATCTTGATTGAGCCAGCGCTTTAATCCGGTTCATCAGGTAAAGGACTTCTCTGTTGTCTTCCTCCTGGGGGCTTCGTGGGCGCCAGCTTCGGCATTTCTTCAGAGGAGCATTGTTGAACTCAGGAAGACCCCGCCGAACAGGGTCTGGAAGGGGGGCATCCTCCATGTAAAACCACTCCGAAGGCCAGTCTTCGAACGTCTTCTTTGGAGTACCGGACAGATATCCGGTCTCGGCGATGCGCCATATTTCGGCTCCGCCCACCTGATAAAGTGACCCCTTCTATGTGCGGGGCACAAGGCAAAATAACCTTTTCCACGGCTCGAAATGAGCCTCGCAGCCCAGAAACAGCTCGCAAAGGGCAACATAACCAGCGATGTGTAATATGGAAGCAGGGGTGACATTATGCAGTTGGAGACCGTAAAACTCTAGGAGCCCACGGAGGAACGGATGAATTGGAAATCCGAGTCCCCTTAGTAAGTAAGGGACAAGGCATACCCGCTCCCCCTTAGAGGGACTGGGGAAGCTCTCCGCTTGCTCCCCATCATTATAGGTGGCGAGCCCGGCTCAGACGGGGACCATATACACTGAAGGGAGAAATCCCTGGGTCTGCAACTCTACTAATCGGCTGTGCGGGACGGAACACTTCTCCCAATCACCGGGCTTAGGGCTATGGGAGCAAGAGGAGGAGCTGCGGTGGCCAGCCATGATGGAATGGATTTTTTTTGAATATTTACTGTAGGGTAAAAACCCCACAGCCCTTTATTGCAGTCTCAAAAGAGGCAAACTGTACAGAGAAAGAAAAAAAGATTACAACCCTAAACTAAAGGTTAAGAAGGACTTACAATTACATAAGGGAGTTAACCCAATCTACAAGCCTAGACTTAGAGCTATCCTTAAACCTATGTGATAGGAGAAGAATATCATGTACAAAACTGCCCCTCCAGGCAGCAAAAGTAGCCTGAACTCCCCTGAAAGTTCTCCCATTTCTCAGAATCCAGATATTCCAAGCAACTGTGATCATAACTTCAAAAAAGAAAGGATGCCCAAATCTCTGCCTTGCTTGAGATATACTTTGCTGAATAGTAGAACCATGTGACCAATCGATCTACAGGTAGTTCCTAACCCTGGCACTGAAATTACAACCAAAGAAAAGATGAGCCCTGTCCTCCCAAACATAGGCATTACAGATGACACATAGATTATCAGCCGTAGGGGACCTCCAATGCCTGCGGACCAGCATGTCCTTAGTGTTGAGCCTGTCAAAAAATAGAAGCCAGCCAAAAACCTTGATTTTCATAGTACATCTGCTCGATGGAATGGATTTTTCCGAGCGCGCTCCGATGGATTCTCGCCGTGGGAGGATGGTGTGGATTGGATCTAAGAATCCCCATCCCTTTAATAGACGATTTATTTACCTGGCTAGGGGGCGAATGTAAAAACGCCCTGGCTCCTCGCATTCGCTCGACACGTGGAAGATGGCCCTTATTGGGCGCAGAAGCCAAGAAGTCCAACATTTATGGGAGCCGGACACTACTTAGCAGATATTCTGGATTTGGAGAAGAACCCGCCTTGCAATGCCGAAGACAATATTGCGCGCCGGACTCATCGTCATTGAAGCCTGGTTCAGGGGCTACTGAGGGAGTCCTGGATTAGGGGGTCTCCGGATAGCCGCACTATATCCTTTGGCCGGACTATTGGACTATGAAGATACAATATTGAAGACTTCGTCCCGTGTCCGGATGGGACTCTCCTTGGCGTGGAAGGCAAGCTAGGAAATACGGATATGAAGATCTCCTCCCTTGTAACCGACTCTGTGTAACCCTAGCCCCCTCCGGTGTCTATATAAATCGGAGGGTTTAGTCCGTAGGACAACAGACAATCATACCATAGGCTAGCTTCTAGGGTTTAGCCTCTATGATCTCGTGGTAGATCAACTCTTGTAATACTCATATCATCAAGAACAATCAAGCAGGACGTAGGGTATTACCTCCATCAAGAGGGCCCGAACCTGGGTAAACATCGTGTCCCCTGCTTCCTGTTACCATCTGCCTTAGACGCACAGTTCGGGATCCCCTACCCGAGATCTGCCGGTTTTGACACCGACACTTTTCCACTTGTTTTGGACTCTAATTTGCATGATTTGAATGAAACTAACCCCGGACTGACGTTGTTTTCAGTAGAACTACCATGGTGTTGTTCTTGTGCAGAAATAAATGTTCTCGGAATGGAACGAAACTATGCGAGGATTTTTTATACAATAAATAAGAATTTCTGGAGCCAAGATCCACCAAGGGGCACCTGGGTGGGCACAACCCACCAGGGAGCCCCCCTCCTAGCGCGCCCAGGTGGATTGTCCCCACCTGATGGCCCCGCAGACCCTGAAACCGACGATATAAAATCCTAATTTTCCAGAAAAAAGAATCAAGGAGAAAGAAATATCGCGATCCACGAGATGGAGCCGCCGTCACCTCCTGTTCTTCATCGGGAGGCCTGATCTGGAGTCCGTTTGGGGCTCCGGAGAGGGGGGTCTTCATTCTTCGTCGTCACCAAGCCTTCTCCATCGCCAATTCAATGATGCTCCCACCGGGAGTGAGTAATTCCTTCGTAGGCTCGCTGGTCGGTGAGGAGTTGGATGAGATTCATCATGTAATCGAGCTAGTTTTTTAGGGCCTGATCCCTAGTATCCACTATGTTCTAAGATTGATGTTGCTATGACTTTGCCATGCTTAATGCTTGTCACTTTGGGCCCGGGTGCATGCCATGATTTCATATGTGAACCATTTATGTTATCACCATTATATCTATGTTCTAGATCCCATCTTGCAAGTTATAGTCACATACTACGTGTTGTGATCCGGCAACCCCGTAGTGACAATAGTCGGGACCACTCCCGGTGATGACCGTAGTTTGAGGAGTTCATGTATTTACCGTGTGTTATTGCTTTGTTCCGATTCTCTGTTAAAAGGAGGCCTTAATATCCCTTAGTTTCCAATAGGACCCCGCTGCCACGGGAAGGTAGGACAAAAGATGTCATGCAAATTCTTTCCATAAGCACGTATGACTATTTACGGAATACATGCTTACATTATATTGATGAACTGGAGCTAGTACCATATCGCCCTAGGTTATAACTGTCTCATGATGAATATCATCCAACAAGTCACTGATCCAAAGCCTACGAATTTATCTTATATTGTTCTTGCTAAGTTACTACTGCTATCGTTACTGTTGCACTTGTTACAAAACTACTGTTATCATTGTTACCGTTACCATTGCTGCTACTACTATTATCAAAACTATCATATTACTTTGCTACTGATCATGTTGATGTAGATAATTAATCTCCAGGTGTGGTTGAATTGACAACTCAGCTGCTAATACCTTCAAATATTCTTTGGCTCCCCCTGTGTCGAATCTATAAATTTGGGTTGAATACTTTATCCTCAAAAACTATTGTGATCCCCTATACTTGTGGGTTATCAATGTGACAGACCCATTGACTAAACCTCTCTCACAAGCAAACATGATCACACCTTAGTACTCTTTGGGTGGTAATCACATGGCGATGTGAACTAGATTATTGACTCTAGTAAACTCTTTGGGTGTTGGTCACATGGCGATGTGAACTATGGGTGTTAAATCATATGGTGATGTGAACTAGATTATTGACTCTAGTGCAAGTGGGAGACTGAAGGAATTTTGCCCTAGAGGCAATAATAAAGTTGTTATTTTATATTTCCTTATTCATGATAAAGGTTTATTATTCATGCTAGAATTGTATTGATCGAAAAGCTAAATACATGTGTGGATACATAAACAAATACCGTGTCCCTAGTAAGCCTCTACTAGACTAGCTCGTTGATCAAAGATGGTTAAGGTTTCCTAACCATAGACATGTGTTGTCATTTCATAACGAGATCACATCATTAGGAGAATGATGTGCTGTACAAGACCCATTCGTTAGCTTAGCATATTGATCGTCCAGTTTACTGCTATTGCTTTCTTCATGTCAAATACATATTCCATTGACTATGAGATTATGCAACTCTCGGATACCATAGGAATACCTTGTGTGCTATCAAACACACAACATAACTGGGAGATCATAAAGATGCTCTACAGGTATCTCTGAAGGTGTTTGTTGAGTTGGCATAGATCAAGATTATGATTTGTCACTCCGAGTATCAGAGAGGTATCTCTGAGCCCTCTCGGTAATACACATCATAAGCTTTGCAAGCAAACGACACAGGAGTTAGTCACGAGGTTATGTATTACGGAACGAGTAAAGAGACTTGCCAGTAACGAGATTGAACTAGGTATGAAGATACCAACTATCGAATCTCGGGCAAGTAACATACCGATGGATAAAGGGAATTACGTATGTTGTCATAGCAACTCGACCGATAAAGATCTTCGTAGAATATTTAGGAGTCAATATGGGCATCCAGGTTCCGCTGTTGGTTATTGACCGGAGAGGTGTCCCGGTCATGTCTACATAGTTCTCGAACCCGTATGTTTTGGTGACCGAATGTTGTTCAGAGTCCCGGATGAGATCACGGACATGACGAGGAGTCTCGAAATGGTCGAGAGGTAATGATTGATATATAGGACGATGGTATTTGGACACAGAAGTGTTTTGGGACTTACCAGGGAGGAATCGGGTCACCTGAAGGGGTTCTGGGCACCCCCCCCCCGGCAAGATATGGGCCTTACGGGCCAAAAAAGGGGACAGACCAGCCCACAAGGGGGCTGGTGCACCCCCTCCCTTGTTTGGCCAGCCCTAGGGAAGGAAAGGGGGGAGGTCTAGCCCCTCCCGCCTTTCCCTCTCATGGGAGAAAGGAAAGGGGGGCGCCACCCTCCCCTGCCTTTCCCCGCACTCCAAATAAGGAAAGGGGCATGGCTTGGGAAGGACCCCAAGTAGGATTCCTCCTATTTGGGTGCCTCCTTTGGCTACTCCTTCCTCCCTTCCACCTATATATATGTGGGAGGGGGCGCCTAGCAAACACCAGATCAATTGTTAGCCGTGTGCGGCGCCCACTCCATCGTTTACACCCGCACTCATATTTTCGTAGTGCTTAGGCGAAGTCCTGCGGAGATCACTTCATCATCACCATCACCATGTTGTCGTGATGACGGAACTCATCTACTGCCTCCACGTATTACTGGATCAAGAAGGCGAGGAACGTCACCGAGCTGAATGTGTGCAGAATGCGGAGGTGTCGTGCGTTCGGTACTTGATCGGTTGGAGCGCGAAGAAGTTCGACTACATCAACCGCATTGTTTAACGCTTCCGCTTATAGTCTACGAGGGTACGTAGACACACTCTCCCGCTCTCATTGCTATGCGTCTCCTTGATAGATCTTGCGTGCGCGTAGAATTTTTTTGTTTTCCATGCAACGATTCCCAACACTGTTGCCGATGTTGGTGGTCTCTTTTCACCACCGTCGTAGCACCTCCAGGACCATGCCACCACATTGACTCTACCATCCTCTGCCTAGCGCCAAGCACGTCGGCCACGCACCACGACAACCTCCACTTCGACAGATTATGCGGGGGAGAGGCGCACGACTCTTCACCGTCCGGCTTCTCAACCACTATTTCGGGGGTCAGAGTAATGACACCAAAGTTCAAGTGCACCATGCCGAGAGTCCCAATATAAAATTCATGGAACATCGACATGATCATAGGCTGCAATTGCAGCCAAGACTTCTGGAAGAAGGCCACCGGCAGGCCGCTTGGGCCAGGTGCCTAGCTAGCCTTCATGTCGGCAATCCCCTACCCACCTCCTCCAGCGAGAAAGGCGGGGATAGTTCCACATTCTCAGTGGCATAAACTTTGGCTGCTACTGGACAATAATCATCTGCCAGAGAAACCCTATAGCAGGCTTCTGCCGTGAAGAGCTCCTTATGGAAGGAGTAAATGTGCGTCATGATATCTCTCGACTGCTCAAGGTGGCCATCTCGCTCCCACAAACAAGGGATGGAGCATTTGTGATGCCACCCATTAGCAATAGCCTAAAAATAGGCTGCATTAGCGTCCCCGTTCTAAGAGCCAATTCTGACACCTCCACCCCCACCCCCACTGCCCGACGCTGCCAGAAAAGCTCTTCACCCTTGAAGATCTCCATATGAGAGGATTCGAGGGTGTGCCGCACGAACCACTCATCGGCACAGAGGCCAATGCCACTGA
>NC_041386.1:12333817-12436903 GCF_002162155.2 Triticum dicoccoides | reverse complement strand
GAATTGTCACACTAATTTGTGACAATGATGCCAAATATCGACAACAGAGAACACCCTAGGCGGAGCGGCAGTCGCCTTTGCCCACCTAAGTTGCACTGCTTCCACAAAACCTACTGCAAAACCCCCAAGGTTTCAAAGTGGAAACACTTTGATCTAGGGGGTACCCTCCCCGACAAGAAAAGCAGGGATGAGTGATCAGAACCAAATTGGGTAACTGCCTTTAGGGAGCATAGTGGAAGAGCCACCTTCGACTGAACGGACGCAAGGACTAGATCCAACACACTCTGGATTGGGTTGAGCTCTTTATTTGTCCAAGTAAACCTAGCCCCCACGCGAGCAATCTTGGGAAGAGCCATCTGCGCAATGTAGTCATTGAAAAGACTCATGCGCGGAAGGTTCACAATAGTCGAGCTTTTGTCTGCGCGCTGCCAAATCAGACTGAAGTCCCCTGCCACTACCATCGGGATGGGACTTCGATCAGTAGCGGCCTTTAGCTCAGATAAAAAAAATTGAAAACAACCCATGGTCAGCCGGACCATAGACAATTATCACCTTCCAGCTGAGGTTCAAACATCTGTCGGCTAGAGACAAGCCGACATTCTAAGAAAGAACTCCCCACCATCCATATTCTTAACTATGAAAGTTTAACTCTAAAAAAAATCCCTACGAAAGTGCCCTCCTTGACACCCAGCAGACTGGCCTCTGAGCGTGAATATTGAAGTTGATAATTAATGAGTCCTTGATTTGTTTTCCAAAACACGGATTCTCAAAATCAGGGGCGACCTTCACTTTATCTTACATGCACTAAGATCGCTTGGCTTGTTTTGTTTGTACTATACTAGACAATTGCCCGCGCGTTGCTGCGGAAATTGGTTGCAATAATTTTGATAAATTCGGCTGAGTGAAAATGTAATAATGAATTTATTTTACTTGATTATTTGATAGATGTATAACAGTTTCATAGGATAAATAGCACAATATCTTCTTCCTTGTGAACGAATTGTACATCTGGGATTCCTTGATGTACTCAAAGATGTATTTTCCAGCCCTGGATGGATGATCCATTGTGGTGTCGTGTTGAAATGAGATGCTGGTTACTCGCAAAAGAAAAAGAAAAAAGAAATGATATGCTGGTTGTTGGCGTTTTTGTAGCATTCTTCATCTTTGTAACAGCTGCTATGTAGTCTTTGTGTCTTTCTCTTGTTTGTTGCGTTGATGAAGGTGGCAAAACTTTTCTTGGTGCATGAGATCGCATACTATAGGAAAATAGGTATGCATGGTGTTAATTTCGTAGGAGGAACCGAGAAAACTACTTTGTATGTAATAGTTGTACCTGTTGCCTTCCTGCTGGTTGTCCATGTAGTTTGTAAAAGTCAATATTTAGGTGTAGGGAAGATGAACTTCTACAGATAGAATGCTACGGGTGCTGTTATATATAGATGTGGGGCAGAAAAAAAATTGTAACCAAGCGATGTTGTTTTAAGAATTATTAATACACAACTAATTTAGCAGTGCCCCGCAAAAAAAACTAATTTAGCAGTGAATGGTATTAAAAAAATAGCAGTGACTGTATAGAAAGTCATCAATGGTATTTATATTGTGATTCTAATCACCAGTAAATTAAGCAGTTACTGTATGTATTAATATAGCACATGCATGTAAGATTTGGGCGTGGTGATTGTTTGGATGGCTTACTTGGAAAGAAAATGTAAATACGTTGATTGGCCTCACTGAACGACATAGCAGCAAGCAAGGTCAAGAACGAAACGTTCACCCACAAGGCTAGTTTGGCCAAGCAAAAAATTTCATCATGTAGGCACCACTTATTCGGAGGCAGAGTGCCCAGGCCTTCAACCAAAAATGGTCTGACATTTTTAAAACACTGGCACAGTTTGAGCTGCATAAATTAGGTAATATTTATAGGAAATTTTAAGTCATGTGTCTGGTTTATAATATTTGCATGAAATAAAAGGTGTCCCTGATGATAACATTTCTGGGTTACAATGGAAGCTCAGCAAAATTGGTATGAAAATAAGAAATAATATGTACCAGTAGGAGGTAGAAATCGAATTCGTTTGTGTATGCAGTGAGGGAAGACAAACAAAGATAGCTACCGGGGTGTCGTCAAGCACGCACAACCTGACAAAGTGCAAATTTGTGATGGAAAGCAGTAATATGGCATACAGAATATGGAGGAGATCGGAGCGAGTTTCTCACCGGCTGCAGTATGAGAATTCTGGGAGAGACCCACCCGTACTGGAGGACGATGATACAAAATGAGGTGAGGTACTTAGGTGTAGTAGACTTTATAGGGCAAAAATCCATCAGTTTCTCTCGAGATTGTGGGGAGAGGAAGTGGACGTCACGAACGTTATTAGAAGAGGGAACGCCAAACATCAATTAGGCACCTGCAACAGGAGTTTATTGTATTTTTAGCAGCCTGTATGCAACAACAACAAAAAGCAGGCTGTCTGCTATAGATCATAACCGGGGACGATAAACTATGTGGGCTGGTGGAAGCAATGGGCTGCAGAGGGGCTGAAGCAGTAGGCTGTGTAAGGTTGGTGTGACATTTTTTTCATAAGAATATATAGGGATTTATACATAAGAAAGAACAAAATACTCTTTCCCTCGAAACAAAAAAGAACAAAATACTCTTGTGAAGAACAGAGCACAGGCACAGTACCTTGAAGTCCACAGATGGCGTCGCCATAGTCGAGTTTGCCGTCCTTGGCAGCAAATCAACAGCCAACAAAATTTTCTGAGCACTAAATCAGCGGGGCAGCACCTGCAGGAAAAGGGAGCCTCCGCCCAGTCGGGATGGGCAGCAGTGGCGTGCATCCCATGGCTGAGGACGGAGTGCCCACCAGAGGGAATCCAGCCACGGAGCACCTCCGGACATCAGCTGGCGGTCCGATTCCGGTGGAACCGATCGAATCCGACCTTCCCACCGAAGGCAGATGCGTCTTGTCCGGAACGGGAGGGGAGCTGGGCACGAGAAGGGGGACACAGCCCGAGAGAGTCGTTAGAAAATCAGAGGGGAGATAGGCCAGCGGTCCTGCCGGAGGGACGACGCGCGGCACGCAGAGGGAGCTGGGCCGGCAGGACTGCCGGAAGGCCGTCGCGCCGCACGCAAAGGCTCCTCCTGCCTGAGGGGTGTGAGAGGCGGTCCGGGCTGCCGCGTCGGAGTGTTCAGAGGTGAGCTGAGCCGGAGTGGCGCCTCTCCGCACGTAGAACGCTCCTGCCTGAGGGTGTGAGAGGGGCTCCTGGCCGCCGCCACCGCCGGTGGCTGCCGCCTCCGCGCGTGATGCTATCCAGGGGAATGGGGGCGAGATGGGTTGGGCTGAATCAGGAAATTGACGTTGGTGCATGGTTAGCCTCTCGTGGTCCTACTGGTGGTAACTGAAGCTGATGTGGATGTTATGTACTATGGTGGGTCTCACATGTAAGCCACTAATAAAATGCTGATGTGACTGGACTAATGATGTGGACAGGCTGCATGTCAAGAGAAATAGGTTAGTGGGGATGAACTATTTAGGTATTATAGATATGCTAGCATAGCACAGCTAAAAGGAAGTATTCCCTCTGGTTCTTTTTATTTTGCATATTAGATTTGTGTCAAGTCAAACTTTGTAAAATTTGACCAAACTTATACTAAGAGGGTGTTTGTTTCCAGGGACTTATTGATTTAGGGACTTAAAAAGTTCCTATAAGTCTCATCTAAACCAAACAGGAGGGACTTATAGGGACTTAAAGTGGGCATTTGGGACTTATGAAATAAGACTTTCAAGGAGAGTCTTATAGGGACTTATAGTTATAATGTGGTCTTATAGGGACTTATAAGTCCCAGGAACCAAATAGGTAGGGACTTTTTAGGGACTTGAGACTTATAAGTTGAGACTAAAAAAGTCCTAGGACTTATGAACCAAACAGGGCCTAAAAAATATTAATATCTATAATATCAAATATATATACTATGAAACTACATTTCATAATAAATCTAACAATATTGATTTGACATTGTGAATGTTGATAAATTTTTCTATAAGTTTGGTCATGGTAGACATTGTTTGACTTTAGACAAAACTTATATGCAGACTAAAAAAACCTGGAGGAAGTATACTATCTGTCAGAAAGTGCCTATGATGTCCAACAAAGAAGTTTATGTGCCAGTGACGGCAACAAACGCCCCGAGCATCAGGATGGCGACGATCGCGGCGACCTCGACACGGCGTAGGCCTTTGGCTTTGTAGATCTTGAGGTAGCAGAGGCAGGGGAAGAAGACTGTGGCCATGACGCTGAGGAAGGAACCGATGAAGGACATGAGGAACCCGAAGAACGGCACCATGGACGCCACCGCGACCGTGCTGACGAGAACGGCGGTGCTGACGGCCACCCTCGCCGGCCCACTCCCCATGAGCGAGAACCTCTCCTCGATCGCCGACGTGATGGGCGCGACGAGCAGCGCGTACTTGGTTAGCGGGTTGACGAGGGTCATGACGATGGCGATCTTGGTGTAGAGCCTCCCTGATGGCAGGTTGAGCGTTACCTGCGACTGCACGTCGTCGCCGTATATGAGGTAGCCCAGCACCGCCGTGAGTCCGTAGTTCAGGCTGCAGAGCACCGAGGAGAAGAGCAGCACTTGGGAGAAGCGCTCTCGGTTCTTCATGGACGAGTATATCGTGGGAAAGACGGCGTGGCCGGTGAAGCAGACGAAGTAGAGGCCGAGGGAGGTTGGCAGGCCGGCGAGGTTGAGGACGTTGCCGCTCCCGCGGAAACCGGACTCAGAGACGCCGGCCCAGACCAGCGACGCCGTCAGGGCCGCCGACGCGACGAGCCCGAGGGCCGACACGTAGGCGAGCACGCCGAGGTTCTTGAGCCAGGTGGTGGGCAGCACGACGGCGCCGGCCAGGACGATGTACAACTGCTTACCGCGCAGCCGGTAGCCGGCGGGAAGAGCTTATCTAGGTTGTCGCCCTCGAGGACCAGGAAGCTGATGGCTACGAGGTAGAGCTCCACGTACATGAACAGGGCGACGGTTCTCCGGCCGGCGGCGCCGAAGGCCAGCTGGCCGACGTCCGGGTAGGTGGCGACGGAGCCGTCGGCGAGCATGCAGCGCGCTATGAGCGTGCCGGTGTAGTAGCAGACGGTGCCGACGAGGGCGAAGAGCGCCAGGCTGAGCCACCCGCCCCGCGACACGGCGTAGGGCATGGAGAGCACCCCGATGCCCGACACGGCGTTGGTGAGGTTGAGGCACGTCCTGGAGAAGGAGGCGCCGGCGCTGGGATACGGGGGGAGCTGCGCCTCGGCGTCGCGGTCAACAACCCGCTTCCCGGTGGCCGTGAGAAGAGGCTCGCCGAGGGGGCTCGCCGTCGCAGCGAGGCCGGTCGTCTTGTGCTCTTCCATCTTTGAACGGCCGGCCAGAAGATCGATAGATGATGTGGCCGATCGTTCGGACGATTTATATGGTGCGGCGCCTTGCCTGGCTGCGCGCGGGGCTGTTTATAGTGCTGCCCTGCCGGCCGGTCAGTCGGCCGTTTGCCAACGCATGCAAACGATGACTCCAACATCGGTCAGTCAAGTCCCTTTGGGGACATCCGATATAACATCGGTCAGTCAAGAGATTTTGACACGTGAAACACCGTCTATAATGAGTTTTTCACCTTTGCTAGCTCCACTCATGTGGTCCATGGACTTGATATGGGAATGTGTGGTGGATGGAGGCCACGGTGAGTGTGGACTCGAGTACACTTCACACTCGTCGCGTCGCGCGCTAAGTCGCTACCTTCACGTACGTGCTAGGACACGGCCGATATGCGTGTGGGCTGACGCTTGCCTGTTCGTGATAACCGTGCGTTTTCAATCTAGGCACGTGCATGACAACCGTGTAACTACTTGTACCCACAAAAGAAAACTAGCCTGTTTTAGAGAGACCATGAGCAACGTGTCTTTGTTTAATATTCGCATACACTCATCCTTATGAATGCACGCACGTATACCCTATTTTTATGAACACCTCCAAAAGACTAAATCAGCATATCATCTTGAGATTGACGAAGCCGTCACAGATGTCTACGTAGTTGACGGGGACGTCTCCTTCCAATAAACGCATATCGTCGAAAGACCTAAAATAAATCCACGTAATCCCGTGTTTAGATAATTAGGAGGATAGTTGTACCTTCAGCTCACACTCCCACACTATAGGAAAATCTATCATTGCATAGCGTTCGGCTATTCGTTGAGTGTTTTTTCATGGGTACGCAACAACGAGGCTCTTTGTTGGGTACCTTTTAAAAAACATTCGGTCTATTTATTGGTACATAGTACTGTCGGGTCTTCGCTCATTGTCGTCAGAAAAACACTGTGGTTTCTGAAAATACTGTGGTTTCTGAAATAATTTTGGTATTAAATACTTTGAGGTGTTTGGATAAAACAAATACTGTAGTTTCACATACCAAGGTATCTATCATACTGTGGTTTTTTGTAGTATTTTAAAAAGAGGTCAGGACCTCTTTTTTATAAACTGAACTGAGAGACCTCGTCGCCTCGTCTACGTTTAAAGTTGATAAAATGAGATTGCCGCCTCTGATCCCTCTGATCTATTGTCTTTTCAACGAAGTGCTTCTGATTATTAGGCACTTCAGATTTGGTGGTTAGTTTCTCTACAGAGACGGCACCCTCTTGAGTATATCCATTGGTCGGTGGAGCACTTGTGTGCAGCAACCTAAAGGCTAACTACCCAATCGACTCTACGTGCATATAATGATGCATGCATTGGGCGTCGTTTTTACGTGCAGATCAGCTCCATGAGTATAGTTGAGCAAGGCGCAGCGAGTCAAAACAACACTTGCCAAATTCATCGGTGGTTTCGTCAAAACTGAGAAAAACTATGCTTTTTAAAAACCAAAGTATTCATTGCCCACACATTTAAAAACCGAGGTTTTGGATTACTATGGTTTTTCAAAAACAGAGCTGCCAAACTAAGCCTAAGTATAATTCCAAATAGACTCCGCCAGAAGCACTTCTTTCGTCTCACAACACATCCCTACTTCACATCTGAATTTGGAGCCTCTTTGTGCATGGGGCTATGGGCCCCGCTTGTAAGGGAGTGTGTTCCTGGGTAGGTCGCTTTTTCTTGTTTTCAGAAGGTATTGATTAGTCTTTTTCTTTTATGTGGTTTTACATGTTTTAGTACTGGTTTTTGTTTTTTCTTCCTTTTTTTCTTTTTTTGTTTGTTTTTCTACTTCTTATCATTTATTATTTTGAATTTTAATTCATGAATGTTCATTAAAGTTTTGAACATTTTTAAAAAACTATGAAAAAAATTTAGTATTCACAAAAAAATAATTCATGAACATTTTTAAATTTCATAAATATTTTAATATTTGTAAACCATTTTAAAATTCATGATTCTTTGAAATCCACGAATATTTTTAAAATTGTGAACGTTTTATTAATTTAGTTTTTTTAACTCACAGTATCTTCAAAAACTATTTTTTTAAATACATGAACTTCTTTTGATTTACTGCACTTTGAATAGAAAACACAATAGCCGGTTCTTTTTAGCTTGAAGTGGAGCGAGGGAGAAAAAAACAAAGCAAGTGGAGCAGGGAGCCGAGCTAAGTGAGCGAGAGCTTCATTGACTAGTGCATGTGAGTGTTGTAGCAGCAACTTCACTGCTACAACATGGAATAAGAGCTCCCAAGGGACTCACACAACCACCAGCGGCTAACACTGAGGCCAAAGCGTGTAAGGACACCACAAATATCGTCTCGAACAGCAACCCAACACGACATTCGAATATAAAAACTGGCAGAGCATAATGAAATCCAAGCTAACGTAGATGATTCTAAAAAAAGCTAACATAGATAAAACCCAAATGAAACAACCAACCGCAATAACCTATTAGAGAAAAAAGAGGTGTCCCACGACAAAAGAACAGTGCGGCGAAGCGCACGTTAGCCTCTATCTAAATAGATGCCCGGAAAACTCCTAGGTGTGCTTACAGCATGTACTCCTTAAAAGAATCTTCTCCAAAATTTAATTACTTACATTTTAGACTTCAGTATCTAATATTTATTTACTTACACTTTATGCCCTTCCACACTACCTCTTTTAGAATTGTAAATTTTCTTTTGTTAGACTGTCTAGGTAAAGCAAAGGGTTGATGTACGAAATGTTGTGTCTGTGGCAAACAGAGCTTGAGAGAATATAATTCTTACATTTGATTCATATGGGATATCAACACTCCATGCTTCCACCTTCATATTGAAAAGAGTTACAACAATTTTCTGCACTTATGGATTATGAGGTCCCATCTGAGTTCATCACAAATAAGTGGATCTCACACTTGGCCATTTCGTATTTTGATCTTTGAATTCTTGGAGACCACTTGGACATATATCTGTCTGGAGAGGCCCTTTCGAGTCAAGTGAAGAGCAGAGACATTGAGCTGTTGACTATCACTTCATACATAGTCAAATTCATAGGGTCCATCAGACTGAACTTGTGTTCAACGATGTCCCAAGCACCATCGACAAGCTGCTAATATGAGACTCCATAGAAAACTTCCAATGAGAATAATGTGTTCCATCAAAGACGGGTGGGATCCGCATAGTTAAGGTTAGGTGCATGGAGAGGCAAAGACGGATTAACCAAACATTGGTGGAGATAGGGGAGGAGCATCAAATGCTAGAGCATCGATGTTTCCCGATGGTGATGTATCGATCATCGCGCTCCAAACTTCATGGAAGTAGGCAAGATGCAATCTCTCCACTTTGTAGTTCAATACAATAGTCATATGAGCCGCCCTACATGATTATGGTTAATTTGATGTAAACCCTAGCGGTGATGTTGATCATGTGATTATTTATTTCTTTATGTTCTGATTTATGGATGCCTTTATGTTTCACTTATAGATGCATATTTCTCTCTGGTTGCATGTTCAATTTTGGTCATTTCATATCAATAATCGGTAGAGTAGGGTATATTCATTAGTTGGGTCTAATCTCGCAAATAACTACCATAGTGATAGAAAGTGAAAAGGACTTCTATTTTATTGCATTGTATTATTGCCACTAAGGATAAATATTTGTATGCGAACTAAAATGAGTCATATATAAAAAGACAACAATATGCTATAATTAGGGGTGACCTGCACTTTATCTTATGTACATTAAGATCACTCGGCTTGTTTTGTTTGCATATGCTAGCACAACTAAAAGGCGATCGAGCCATATGGCAACTTGCTAGAGTTGCTCTAAGCACCTAACATTTCTCCTAAAGAAGAGTCTGGACATATAGGGGAAATTTGGTAAGCAATGTTGGAGATGCCCTAAAGAAGAGATAATGTCCTTATTGTGTGTCTCTAACATTTCACTAGTTCAAGATCAAATCATGGTGCGTCGTGGATTCTTACTTTTATTGCTTGGTTGGTTTGGGCAACTAAAAATGAAACCAAACTAGCAGGGCAGAAACACGGCGTGATGTAACACATGTGTAAGTGACTATTGTTGGTATTATTTCAACCACTTAATACCGGTATAGGTCACATAAGTGGTCATAGATCTGGAGATGAAGTCAAACCCATGACCAAAATATCAAGTAAGAAGAGGGAACACCAAAACATACAAAAGCAAGATCCTTGGTGTCAAAATGTCCAGATGAAACTTCCCCGTCACATTAGCATTATAGTGCTAGTTGCTCTCCTTAAGTAAGATAATTATTCATGGATCCCTTTCAAGTAATTATATAATCGGCAATACAAACAAAAAAGATCATACTTTGATGCAAGAGAACATTTGGAGCACCGAGGCATAACATTGTACATACTTGAAGAATTTCACACGAAAGAGGAATTTCATATGGATGTAGATGGGATTTGGATGAGATTTCTTATGTAATTGTTGTTAGATTTGTTAAGGCTTGATCCCTAGTATCCACTATGTTCTGAGATTGATATTGTTATGACTTTGTTATGCTTAATGCTTGTCACTAAGGCCCAAGTGTCATGATTTCAGATCTGAACCCTCTATATTTTCATGAATATATTTATGTCCTAAATCATATTTGCAAGTTGTATGCACCTTTTTATTGTTTTGAACCCTAGACCCCAAGGTCGTCGCAATAATTGGGATACTCTACGAGGATGACTTTAATTTGAGAATTACATGTATTCACTATTGTTAATGTTTTGATCCGATTCTCTATTAAAAGAAGTGCCTTAATTACCCGTAGTTTCCATTAGGATCCCGCTGCCACGAGAGGTAGCACAAAACATGCCATGCAAATTCTTATCACAAGCCCGTATGACTATTTATGAAATGCATGCCTACATATGATTGATGAATTGAGCTAGTTTGTTATCGCTCTATGTTATGACCGTTGCATATTGAATCTCATCCAAGCAACCCTATCACTTACTTCATGCCTACGCTTTTCCTATTGTTGTTACTTCGATTACAACTACTACTGCTTTGTAAACTTGTTATTATTGTTGTTACTATTATTCTCCTATCACTGCTAGAATATTATTGTGCTACTAATACATTGTTACAGGAAAGTTATCTCTTCAGAGGTTGTTAAATTAACAACTCAACTGCTAAAGTTTATAAATATTTTTTGATTTCCCTTGTGTCGAATAAATAAATTTGGGTTGAAGTACTTTCCTTGAAGACAGTCACGATCCACTATACTTGTGGGTCATCAGCCTATCGGCGGCAATAAGAGGAGTCGGTGGCACAGGAGGAGGCGTGGTGGCCTAGCCTCGCCCAGGCGTTGGCCGAAAGCACTACCGACATGGCCGACGTGGGGGCCTTCATGCCATCGTTGCCGCCGCCCGCACCCAGGGTGCAGAACACCTACCAATGGACGGCCACTGTGCCCATCTACGTCTCGTGTCCGCCAATTTGGGTGTGCGTGACGGAGGAGGATCAATGCTAGCACGTCCTGTAGTTGGAGGCGCGGGCTGTGGCCAGGGAACGAGCACGCGCGGAGCAGCAGATGGAGGTGGAGCACGATGAGGAGGAGCGGTGCGAGCCCGCGGAGAAGGCAGCACCTGCTCAACAGCCAGCGCAACAGTAGGTGCCCGATGCGGCCCAGCAGGCGGCGACCCTGGCTCCCTACGAGCAAGCATTTCGTTGAGCGCAGTCGCCGGAGTACATTGACCTCACAAACGTGGATGAGGATGATGCTGATGCCGCCTAGATGCGGATCCAACAGCCGTCACGTTTTCTTTTTTTAATGTTTTATTTTTAAGTTATTATTAATGTAACTGGATTTTAGGCAGCGATTGAACTATTAAGTTTATCCATTTTCATTTTTACTTGGACTTAAATTTTTTATCCGCAAATTAGGGATGCGTCGGCCGTGTTGGGCGCACGGACCACCCTGGTCAAAACCAAACACACTCGTCCGCTCTGCCGACCCAAACGGACAAAAAAAGACAAAACCTGTGTCCCTTTGTGTGAGTGCATTGGAGTTGGCCTTAGGCGCGCGTAAGCTTGTGAGCTTTAGAGTTTAAGTCTTTGATGTATATATGTCAGTTCTATTGTTTATTGCAGAGAATCTTCATAGCAACCTTTCCTGTTGAACCATCTTGGCTGATAACGAGTGCTATTTGGAGCCTAATTGTTTCACTGCTATCGTGTAGTACTACTAGAGGGCGAAATGATCTCATGACTTGGTGTGGGGTGCCATTTGGGGCTGTTGTGAAATGCCATTTCAGGGCCCATTTTGTGTTTTGGGATGGAACCATTTGCAGCTCATTTAGTTCGCTTTAAGGCAGAAGGTATGGACCTATTTGAGTTTCCCTAGGAGAATTTTGAAGCTGTTAATGATGAAATATATCGCAGTATCCAGATATGGCATATTCTCAGTTGAAACACAAGGTTTAGGGTTTTGCGTGGGTGGTTGACATCCAGCCTCATGTCTCAATATATAGATGATCACAACTACAGTTATATACATATACAAATACGTGTACAAGGACAATATACTAGACCCTACTTTACATGCCCACTCAATCTGAACTACATACAAGATTCAGATTGGTTCTAAAATGGTCTAGCATCTGTCTAGTAGTGGGTTTAGTATCCCCTAACTGATCATCTATAGAAATAAACCTGACTTCCAGTTCACAAGCAGCTACTCGTTCTCTCACAAAAATGGAAATCAATCTCAATGTGTTTAGTCCGATCATAAAACACTGGATTCGCCGTCAGGTAAGTTGCCCCTAAGTTATCACACCACAATATAGGAGTGCGCTGCCGTTGGACTCCAAGTTCTGTGAGAACTGAGTCTATCCAAATGGCTTCAGCCGCGCCATTGGTCAATGCCTTATACTCTGCCTCGGTGCTTGATCTCGAGACTGTGGGTTGCTTCTTCGAGCTCCAAGATACAAGATTGGGTCCAAAGAATATAGCAAAACCACCAGTGGAGCGCCTATCATCAACACAACCTGCCCAGTCTGCATTGGTGAATATACTCACTCCGGTAAATCTGGACTTACGAATCCGTAGTCCCATGTCTAGCGTATCTTTGACATATCTCAAAATACGCTTGACTGCTTCCCAATGATCCTCCGTTGGCTGAGACAGGAACTGACACACTTTGTTCACTATGAAGGAGATATCGGGACGAGTGAGGGTCAAATACTGAAGTGCTCCAACCACACTGCGATAACGAAAATGAGTCATCTCTACCCAGTAGTGCACTATGACGCGAGAGACTCTCGGATGTAGCAAGCAGAGTGGAAGTGGCCTTGCAGTTCTCCATGTTAACGCGGTGAAGAAGATCCAAAGCATACTTTTTCTGCGTCAAGGTCATGCCCCCTGAATGAAAGGACGCTTCCAAACCAAGAAAGTACTCGAGGCGACCCAAATCTTTGATGGGAAAGTTAGCAGACAATGAATGCACAAGACGATCCACCATGGCGGGGGTAGAGCCAGCAATCACAATATCATCAACGTACACCAGCACGTATATCTGTATAGTACCCTGGGAGAAGATGAACAGAGATGCATCTGATCTGGAGGCAACAAAACCGAGCTGCAAAAGGCGCTGACTCAAACGAGCATACCAGGCATGGGGCGACTGCTTGAGACCATAAATAGACCGCTGAAGTTTGCAGACATGAGAGGGATAAGTGGCATCCTCGAACCCGGGTGGCTGCTTGAAAGTGCAATCATGCCCTTAATCTTATTTTGATGTTGATGACAACATGCATGTATGGGACTAATCATGTTTATCAAGTATATCTCAGGATTATGTCTCATAGGCCGGTTGTGGATCATGACTAAAGATAAATGCATATAACTCAAGATTGGAGATACAAGACAATAGTGTTGGCTTTGTTTACGGTTTGTTCTTGAGTATAGGGATCCCGCACTATTAAGAGGGGATCGATGGATCTAGTGAAAGATTTGCTCAAAACCCACAACTCCATTTTTCATTGGGCGTCCGGTACGTTACGGACGTCCGATCCCTTTCAGTTGTCCGGTCGTCCGGTGTTTCTTCACAGAACAATATTCACGGACGTCCAACCCTCTCCGGACGTCCGGTCCACAGACGTCCGTTTTCCTCCGGACGTCCGACACTTAGTCAACATAACAGTTTTTATAGATATCCGGTCCTCTACGGATGTCCGGTCACCGGCGACCGAAACGGTCCGGACGTCCATTAGTTGTATGCTGATTTGTGGCTTGTGATTCTCCAGCGACCGGACGACCGATGTCTGTCGGACGTCCGGACCTATCTGTGCCACCAGACGTCCGACGCCTCCTATGCACTTGTGTTGCTCAAACGGTTACGTTTCCACCTCCACTATATATAGCCTTCTCCCCCCACAGGATAAGGTGGACCATTCACTTTGAGCTTGTTAAGAACACATTTCACTCACTCTCTCACTCTTCCACACCAAATCTTAGATCCCCAAGGGATTTGAGAACACTTGAGAGAAGTTCTCCAATCAAGTGATAGATCCACTCCTTCCCCTTCTTTGCACCAAAGGAATTCGTGATTTGAGCAAGTCTTGAGCTTTTCCCCATCGTTCTTGTTACTCTTGGAGGTTGGAGACTCCTAGGCGGTAGGAGTCTTCCGGAGAGGAATCGACCCTTGTGATTACCCCCGGAAAAGTTTGTGAGGGTTTGGAGACCACCCCAAGGTCTACCACTAGTGGTTGAGAAACGCCTCCGTGGTGTTGTCTCAAAGGGAGAATAGGGTGAGCCTTCGTGGCATTGGTGTGCCTTCATGGTAACATCCACCTCTCTAACGGTGACGTAGCTTCCCTCCAAGGAAGTGGACATCGACATACATCCTCGTCTCCCGGAGTTGCGGTTATTACTAACCCTAACTCTCTACTTGTGGTTACTTGTTTCTTAGCACTTACTTGTATCATATTGTGCTTGCTTACTTACATACTTGTGATACTTGTTTATCTAGCTTAGCTCCTTGTACTACTCTTGCAATTGTTAGGCCCATCTTCATATTCCGCATTATTGCCTAAAATTGCTAAGTAATAATTAAATTTTGTAATTGTACCTATTCACCCCCCCCCCCTCTAGGTTCATCTCGATCCTTTCATTGCTGCATATACACATCTTCAGCCAAGAACCCATGTAAAAAGGCATTGCTCACATCAATCTATCGGAGGCTCCAACCACGAGACACAGCAAGAGACAGAACCAAGCGAACTGTGGCAGGCTTCACCACCGGGGTAAAAGTATCTCCATAGTCAATCCCATGCTATTGAGTGAAATCGCGAGCAACAAGACGAGCTTTGTGCTTATCAACAGACCCATCCGGACGATGCTTGGTTTTTGATAATCCACTTGCAACTCACAATATTAACACCAGGTGGCCGAGTCACCAACAACCAGGTGTTAGTGCGACAGAGAGCAGCAAACTCCTCGGACATGGCGGCACGCCAGGCAGGTTCACCCAGAGCATCACGATGGGAAACTGGCGCGGCGAAGAAGGCACGGCGGCAAGACTCATACCGAACCATGCCATCAGTGTAAGACTTCTCCTTGCGCGTATGATCACGATGGTGTGTAACCATAGCATGCACCGGAGTTGCATCACCGGTAGGAGAAGAAGGCGGCGACGAGGCCTCGGCCAAGGGTGTCGCGGCTGAGGAAACCTCGGCAAGAGGCAACACGGGCCGAGAGACGACGGTGGGCTGGACCGCCCCAAACGAGGGTGGCGGCTCGGGCGACGCACCGGGCGAGGGTGGCGACCCAGCCGCGCCGGGCGAGGGTGGCGACCCAGCCGCGTCCGCGGGCGTGCCGTCTGGCGAGGCAGTCGCGCCTGCCTCAGGCGGCGGGACATGCACGTCCTGAGCATGCCTTGGGCCCTCTCCCCATGCACGTCCTGAGCATGCCTCGAGTGCATCAGGAGGCGTTGGAGCAGCAACATGTACCTGGGGGAACTCAAAGCAATATCACCTGCAAAGGACAAGTTAGGTGACAAATAGGACAGGTCATATTTACGCACATGGACATCCGGAACCGGTTCATCGGAGGGAAAAGTGAGTGCATGTTCAAGAGAAGCCGGATCAACCGAGACGTCGGGTTGGGAGCAAGGAAACATAGCTTCATCAAAAACAACATCACGAGAGATGTATATCCGACCGGAGGTACGGTCAAGACACCTATAGCCCTTATGCAAAGGACTATAGCCAAGGAAAACACACATCTTGGAACTAAACTCAATCTTGTGAGCATTGTACTTGCGGAGACTAGGCCAGCAAGCACACCCAAAATCCGAAGGGAGGACTAGTTGGGCTGAACATGAAACAGGCGGAATAGAGGTGTGTCCTTGTTAAGAACCGGAGTGGGCATACGGCTGATGAGGTAACATGCCGTAAGAAAAGCCTCATCCCAAAACTGAAGTGGAAGAGAGGAGTGTGCAAGCAAATCAAGATTGGTCTCGACCAAATGTCAGTGTTTGCGCTCGACAATACCGTTCTGCTGAGAAGTATGTGGACATGACAGTCGGTGATAGATGCCCGTATATTGAAAGTAGCGATGGAATTTGTGGTATTCACCACCCCAATCGGACTGAACGACCTTGATTTTATAATCCAGAAGGCGTTTGACATGAGCCTGAAAGTTGTAGAAAACTTGCTCAACACCATACTCGTGTTTGAGCAAATAAATCCAAGTGAAGCGCGTGTAGTCATCAATAAAACTAACATAATACATGTACCCTTCCGACGAAGCAAGAGCGGGACCCCAAACATCTAAATGTATTAATTCAAGAGGTACAGTAGTGATATGAAATGAAGTAGAATAAGGTAGTTGATGACTCTTAGCACGCTGACAGGCATCACAAACTAACGATGAATTATTTGAACTAGAGCACGGAAGTTCATGACTCCGAACAATGGAAGTGGCCACATTATTTGTAGGATGACCAAGACGTTGATGCCATTGCGACGATGAAACTCGAACGCCGGAGTGGGCATGGCGAGATGATGAAGATGACGCACGAGCGGAAGGGACCGGATAGACCCCCCCCTGGGTAACTTCTACCGTGAAGGATGACGCGCCTGGTTGCTTTGTCCTTAACAAGGAAAAAACGACGGTGAAATTCAACATACACGTCATTTTCACAAAGAAGACAATAAACAGAGAGAAGATGATGGCTGATGTGTGGAACATGAAGGATGTTACGCAGTTTAAGAGATGAACCGGGTAAACGCGAATGACCAATGTGTGAATAGACAAACCTGCACCATTGGGCACCTGAACCTGATCCTTGTCGTCATAGCTCTCGTGAACCTGGAGGCGCTCAAGATAATTAGTCAAGTGATCCGTAGCCCCGGTATCCAGCACCCAAGGAAAGTCGATGGTGTTAGTGGAGGCCGAGTTGGCGGAGCGGGAGTTGTGATCCTGATCAAAGCGCTTGAGGCGGTCGTCGGCTTCATGGCCCCAGTTCTTGCAAATTTGGCACTAGGGACGCCAGTGGTTGCGACGCCCACTGCCTCCGCCGTTGTTGCCCCCTCCTCCTTGCCGGCCACTATCGACATACCCAGTGTTGTGGTTGCCATTACCGCCTTGGTGGCTCTGCCCTGGCTGGCCATGTCCATCAGCCGGGTGCCCCCCCTCCTTGGGAGGGATAGGGATCGGAGTAGGGTGCGCGTTTGCTCGCGCCGTACGCACTCGAACGGGTCCATGCGTTTGCGGAGGGAGACCACCCCTCCACCGTACTCTGTTGTGCCTGCAGCACCTCGAAGGACAGAACCAATGAGTAAAAGCTGGAGTAGGGCATGGGTGCATTACTCACGCCCAAGGAGGTGGTGATGGAGTTGCAGGCGGAGCCGAGGCCGGTGAGGATGTGATCGATAAGCTCATCATCGCGGATCGAGGAGCGGCGGTGGCCATAGTGTCAGCAAGGGCCTTCATACTATGCATGTATTCCGCGGCAGACAGATCGTCCTTCCTCAGCGACTGAAGTTGCCGCCGGATGTGACAGACATTGGCGCGGCTCTGAGCGCCGAACATGGCGGCGACGGCTGTCCACACCGCATGCGCCGACTCGCAGCTAATGAGTTGGCATGCAATATCCTCATCCATGGAGGTGATAAGGAGCCCCTTGACGCGCTGATCTTGAACCCACCATTGGTGGTACTCCGGGTTGGCGATGGTGGTAGCAGCATCGCCGGTGCTGACAATGAGTGTTTTGGCCGGTGCCGCCTTGGTGCCATCGAGGTGTCTGTGGAGGTTGACACTGGCAAGAACGGTGCTGATGATGCCTCCCCAAAGCACGAAGTTGTAGCGACCGCGGAGGACATAGATCGTCGGGACGGTGAGCGCGGCGGGGACCATGGCGACGGGTGACGGGACGAGGGTGATAACCCACAAGTATAGGGGATCGCAACAGTTTTCGAGGGTAGAGTATTCAACCCAAATTTATTGATTCGACACAAGGGGAGCCAAAGAATATTCTCAAGTATTAGCAGCTGAGTTGTCAATTCAACCACACCTGGAAACTTAATATCTGTAGCAAAGTATTTAGTAGCAAAGTAATATGATAGTAGTGGTAACGGTAACAAAAGGTAACGGTAGTAAAAGCAATGTTTTTGGTATTTTGTAGTGATGATAGCAATAGCAACGGAAAAGTAAATAAGCGAAGAACAATATATGGAAAGCTCGTAGGCAATGGATCGGTGATGGAGAATTATGCCGGATGTTGTTCATCATGTAACAGTCATAACCTAGGGTGACACAGAACTAGCTCCAGTTCATTGATATAATGTAGGCATGTATTCCGAATATAGTCATACGTGCTTATGGAAAAGAACTTGCATGACATCTTTTGTCCTAACCTCCCGTGGCAGCGGGGTCCTTACGGAAACTAAGGGATATTAAGGCCTCCTTTTAATAGAGAACCGGAACAAAGCATTAACACATAGTGAATACATGAACTCCTCAAACTACGGTCATCACCGGTAAGTATCCCGATTATTGTCACTTCGGGGTTAACGGATCATAACACATAATAGGTGACTATAGACTTGCAAGATAGGATCAAGAACACTCATATATTGATGAAAACATAATAGGTTCAGATCTGAAATCATGGCACTCGAGCCCTAGTGACAAGCATTAAGCATAGCAAAGTCATAGCAACATCAATCTCAGAACATAGTGGACACTAGTGATCAAACCCTAACAAAATTAACTCGATTACATGATAGATCCCATCCAACCCATCACCGTCCAGCAAGCCTACGATGGAATTACTCACGCGCGGCGGTGAGCATCATGAAATTGGTGATGGAGGATGGTTGATGATGACAATGTCGACTGATTCCCCTCTACGGAGCCCCGTACGGACTCCAGATCAGCCCTCCCGAGAAGTTTTAGGGCTTGGCGGCGGCTCCGTATCGTAAAACGTGATGATTTCTTCTCTCTGATTTTTTTTCTCCCCGAAACTCAATACATGGAGGTGGAGTTGGAGTCGGAGAGGCAACAGGGGGCCCACGAGGTAGGAGGCGCGCCCTAGGGGGGCAGGCGCGCCCCCACCCTCGTGGCAAGGTGGTGGGCCCCCTGGCCTTCATATTTGGCAGGTATTTTTCTTATTTTCTAAAAGTGTCTCCGTGAAGTTTCAGGTCATTCTGAGAACGTTTGCTCCTGCACATAAATAACACCATGGTAGTTTTGCTGAAAACAGCATCAGTCCGGGTTAGTTCCATTCAAAGCATGCAAGTTAGAGTCCGAAACAAGGGTAAAAGTGTTTGGAAAAGTAGATACGTTGGAGACGTATCAACTCCCCCAAGCTAAAACCTTTGCTTGTCCTCAAGCAATTCAGTTGACAAACTGAAAGTGATAAAGAAAAACTTTTACAAACTCTGTTGTAAAAGTGTTGTAAATATGTAAAGTGAGCATTCAAGTTTTCAGCAAAGATTATAACTAACCACATTCGCAATAACGCATAGGTCTCAAGTTTACTCATATCAATAGCATAATCAACTAGCGAGCCATAATAATAAAACTCGGATGACAACACTTTCTCAAAACAATCATAATATGATATAACAAGGTGGTATCTCGCTAGCCCTTTCTGAGACCGCAAAACATAAATGCAGAGCACCTTTAAAGAGCAAGGACTGACTAGACATTGTAATTCATGGTAAAGGAGATCCAGTCAAGTCATACTTAATGTAAACTAAAAATAATGAATGCAAATGACAGCAGTGCTCTCCAACTGGTGATTTTTAATAAGAGGATGATGCTCAGCATAAAAGTAAATAGATAGGCCCTTCGCAGAGGGAAGCAGGGATTTGTAGAGGTGCCAGAGCTCGGTTTTGAAATAGAGGTGAATAATATTTTGAGCGGTATACTTTCATTGTCAACATAACAACCAAGAGATGGCGATATCTTCCATGCTACACACATTATAAGCGGTTCCCAAACAGAATGGTAAAGTTTATGCTCCCCCTTCCACCACAAGCATCAATCCATGGCTTTCTCGAAACAAAGAGTGCCTCCAACTAACAAGAGTCCTAGGGGGAGTTTTGTTTGCAATTATTTTGATTTAGTTTGCATAAAGCATGGGACTGGGCATCCCGGTGACCAGCCATTTATCTCGTGAGTGAGGAGTGGAGTCCACTCCTCTTGAGAATAACCCGCCTAACATGGAAGATACAAACAGCCCTAGTTGATACATGAGCTATTCGAGCATACAAAATAGGATAATTATTTGAAGGTTTAGAGTTTGGCACATACAAATTTACTTGGAACCGCAGGTATATACCATATATAGGTAGGTATAGTGGACTCATGTGGAATAACTTTGAGGTTTAAGGAGTTTGGATGCACAAGCAATATTCCTGCTTAGTACAGGTGAAGGCTAGCAAAAGACTGGGAAGCGACCAGCTAGAGAGCGACAACAGTCATGAACTTGCATTAAAATTAATCAACACTGAATGCAAGCATGAGTAGGATATAATCCACCATGAACATGAATATCGTGAAGGCTATGTTGATTTTGTTTCAACTACATGCGTGAACATGCGTCAAATCAAGTCACTTAAATCATTCAGAGGAGAATACCACCCTATCATACCACATCATAACCATTTTAATAGCATGTTGGCACGCAAGGTAAACCATTATAACTCATAGCTAATCAAGCATGGCACAAGAAACTATGATCTCTAGTTGTCATTGCAAACATGTTTATTCATAATAGGCTGAATCAAGAACGATGAACTAATCATATTTACAAAAACAAAAGAGGTCGAGTTCATACCAGCTTTTCTCATCTTAGTCAGTCCATCATATATCATCATAATTTCCCTTCACTTGCACGACCAAACGATGTGAATAATAATGTTGGGGAATGTTGCAGAAAACAAAAAAAATTCTCTACGTTTCACCAAGATCTATCTATGGAGTTCATCTAGAAACGAGTGATCGGATGCATCTACATACCTTTGTAGATCGCGAGCGGAAGCGTTCAAGAGAACGGGGATGAGGGAGTCGTACTCGACGTGATCCAAATCACCGGAGATCCTAGCGCCGAACGGACGGCACCTCCGCGTTCAACACACGTACGGTCAGCGTGACGTCTCCTCCTTCTTGATCCAGCAAGGGGGAAGGAGAGATTGATGAAGATCCAGCAGCACGACGGTGTGGTGGTGGAGGCAGCAGTCACCGCAGCAGGGCTTCGCCGTTCTACTGCGAGAGGGAGAGGTGTAGCAGGGGAGAGGGAGGCGCCAAGACTTCAGGGTGCGGCTGCCCTCCCTCCCCCCCTTTATATAGGCCCCCTAGGGGGGTGCGCCGACCCTAGGAGATGGGATCTCCTAGGGGGGGCGGCGGCCAAGGGGGAGGAGTGCCCCCCAAGGCAAGTGGAGGCGCCCCCTCCCCTAGGGTTCCCAACCCTAGGCGCATGGGGGGCCCAAGGGGGGCGCACCAGCCCACTATGGGCTGGTTCCCTCCCCACTTCAGCCCATGGGGCCCTCCGGGATGGGTGCCCCCACCCGGTGGACCCCCGGGACCCTTCCAGTGGTCCCAGTACAATACCGTTGACCCCCGAAACTCTCCCGATGGCCGAAAGTGCACTTCCTAACCTCCGGACCATTCCGGAACTCTTCGTGACGTCCGGGATCTCATCCGGGACTCCGAAAAACTTTCGGATTACTGCATACTCATATCCATACAACCCTAGCGTCACCGAACCTTAAGTGTGTAGACCCTACGGGTTCGGGAGACATGTACACATGACCGAGACGACTCTCCGGTCAATAACCAACAGCGGGATCTAGATACCCATGTTGGCTCCCACATGCTCCTCGATGATCTCATCGGATGAACCACGATGTCGAGGATTCAAGCAACCCCGTATACAATTCCCTTTGTCAATCGGTATTTTACTTGCCCGAGATTCGATCGTCGGTATCCCAATACCTCGTTCAATCTCGTTACCGGCAAGTCACTTTACTCGTACCGTAATGCATGATCCCGTGACCAGACACTTGGTCACTTTGAGCTCATTATGATGATGCATTACCGAGTGGGCCCAGAGATACCTCTCCGTCATACAGAGTGACAAATCCCAGTCTTGATCCGTGTCAACCCAACAGATACTTTCGGAGATACCCGTAGTATACCTTTATAGTCACCCAGTTACGTTGTGACGTTTGGTACACCCAAAGCATTCCTACGGTATCCGGGAGTTACACGATCTCATGGTCTAAGGAAAAGATACTTGACATTGGAAATAATCTAGCAAACGAACTATACGATCTTGTGCTATGTTTAGGATTGGGTCTTGTCCATCACATCATTCTCCTAATGATGTGATCTCGTTATCAATGACATCCAATGTCCATAGTCAGGAAACCATGACTATCTGTTGATCAACGAGCTAGTCAACTAGAGGCTTACTAGGGACATGTTGGTGTCTATGTATTCACACATGTATTACGATTTCCGGATAACACAATTATAGCATGAATAAAAGACAATTATCATGAACAAGGAAATATAATAATAATCCTTTTATTATTGCCTCTAGGGCATATTTCCAACAGTCTCCCACTTGCACTAGAGTCAATAATCTAGTTACATTGTGATGAATCGAACACCCATGGAATTCTGGATTTGATCATGTTTTGCTCTAGGGAGAGGTTTAGTCAACGGATCTGCTACATTCAGGTCCGTATGTACTTTACAAATATCTATGTCTCCATCTTGAACATTTTCACGAATGGAGTTGAAGCGACACTTGATGTGCCTGGTCTTCTTGTGAAACCTGGGCTCCTTGGCAAGTGCAATAGCTCCAGTGTTGTCACAGAAGAGTTTGATCGGCCCCGACGCATTGGGTATGACTCCTAGGTCGGTGATGAACTACTCCACCCAAATTGCTTCATGCGCTGCCTCCGAGGCCGCCGTGTACTCCACTTCACATGTAGATCCCGCCATGACGCTCTGCTTGCAACTGCACCAGCTTACCGCCCCACCATTCAAAATATACACGTATCTGGTTTGTGACTTAGAGTCATCCAGATCTGTGTCGAAGCTAGCATCGACGTAACCCTTTACGACGAGCTCTTCGGCACCTCCATAAACGAGAAACATTTCCTTAGTCCTTTTCAGGTACTTCAGGATATTCTTGACCGCTGTCCAGTGTTCCTTGCCGGGATTACTTTGGTACCTACCTACCAAACTTACGGCAAGGTTTACATCAGGCCTGGTACATAGCATGGCATACATAATAGACCCTATGGCTGAGGCATAGGGGATGACACTCATCTCTTCTATATCTTCTGCCGTGGTCGGACAGTGAGCTAAGCTCAATTTCACACCTTGCAACACAGGCAAGAACCCCTTCTTAGACTGATCCATATTGAACTTCTTCAATATCTTATCAAGGTATGTGCTTTGTGAAAGACCTATGAGGCGTCTTGATCTATCTCTATAGATCTTGATGCCTAATATATAAGCAGCTTCTCCAAGGTCCTTCATTGAAAAACTCTTATTCAAGTAGGCCTTAATGCTGTCCAAAAGCTCTATATCATTTCCCATCAAAAGTATGTCATCTACATATAATATGAGAAATGCTACAGAGCTCCCACTCACTTTCTTGTAAACGCAGGCTTCTCCATAAGTCTGCATAAACCCAAACGCTTTGATCATCTCATCAAAGCGAATGTCCCAACTCCGAGATGCTTGCACCAGCCCATAAATCGAGCGTTGGAGCTTGCACACCTTGTCAGCATTCTTAAGATCGACAAAACCTTCCGGCTGCATCATATACAATTCTTCCTTAAGGAAACCATTAAGGAATGTCGTTTTGACGTCCATTTGCCATATCTTATAATCATAGAATGCGGCAATTGCTAACATGATTCGGATGGACTTTAGCTTCACTACGGGTGAGAAAGTCTCATCGAAGTCAACCCCTTGAACTTGTCGATAACCCTTAGCGATAAGCCGAGCTTTATAGATGGTCACATTTCCATCCGCGTCTGTCTTCTTCTTAAAGATCCATTTATTTTCTATGGCTCGCCGCTCAACGGGCAAGTCAGTCAAAGTCCATACTTTGTTTTCATACATGGATCCTATCTCGGATTTCATGGCTTCCAGCCATTTGTCGGAATCCAGGCCCGCCATCGCTTCTTCATAGTTCGAAGGTTCACCGTTGTCTAACAACATGATTTCCAAGACAGGGTTGCCGTACCACTCTGGTGCGGAACGTGTCCTTGTGGACCTACGAAGTTTAGTAGCAACTTGATCTGAAGTTTCATGATCATCATCATTAACTTCCTCTCTAGTTGGTGCAGGCACCTCAGGAACATTTTCTTGAGTTGCGCCATTTTCCGGTTCAAGAGGTAATACTTCATCAAGTTCTACTTTCCTCCCACTTACTTCTTTCGAGAGAAACTCCTTCTCTAGAAAGGATCCATTCTTGGCAACAAAGATCTTGCCTTCGGATTTGAGGTAGAAGGTATACCCAATAGTTTCTTTAGGGTATCCTATGAAGACGCATTTTTCCGACTTGGGTTCGAGCTTTTCAGGTTGAAGTTTCTTGACATAAGCATCGCATCCCCAAACTTTTAGAAACGACAGCTTAGGTTTCTTCCCAAACCATAATTCATACGGTGTCGTCTCAACGGATTTCGATGGAGCCCTATTTAAAGTGAATGCGGTAGTCTCTAAAGCATAGCCCCAAAATGATAGCGGTAAATCAGTAAGAGACATCATAGATCGCACCATATCTAATAGAGTGCGATTACGACGTTCGGACCCACCATTACGCGGAGGTGTTCCAGGCGGCGTCAGTTGTGAAACTATTCCACATTTTCTTAAGTGTGTGCCAAATTCGTGACTCAAGTATTCTCCTCCACGACCTGATCGCAAGAACTTGATTTTCATGTCACGTTGATTCTCAACCTCACTCTGAAATTCCTTGAACTTTTCAAAGGTCTCAGACTTGTGTTTCATTAAATAGACATACCCATATCTACTCAAGTCATCAGTGAGGGTGAGAACATAACGATAGCCACCGCGAGCCTCAACACTCATTGGACCGCACACATCAGTATGTATGATTTCCAATAAGTTGGTTGCTCGCTCCATTGTTCCTGAGAATGGAGTCTTGGTCATTTTACCCATGAGGCATGGTTCGCACGTGTCAAATGATTCGTAATCAAGAGACTCTAAAAGTCCATCTGCATGGAGCTTCTTCATGTGTTTGACACCTATGTGACCAAGGCGGCAGTGCCACAAGTATGTGGGACTATCATTATCAACCTTACATCTTTTGGTATTCACACTATGAATATGTGTAGCATTACGCTCGAGATTCATTAAGAATAAACCATTCACCATCGGAGCATGACCATAAAACATATCTCTCATATAAATAGAACAACCATTATTCTCGGATTTAAATGAGTAGCCATCTTGAATTAAACGAGATCCTGATACAATGTTCATGCTCAAAGCTGGCACTAAATAACAATTATTGAGGTTTAAAACTAATCCCGTAGGTAAATGTAGAGGTAGCGTGCCGACGGCGATCACATCGACCTTGGAACCATTCCCGACGCGCATCGTCACCTCGTCCTTCGCCAGTCTCCGCTTATTCCGCAGCTCCTGCTTTGAGTTACAAATGTGAGCAACCGCACCAGTATCAAATACCCAGGAGCTACTATGAGTACTGGTAAGGTACACATCAATTACATGTATATCACATATACCTTTTGTGATGCCGGCCTTCTTGTCCGCTAAGTATTTGGGGCAGTTCTGCTTCCAGTGACCACTTCCCTTGCAATAAAAACACTCAGTCTCGGGCTTGGGTCCATTCTTTGGCTTCTTCCCGGCAGCTTGCTTGCCGGGCGCGGCAACTCCCTTGCCGTCCTTCTTGAAGTTCTTACCCTTGCCTTTCTTGAACTTAGTGGTTTTATTCACCATCAACACTTGATGTTCCTTTTTGACTTCTACCTCTGCTGATTTCAGCATTGCAAATACTTCAGGAATGGTCTTTTCCATCCCCTGCATATTGAAGTTCATCACAAAGCTCTTGTAGCTCGGTGGAAGCGACTGAAGGATTCTGTCAATGACCGCGTCATCCGGGAGATTAACTCCCAGCTGAGTCAAGCGGTTATGTAACCCAGACATAGTGAGTATGTGCTCACTGACAGAACTGTTTTCCTCCATCTTACAGCTGAAGAACTTGCCGGAGACTTCATATCTCTCGACCCGGGCATGAGCTTGAAAAACCATCTTCAGCTCTTCGAACATCTCATATGCTCCGTGTCTCTCAAAACGCTTTTGGAGCCCCGACTCTAAGCTGTAAAGCATGCCGCACTGAACGAGGGAGTAATCATCGGTATGTGTCTACCAAGCGTTCATAACGTCTTGTTCTGCAGGGAGAGCAGGTGCTTCACCTAGCGGTGCTTGTAGGACATAATCTTTCTTGGCAGCTATGAGGATGATCCTCAGGTTTCGGACCCAGTCCGTATAGTTGCTGCCATCGTCTTTCAGCTTGGTTTTCTCTAGGAACGCGTTGAAGTTGAGGACAACATTGGCCATTTGATCTACAATACATGTTGTAAAGATTTTAGACTAAGTTCGTGATAATTAAGTTCATCTAATCAAATTATTCAATGAACTCCCACTCAGATAGACATCCCTCCAGTCATCTAAGTATAACATGATCCGAGTTAACTAGGCCGTGTCCGATCATCACGTGAGACGGACTAGTCAACATCGGTGAACATCTTCATGTTGATCGTATCTTCTATACGACTCATGCTTGACCTTTCGGTCTTCTGTGTTCCGAGGCCATGTCTGTACATGCTAGGCTCGTCAAGTCAACCTAAGTGTTTGCATGTGTAAATCTGTCTTACACCCGTTGTATGTGAACGTTGGAATCTATCACACCCGATCATCACGTGGTGCTTCGAAACAACGAACTGTCGCAACGGTGCACAGTTAGGGGGAACACTTTCTTGAAATTATTATGAGGGATCATCTTATTTACTACCGTTGTTCTAAGTAAACAAGATGCAAAAACATGATAAACATCACATGCAATCAAATAATAGTGACATGATATGGCCAATATCATATAGCTCCTGTGATCTCCATCTTGGGGCTCCATGCATCTTGTCACTGGCATGACACCATGATCTCCATCATCATGATCTCCATCATCATGTCTCCATGAAGTTGCTCGCCAACTATTACTTTTACTACTATGGCTAACACGTTTAGCAATAAAGTAAAGTAATTTACATGGCGTTTCTCAATGACACGCAGGTCATACAAAAAATAAAGACAACTCCTATGGCTCCTGCCGGTTGTCATACTCATCGACATGCATGTCGTGATTCCTATTACAAGAACATGATCTCATACATCACATATATATCATTCATCATTCATCACAACTTTGGCCATATCACATCACAGAACACTTGCTGCAGAAACAAGTTAGATGTCCTCTAATTGTTGTTGCAAGTTTTACGTGGCTGCAAGAGGGTTCTAGCAAGAACGTTTTCTTACCTATGTTAAAGCCACAATGTGATTTGTCAACTTCTATTTACCCTTCATAAGGACCCTTTTCGTCGAATCTGCTCCAACTAAAGTGGGAGAGACAGACACTCGCCAGCCACCTTATGCAACTAGTGCATGTTAGTCGGTGGAACCGGTCTCACATAAGCGTACGTGTAAGGTTGGTCCGGGCCGCTTCATCCCACAATACCGCTGAAGCAAAATAAGACTAGTAGCGGCAAGAAAGTTGACAACATCTACGCCCACAACAAATTGTGTTCTACTCGTGCAAAGAGAACTACGCATAGACCTAGCTCATGATGCCATTGTTGGGGAACGTTGCAGAAAACAAAAAAAATTCTCTACGTTTCACCAAGATCTATCTATGGAGTTCATCTAGCAATGAGTGATCGGATGCATCTACATACCTTTGTAGATCGCGAGCGGAAGCGTTCAAGAGAACAGGGATGAGGGAGTCGTACTCGACGTGATCCAAATCACCGGAGATCCTAGCGCCGAACGGACGGCACCTCCGCGTTCAACACACGTACGGTCAGCGTGACGTCTCCTCCTTGATCCAGCAAGGGTGAAGGAGAGGTTGATGAAGATCCAGTAGCACGATGGCGTGGTGGTGGAGGCAGCAGTCACCGCAGCAGGGCTTCGCCGTTCTACTGCGAGAGGGAGAGGTGTAGCAGGGGAGAAGGAGGCGCCAAGACTTCAGGGTGCGGCTGCCCTCCCTCCCCCCCTTTATATAGGCCCCCTAGGGGGGTGCGCCGACCCTAGGAGATGGGATCTCCTAGGGGGGCGGCGGCCAAGGGGGAGGAGTGCCCCCCAAGGCAAGTGGAGGCGCCCCCTCCCCTAGGGTTCCCAACCCTAGGCGCATGGGGGGCCCAAGGGAGGGTGCACCAGCCCACTATGGGCTGGTTCCCTCCCCACTTCAGCCCATGGGGCCCTCCGGGATGGGTGGCCCCACCCGGTGGACCCCTGGGACCCTTCCAGTGGTCCCGGTACAATACCGTTGACCCCCGAAACTCTCCCGATGGCCGAAACTGCACTTCCTATATATAATTCTTCACCTCCGGACCATTCCGGAACTCTTCGTGACGTCCGGGATCTCATCCGGGACTCCGAACAACTTTCGGATTACTGCATACTCATATCCATACAACCCTAGCGTCACCGAACCTTAAGTGTGTAGACCCTACGGGTTCGGGAGACATGTAAACATGACCGAGACGACTCTCCGGTCAATAACCAACAGCGGGATCTGGATACCCATGTTGGCTCCCGCATGCTCCTCGATGATCTCATCGGATGAACCACGATGTCGAGGATTCAAGCAACCCCGTATACAATTCCCTTTGTCAATCTGTATTTTACTTGCCCGAGATTCGATCATCGGTATCCCAATACCTCGTTCAATCTCGTTACCGGAAAGTCACTTTACTCATACCGTAATGCATGATCCCGTGACCAGACACTTGGTCACTTTGAGCTCATTATGATGATGCATTACCGAGTGGGCCCAGAGATACCTCTCCGTCATACGGAGTGACAAATCCCAGTCTTGATCCGTGTCAACCCAACAGATACTTTCGGAGATACCCGTAGTATACCTTTATAGTCACCCAGTTACGTTGTGACGTTTGGTACACCCAAAGCATTCCTACGGTATTCGGGAGTTACACGATCTCATGGTCTAAGGAAAAGATACTTGACATTGGAAATACTCTAGCAAACGAACTATACGATCTTGTGCTATGTTTAGGATTGGGTCTTGTCCATCACATCATTCTCCTAATGATGTGATCTCGTTATCAATGACATCCAATGTCCATAGTCAGGAAACCATGACTATTTGTTGATCAACGAGCTAGTCAACTAGAGGCTTACTAGGGACATGTTGGTGTCTATGTATTCACACATGTATTACGATTTCCGGATAACACAATTATAACATGAATAAAAGACAATTATCATGAACAAGGAAATATAATAATAATCCTTTTATTATTGCCTCTAGGGCATATTTCCAACAAATAATAATAGTGCACGTGCATTGGACTAAGCTGGAATCTGCAAGCATTCAATAAAAGGAGAAGACAAGGCAATATGGGCTCTTTTGTCAGATCAACAATAATGCATATAAGAGCCACCTCAACAATTTAATTATGGTCTTCTCCTATCGACTCCCAAAGAAAAGAAAAGAAATAAAACTATTTACACGGGAAAGCTCCCAACAAGCAAAAGAAGAACAAGAAATCTTTTTGGGTTTTCTTTTTAATTACTACTACAAGCATGGAAAGTAAACTAATTAAAAGCTACAACTAATTTTTTTTGGTTTTTCTTATAAACACACAAGAAGAAAGCATAAAAAGGAAAATAAACTAGCATGGATGATACAATGAAAAAGTATGAGCACCGACATCTAGCAATGAGTGTGTGAGCATAAATGTAATGTTGGTGAGAAAAACATACTCCCCCAAGCTTAGGCTTTTGGCCTAAGTTGGTCTACGGCCACGGCTGGCCTGGCGGATATCCATAATAATAGTTGTTGGGGTCATACTGTGATGAGGAAGAAGAAGGCTCAGATTGCCACTGGCTGACAATCATCTACGGATCCCACTGGTAATTAGACTGTCGTGAAGGATCAAATTGTGGTTCCGGCTCTGGCTCCTCGGCTGGTGCAGGGTTCCGGTAGGCATGGATAGCCGTCAACGGAACAAGGTACGTGCCTACAGTCAAATCAAACAAAGAAGGAGCAGGCAAGGTAATAGTCTCAGGATGATGTTTATTAAAGAACAATTGATATTTGAGCTCTCCTTCCCTATTCTTAACAATAAAATCATGTGCCACCATACTTTTATAATCTAGATAAACATGGGGCAGCACTTTTTCTTCCTTCTCAGCATGCCTAATAGGTATGTTAAAATATGCAACTAGGCGTGTAGCATAGATGCCTTCAAAGATGGGGCCCTTGGTACGGTTCAGACTTAACCGTTTGGCAATAATGCTGCCCATACTAAAAGAGGTATCACCGTATAAACCATGGTGCAAAATAATAATATCAGGGACACTCAGGTTTCCACAGTTTCCGCGACCATTAAGCAACGACTAGCAAATAATGCAAAGTAGCGTAAAACAAGAAAATGTATGTTAGTGATTCGTGCATCGGAAACCTTCCTTGTTTCCCCTACAGTGATAGTGTCAATAAATCCCTCCACATCCTCACGATGTGGTTCTTCTGTCTTGCCCCCAAAAGGGACTAAACAGATCCGATAAAAATCATAAAGTGACATCTCCTTATGCTCATCATATAAATAAAACTCCACCGTAGGTGGTGAGCTCCTAGAATGGAAATGAAAGTTTTGCACAAAGGTATTTGTGAGCAAGAGATACTGATCGTATTGGTCGTGGAGGAAAGCGGTAAGGCCTGCAGTCTGAGCCAATTCATGAAAATCTTCATAAATCCCGGCCGCTCTCAAGAAATCCTCGGAAGGCCATTCACACGCCCGAACCTCCGTGGTGCGAGGCAAATTATACTTAGGCTTCGGTGCCTTCTCCTTCGAGCTTTGGCTCGATGAGCCCCTCAAAAGTCTCCTCATCATTTTCTAAAAAATTATGAAATTTTTAGTAATTTCAAAATAGAAGTAAACCAAACTCAATAATATTGATAGCAACTACTCCTACAAGTGCCTAGGGCCTATATCATGCATCAAAACTACTTTTGACCATATAAATTTGACATGCAAGCTCAAGAACAGGGTCACCTAAACAGTAAAAATTTGCAATGAATAAAGCACTAGAACAAAAACTAATTGGACCAATGGAGGAGTCACATACCAAGGAACAATCTCCCCAAGCAGTTTTGTGAGAGGTGCTTTGAGCAAGGAGATCGAAAATGCCAGCAAGATGAGCTAGAACTCGTGCTTGAGCTGGTTATTCGTGTTTGTGGGAGGAAGATGAAGTGTGTGGATGCGGAAATAAGTGGAGGAGGGCCACCGTGGGCCCACGAGGCAGTGGGCACGCCCTCCACCCTCGTGGCAAGGTGGTTGGCCCCCTGGTGTGTTCTTTGTTCCATAAATCCTCAAATATTCTAGAAAAAATCATATTTAATTTTCAGGGCATTTGGAGAACTTTTATTTTCGAGGTATTTTATATTGCACAGATAATCAGATAACAAACAGAAAAATATTTATTTTATTTTATTTAATATAAATAACAGAAAGTAAAAGTGGGGTACAAAAGGTTGTGCCTTCTAGTTTCATCCATCTCATGATCATCAAAAGGAATCCACTAATAAGGTTGATCAAGTCTTGTTAACGAACTCATTCCGAATAACATGGAACTGGAGAAAGTTCGAATAACACTATGTTACCTCAACGGGGATATGCACATCCCCAATAATAAGAATATCATATTTCTTCTTGACAGTAGAAGAGGAAATTCAAAACCTCCAAATATAATCGATGGAATTTTTCCAATACAGTTGATACTATGAACTTGAGGTTGTTTCTTCGGAAAGTGTACTGTATGCTCATTACCATTAACATGAAAAGTGACATTGCCTTTAGTGCAATCAATAACAGCCCCTGCAGTATTCAAAAAAGGTCTTCCAAGAATAATAGCCATACTATCATCCTCGGGAATATCAAGAATAACAAAGTCCGTTAAAATAGTAACGTTTGCAACTACAACAGGCACATCCTCACAAATACCGACAGGTATAGCAGTTGATTTATCAGCCATTTGCAAAGATATTTCAGTAGGAATCAACTTATTCAAATCAAGTCTACGATATAAAGAGAGAGGCATAACACTAACACCGGCTCCAAGATCACATAAAGCAGTTTTAATATAGTTTCTTTTAATGGAGCATGGTATAGTGGGTACTCCTGGATCTCCAAGTTTCTTTGGTATTCCACCCTTAAAAGTATAATTAGCAAGCATGATGGAAATTTCAGCTTCCGGTATCTTTCTTTTATTTGTAATAATATCTTTCATATACTTAGCATAAGGATTGGTTTTGAGCATGTCAGTTAATCGCATATGCAAAAAGATAGGTCTAATCATTTCAGCAAAGCGCTCAAAATTCTCATCATCCTTTTTCTTGGATGGTTTGGGAGGAAAAGGCATGGGTTTCTGAACCCAAGGCTCTCTTTCTTTACCATGTTTCGTAGCAACAAAGTCTTTCTTATCATAATGTTGATTCTTTGATTGTGGGTTATCAAGATCAACAGCAGGTTCGGTTTCTATGTCATTGTCATTACTAGGTTGTGCATCATCATGAACATTATTATTAACATTATCATTAGTTTCAGGTTCATTACCAGATTGTGTTTCAGCATCAGAAATAGAAATATCATTTGGATTCTCAGGTGTTTCAACAATAGGATCACTAGAAGTATGCAAAGTCCTATCATTTTTCTTTTACTTCTTTTTAGAAGAGCTAGGTGCATCTATATTATTTCTCTGAGAATCTTGCTCAATTCTTTTAGGATGGCCTTCAGGATACAAAGGTTCCCGAGTCATTCTACCACCTCTAGTCATAACTCTAACAACATTATCATTATTCTTATTATTCAATTCATTGAGCAAATCATTTTGAGCTTTAAGTACTTGTTCTACTTGAGTGGTAACCATAGAAGCATGTTTACTAATAAGTTTAAGTTCACCTTTAACATTAGCCATATAATCACCCAAGTGTCCAAGCATATTTGAATTGTATTTTAATTGTCTACCAAAATAAGCATTAAAGTCTTCTTGCTTAGCCATAAATTTATCAAACTCATCTAAGCATGGGCTAGCAAACTTAGTAAACGGGATTAGTGCTTTATCATATCTATAGAGAGAATTTACCTTTACTACCAGTGTCGGGTTATCAAGACCATGAGTTTCTTCAATAGGTAAAGGATTAAGATTATATGTTTCTTCAACAGGCGGTAAATTAAGACCATGTATTTCTTTAATAGAAGGTAAATTATTAACATCTTCAGCTTTAATACCCTTTTCTTTCATAGATTTCTTTGCCTCTTGCATATCTTCAGGACTGAGAAATAGAATACCTCTCTTCTTCGGAGTTGGTTTAGGAATAGGCTCAGAAATTGGTTCCGAAGGTGTCCAATTATTTTTATTTGCCAACATATTATTCAATAGAATTTCAGCTTCATCCGGTGTTCTTTCCCTGAAAACAGAACTAGCACAACTATCCAGGTAATCTCTGGAGGCATCGGTTAGTCCATTATAAAAGATATCAAGTATTTCATTTTTCTTAAGAGGATGATCAGGCAAAGCATTAAGTAATTGGAGAAGCCTCTCCCAAGCTTGTGGGAGACACTCTTCTTCAATTTGCACAAAATTGTATATATCCCTTAAAGCAGCTTGTTTCTTATGAGCAGGGAAATATTTAGCAGAGAAGTAATAAATCATATCCTGGGGACTACGCACACAACCAGGATCAAGAGAATTAAACCATATCTTAGCATCACCCTTTAATGAGAACGGAAATATTTTAAGGATGTAAAAGTAGCGAGTTTTCTCATCTTTAGTGAACAGGGTAGCTATATCATTCAGTTTAGTAAGATGTGCCACAACAGTTTCAGATTCATAACCATGAAAAGGATCAGATTCAACCAAAGTAATTATACCAGGATCAACAGAGAATTCATAATCCTTATCAGTAACAAAGATAGGTGAAGTAGCCAAAGCAGGGTCAGGTTTCATTCTATTATTTAGAGATTCTTACTCCATTTAGCTAATATTCTTTTAAGTTCAGTTCTATTTTTGCAAGCTAAAATGGCCAAAGAAGCATCTTGATCAAATACATAACCCATAGAAATAGCAAGTGGTTCTTCATCATCACTTTCATCAGTATCATCAGATTCAATATTTTCAATTTCTCTAGCCCTAGCAAGTTGTTCATCAAGAAAAGCACTAAGTGGCATAGTAGTATCAAGCATAGAGGTAGTTTCATCATAAGTATCATGCATAGCAGAAGTGGCGTCATCAATAACATGCGACATATCAGAACGAATAGCAGAAGCAGGTGTAGGTGTCGCAAGCTTACTCAAAACAGAAGGTGAATAAAGTGCAGAGCTAGATGGCAGTTCCTAACCTCCCCTCGTAGTTGAGGGATAGATCTTGGTTATTGGATCTCTCAAATTCTTCATAATGATAAGCAGATATATATCCCAAGTGACTCAAAAAATAGAGCTATGCTCCCCGGCAACGGCGCCAGAAAATAGTCTTGATAACCCACAAGTATAGGGGATCGCAACAGTTTTCGAGGGTAAAGTATTCAACCCAAATTTATTGATTCGACACAAGGGGAGCCAAAGTATATTCTCAAGTATTAGCAGCTGAGTTGTCAATTCAACCACACCTAGAAACTTAATATCTGCAGCAAAATATTTAGTAGCAAAGTAATATGATAGTAGTGGTAACGGTAACAAAAGGTAAAGGTAGTAAAAGCAATGTTTTTGGTATTTTGTAGTGATGATAGCAATAGCAACGAAAAAGTAAATAAGCGAAGAACAATATATGGAAAGCTCGTAGGCAATGGATCGGTGATGGAGAATTATGCCGGATGCGGTTCATCATGTAACGGTCATAACCTAAGGTGACACAAAACTAGCTCCAGTTCATTGATATAATGTAGGCATGTATTCCGAATATAGTCATACGTGCTTATGGAAAAGAACTTACATGTCATCTTTTGTCCTACCCTTCCGTGGCAGCGGGGTCCTTACGGAAACTAAGGGATATTAAGGCATCCTTTTAATAGAGAACCGGAATAAAGCATTAACACATAGTGAATACATGAACCCCTCAAACTACGGTCATCACCGGTAAGTATCCCGATTATTGTCACTTCGGGGTTAACGGATCATAACACATAATAGGTGACTATAGACTTGCAAGATAGGATCAAGAACACTCATATATTGATGAAAACATAATAGGTTCAGATCTGAAATCATAGCACTCGGGCCCTAGTGACAAGCATTAAGCATAGCAAAGTCATAGCAACATCAATCTCAGAACATAATGGACACTAGGGATCAAACCCTAACAAAACTAACTCGATTATATGATAGATCACATCCAACCCATCACCGTCCAGCAAGCCTACGATGGAATTACTCACGCACGGCGGTGAGCATCATGAAATTGGTGATGAAGGATGGTTGATGATGATGATGGCGACGAATTCCCCTCTCCGGAGCCCTGAACGGACTCCAGATCAGCCCTCCGAGAGGTTTTAGGGCTTGGCGGCGGCTCTGTATCGTAAAACGCGATGATTTCTTCTCTCTGATTTTTTCTCCCCGAAACTCAACATATGAAGGTGTAGTTGGAGTCGGAGAGGCAACAGGGGGGCCACGAGGTAGGGGCGCGCCCTAGGGGGGCAGACGCGCCCCCCACCCTCGTGGCAAGGTGGTGGGGCCCCTGACCTTCATCTTTGGCAGGTATTTTTTCTTATTTTCTGAAAAGTGTCTCCGTGAAGTTTCAGGTCATTCCGAGAACGTTTGCTTCTGCACATAAATAACACCATGGTAGGTGTGCAGCGCGCGGCGGCGGCGAGTGGATCGGGCGGCGGCCGAACCCTGGCTGATACCAGGTTGAAACACAGAGTTTAGGGTTTTGCGTGAGTGGTTGACATCCAGCCTCACGTCTCAATATATAGATGATCACAATTACAATTACATATGTATACAAATACATGTATAAAGACAATATACTAGACCCTACTTTACATACTCTACTATTTTCAAGGGGCAAACTGGCAAAGAAAATACGGGCGGTGTAAGTATCAATGTGAATTTGGGATCGACTCTGCCTCCGTTGTGATCGAGTTGCTGCTTATGCCCGCGGAGGTTTCCAGGCTCCGTGTGGCTTCGTCCGCTCATATATGCTCACCTATGCACCTCTAATTCCATTGCGATCAAGGTGTTCTTTTAGGTGCCAACAACAAGATGGCGACTGCGGGAGCTCGACCCGCCATGGCCGTCTTCCTCCTCGCCGCGGTCTCGGCCTGCCACACCGCGTCATGCCTGGTTCGGCGCACGGGCTTCGATGCCGCCGGGTGTCAGCCCAGTGGCTACCTCCCGGGCAGGTCCGGCAACTGCGAGATGAGCAACAGCCCGGACTGCTGCGTCGACGGCAGGCAGTACGTGCAGTTCCTCTGCTCGCCGCCGGTGTCCGCGACCACGCCGGCCGTTCTGACGCTCAATAGCTTCGAGAAGGGCAAGGACTGAGGCCATCCGTCCGAGTGCGACAACGCGTACCACGACGACTCGGAGATGGTCGTCGCCCTCTCCATCGGCTGGTTCAATGGCATGTCCCGCTGCGGCCGCACCGTCATGATTACCGCGAAGGGTGGCAGCTCAGTGAGCGCAAAGGTGGTGGACGAGTGCGACTCCGTCCACGGTTGTGATGCCGAGCACAACTACGAGGAGCCATGCGTCAAGAACGTCGTAGACACCTCACCGGCGGTGTGGGGCGCCCTGGGTCTGGACCAGAACATCGGTATTCAGGATGTTACCTGGTCTGATGAGTAAACGATTTTGACCATATATTTATTCGTGTTCCCGTCAAAAAAGAAATTCTTTTGTTTATTCTAAAATTTATCATTACTAAAAAAACATATATGTAGTGATGAATAGTAAGGTACAACAATCAGGAGTTGCATCAAGCATAAATAAAAGTTACTCCCTCCTTCTCATAATGTAAAACGTTTTTTCAAGATAGCTTGAAAAAACATCTTACGTTATGAGACAGAGTGGTACGTAATAAAGTATTTACTATGCCTTGGCGAAAGAATGTTCAGCCAACCTCAATTGCCAGCAATTTCCTTCTATACAATAAAAATCCTCTCAACTGGGAGGTAGCATCCAGTGACGGAGCTACAGGGTGGCCAGGGGGGCCGCGGGGCCCACCCTGGGATTTTTGTCAGCCCATATACCTATGGATCGTTGGCTGGGCCAGATAAAAAATAATGGCCCAAAACACTTACGTGTTACGAATGCAGCCACAGCCCACGGCCACTTCGTCATCTACATTGAGGCAATGGATTGCGTTAGCAGAACCAGCCGCGGAGCCACCTCGTCCCTAGTCCCGATGCCCTTGCAGTCGGGGAGCCCCTCCCGCCTCGCCAGTGGCGGTCGCCGGCGCCCAGCTGCTGAGGAGGTTCCGCCTGCCTCCTCTCCTCCCCCTTGCGAGCTGAGTGTGCCCCTGCTCTGCGTGGCTGCACCCCTACCCCGCGCGGCCGCCTGATGCCCGTGCAAAGCCGGCAGCGGCTGCCCATTGCCCCAGTCCGGCGGCAGCACCTCAGCAGGTGAGCCTGATTTAAGGTCTCAAATACCCAATTTTATTTTTGATTTAGGTTTTTTTGCTGTGCTATCTATCCTATAGATGAACCGACCAACAACATAATTTTGTGCATCAATTCTTCCCCAAATAGCTTTATTGATAGAAAAATTCTTATTGCAGAATTGTTCGAAGAATGAAGAGGACCAAAGACATTGTTTCTCTTTTTCAGAGAGAAGTTGTGAAGAAAGGGAAGAAACATAATCTTTTTGAACTTAAGGTATGTACTTACAATGGTCCATGTAGTATGTACTATGTAGGCTTATTTATGTTAAACTTAGACTTAATTGAGAATTTAGTGTGTTTGTCAGACCATATTGATCTATTTTTGTGTGATACGGGTAATTAGTTAGATCATTTGTCATAGTATTTGTTATCAATTTTTTTCCTTTAGGGCGGACCACCCTGTTCTCAAATGCTAGCTCCGCCACTGGTAGCATCCAAACACATAAAAAATATTGAAGTACTTGACTTACATTACATATTTGTATGATCTGGTACAAATAAGGCATGAATATTAAATCTTATATTTATTATGTTCTGCAGTGCTCCACTTAGCTCTACCCAAGGCATTGTATACACAACCTCCATGCCTAATTTGAATGTAAAACCAGCTGAATGTAAAAAAATGTATCCCCACTGTATACAAAGAATGTAAAATGTGTATGGTAAAAGTACACGACAAAACGTATATTTGAAAAAAATATGTATTTTTTAAATGCTAACTGTGTATAAAAAATAATGTTCCAGATGGGTACAAAAATGTACAAGGTGCATGAAAAATAGTCATCAAAAGCATATACTGAAAAAAATAATGTTAATCATGTATTTAGAAAATGTTAAACATGTGCGAAAATGTACTTTATGTATACAAAAAATGTACAGTGTATATGTAAAAAAAATATAAACATATATTTTACAACATGCTAATCATGTACTACCTCCATCCGGGTTTATTAAGCCCCTTGTATTTTGGGTTCAAGTTTGACCATATATTTAACTAAAAATATATAAAGTATATGCTACAAAAAGTATATTGTTGTATTTGCATTTGAAAGAGGTATTCTTTGATATAGTTTTCGTGACATATAGTGTATATTTTATTAGTTAAATACATGATTAAGCTTTGGCTCAAAATGAAAGGGGTCCTAATAAACCCGGAAGGGGGTAGTATTTTAAAACTGTTCAATGTGTACAGAAAGATGTTTCATATATGAAAAAAAGCACACAACCAAACATATACTTAAAAATGTCAAATATGTAAAAAAAAGTAGATATATATGAAAAATTTATAATTTGTATTGAAAAAAGTAGACATGTATTAAATAAGGAAAAGGGAAAAAGGAAACCATACAAAAAACACATAAAAAGAAAGAAATTTAAAAGACAAACAAAAACCGAAGAAAAAATCGATGGAAACATTTTAAAAGTTGAGGGGCATGAAAAATTAAATAAAACACATAGAAAAGGAAAGAATAAAAAAAACATTGAAAACCAATGAAAGCTGCAAAGAGAAACACGGAAAAAGAAAAAAAACATTGAAACCCATAAAGAAAAATATATACAAAAATAAAATAATAGAAAATCTATGGAAACGAAAAGAAAACCATAGAAATTGTAAAGAAACACATAAAAGAAAGAACACAAAACCTGATAAAAAAACGTAAAGAAAAACACAAAAAAGAAAAGAAAGACGAAATCCGATGAAACCCGGACCAGTCCAACCAACAGACAGAAACAAGAAAAAGATTCCCCCAAAAAAACAAGAAAAAGAACCAACGAAACTCTACAGCGAGCTAGCTAGCGAACGAACCAAAAAAAAAACCCGGGCAAGATCTCCAGCCGAGACTTCACTTACGCTTCGTCATGAGCGATACATAGAACAGTTTGCAGTGAACTCAGCTTGGGCCGTCTTCAGTTTGGTCAGAGTGAACGCGCTCTCGCACTGTGTGCGCCACGACATAAGACCGACCGGTTCCTTCTTCCACTGCATGTCTGCATGTCTTCAGTTAACCACACCCGCAAACTGTTTACTGTTTACTGTGCCCTCTCTCACTCCAAAAATAGACCAGCGCGCGCTACGGCATGAACCATGGCAGCCACTCGCTCGCCGCTAGCAAACCCACCAATTACCGCCATCGGTCTGCCTCCCCTCTCGTGCGGCGATCGATCCCGTCTTCTTCCTCCTGATTCTCGACCGAGGTGTCGTACGTCGGTTTGCAACGTCGGCTGATCGATCGGACGCGTGGCCGCCGGGTCGATGATGGCAAGCTACTGGTGCCGGCGGCCCTGCGAGTCGTGCAGCACGCGGGCGATGGCGGGCAGCGTGGTCGGCCAGCCGGTGGCGCCGGGGCAGCGGGTGACGGTGCTGACCATCGACGGGGGCGGCATCCGCGGCATCATCCCGGGCACCATCCTCGACTTCCTCGAGGCCAAGCTGCAGGAGCTGGACGGCCCGGGCGCGCGCCTGGCCGACTACTTCGACTGCATCGCCGGCACCAGCACCGGCGGCCTCATCACCGCCATGATCACCGCGCCCGGCAAGGACGGCCGCCCGCTCTTCGCCGCCAGGGACGTCAACCGCTTCTACCTCGACAACGGGCCCTACATCTTCCCTCAAAGGCGAGAGCACGAACGATCTCATCTCATGGACATGGATCGTGCGAGCTGAACTGGTGGTTGATGTGTGGATTGTGTTGAGCTGTGCCAGGAGGTGCGCGCTCGCCGCGGTGACCGCATCGCTGAGGCGGCCGAGGTACAGCGGCAAGTACCTGCACGGCAAGATCAGGAGCATGCTCGGCGAGACGAGGCTGTGCGACGCGCTCACCGACGTCGTCATCCCCACCTTCGACGTCAAGCTTCTCCAGCCCATCATCTTCTCCACATACGACGTATATATGCTAATTTTATACTTGGATCATGGATCAGACAGACATGGGGCTAAAAACGTGATGGATCATGTGTGCGTGCGTGCAGGCCAAGAGCATGCCCCTGAAGAACGCGCGGCTCGCCGACATCTGCATCGGCACCTCCGCCGCCCCGACCTACCTCCCCGCGCACCACTTCCACACCCACGACGGCAACGGCAAGGAGCGCGAGTACAACCTCATCGACGGCGGCGTCGCCGCCAACAATCCGGTAACCAATCAAGCGTCTGTCCGTCTGTCAGATGTTCAGACACGCTTGCCCGACCCGATCACACTGATGAACTGAGCTGTGACAAACGCAGACGATGGTGGCGATGACGCAGATCACCAAGAAGATGATGGGCAAGGACAGGGAGGAGCTGTACCCGGTGAAGCCGTCGGACTGCGGCAAGTTCCTGGTGCTGTCCGTCGGCACCGGCTCGACGTCCGACCAGGGGCTGTACACGGCGAAGCAGTGCTCCCAGTGGGGCATCATCAGCTGGCTCCGCAACAAGGGCATGGCGCCCATCATCGACATCTTCATGGCCGCCAGCTCCGACCTCGTCGACATCCACGCCGCCGTGCTCTTCCAGTCGCTGCACAGCGACGGCGACTACCTCCGCATCCAGGACAACTCGCTCCACGGCCCGGCGGCCACGGTGGACGCTGCCACGCCCGAGAACATGGCGGAGCTCCTCAGGATCGGCGAGCGGATGCTGGCGCAGAGGGTGTCCAGGGTGAACGTCGAGACCGGGAGGTACGAGGAGGTAAAGGGGGCCGGGAGCAACGCCGACGCGCTCGCCGGGTTCGCCAGGCAGCTCTCCGACGAGAGGAGGACAAGGCTCGAGCGCCGGCGTGGTGGCGCCGGCCGTCTGAAATCCAGACGCTGACCTTGTAGCTTAGCGTGGCTTAGTTTCATTTATTTTCTATATAAATTTTTGGCGGGGATAGATAGAGAAAGCTTTTCACATGGATAATGAAAGGAAATGATGAGCTCAAGAAAAATAACAACACTTTTTTTTGCGTAGTCAAGAAAAAATAACAAGACTTGATGAAACCAAAATGCCTCTCAATTGGTCACCATGGCAATTGTATATCCCTTTCGACATCATCATCATGAATAAATCAACAGTGAACAAGAGAGCAAACGACCAACAAAAATTTACACAAAGCCTCCTACCTATTTCGGCAAGCTTCAAAATAAATGAATGGATTGCAGCATAGAAAGAAAAGAAAAACCTGACCTATACAACAGAACACTGGGAACATCGGTTAGACGATCGTCGGGACTCTGCCTGCTTGCCGGCTTCAGTCCGCGGATCATCGCAAACAGTAACTTGCACAGGCAAGGCTGCAAATGTGCTCACCTTACAGTGACTGTATCCTTGCTTCCACTGCACAGGCTTGAATTGGCCAGGCACTCGTGGGGGTTAGCGTAGAAATAATCCTCCTCTTTCGGCTTGTTTTCGAGTTTTCGCCGACAGGACGGTTGGACCACACGGCCTCTATGAACTTCTTGGACAGAAGATGTAAAATTCTCCCAAGAAATTGTCTTGTTGTTGTACAAGTCTATAAGTTCAACTAGTTTCCGTCGGTCTGGCAACACGCTTTTTCGGAAACCCAGGAACCTGAAGATAGAAATTCAACCAGATAATTATGACCAGATGATACTATTTATTTATTTTTATAAAGAGTAAACTAGTACAAATCTTGCTGCAGAAGATGGCTATATCTACACACTATATCTTGAAAAGCTATTTGATTGTTTTTATAAGATGAAATCTTGCTGTATAGATACCTTCTGTGGCCTTCAACAAGTTTCGCCATGTTACCATCATAGGTAGGAAGGAACACATCACTAGCAGTGGATACAATGAAATCGAGTGCAGCCATCTGAGAAGAATGGTTTTGAAACTGGCGCAGAGGTTCTGAATCTAGCAGCATCTCTTTTCTTACCTGAAAGATAATCGGTATTGCTTATATTAGCAGGTTTGGTCCATACAGGGGGAGTATCACACTCTAGACACATGGCATGGAAGGTCAGAAACTGTAAGCAATGCTGGCAGAAACGAGCAAAATCTCACTTGCAATTGAATAGTCAGGAGTTGCACTATAGTTATTGCCACGAAACATGAACAAGCCAATGTAGTTGACAAAGTGTTGGACACACTTACAAGTTTTGGAAAAGCAGCTCGTAATGGTTTCAATCTCTTTTCTCCCCCGTAAATTTCACCAGCAGCAATGTATATGAGAGTATCCTTTTCAAAGCCCAGTGCTTTCAAAACCAGTGACGTCTCCTCAGGCGTAAGTGGGCATAGTCCTTCTGATCTCTTGGTTTTCGAATCAATTTCTTTATCTCTCCACCATGGATATGCATATCTGATTGATAGAAAAAAAAGTAGGATTCTGGTGATTCAAAGTTTGTGCATCAGTTTTCAGCTCAAGAAAAACAGCAAGACCAAGATAAGATGGCACTTAGACAATTTGACTATGCTAACAACAGATGAGCAATTGAATTTCTATTCCATTGACATGAATCCATCATGAAATGGGAAACTATGTATGAAAAAGCGCCATTTGTTGAGACTGATACTGATGTTACACTGCATCCGGCTCTAAACATTAGCAATAAAAACTTGAGAAATGTATGCAGGGCCACAGGAACAAACTAATATATACAACATCTATGTAACCATTGCTCGTATCTGTAGATAAGTCAAGAATCAATAAAGTAATCATTATCCTTCTTCTCTGAGGAATTACTTGATTCAGTATCAAAAAGGCTGCTATGTATTTATTGATGTTAGGTGAAAGACTGTACACCGAAAATTGTACCTCATTCTTTTGAGTTCCTCGGCTTCTTCAGGATTAAGGCCATGATTGCAACCAGAAAATGCGAGCATGTCCATCTCATATCGTAAATGCAATGCCACAAATGATCCCTTGTCTCGAAGTTTCTGTACCAATTTATTCCCCAGTGCCTCAATTTGAGGGGTAAACTTCAGAGCACGAAAATTAACACGGCATCTAACAAGTTGAAGCTCAGTACTGATGCCATTGTTTGCTAACCGAGCATCTGTCTTGTTAAAGTGTATGACTTTATATTTGCTGAAGAGTGGTAAGATCTGCACAAGTGAGAGACTATGAAGAGCACATAGCAATACATGTACCATAAAGCAAGGATGGATCCCAGATAAGCTGACAAACCTGGTGCAAGTAGTATTTCTCATCTGACCAGCTCACAGGTGACATGTCCAGCATGATGCCTGAATCTGTTGGACCAAACCTCTTTGGCAGCCGTTTGACAATGCGCACTTCATCTCTTAATGAGGTAATGAAATGCCTCACATCAAATATGTCTCCAAAATTGCTGAAAAGCATACAGAACACTAGCCGCTTAAGATATCAACCTGGTTAATACATAGAGCACCTCTTCAAGAAAATGGAATGAACCTCTGATCAGCCCAGAATGATCTCTTGTCAAGCTCTGGCACAACCATCGTGAGGTTTAGCAAACGCGCCACTGCCACCATGTCACATATCTTAATAAGAGAGATTCAAAATGAGAAGGGTTAGAATGGGAAAGCTAGGATTGAAAAGCGCAAGTAAGCACAGACAACTGACCTCTGAACGCATCTGATTAAGACCCCCATTGCAGGATATCTTCAGATAGCCATTGCTTTTGTAGATTCCTGGAGAAAAAGTCGCAATTACTGTTGGTGGCGAACTGGCGATTGACTGAAATAGTAACATCTTGACAAAATTTTGCAAGCCCTTGAATAAGTATCTCAACAAAACATCAAGGTAACTGCGGCTTCTATTCCCCCCGCCCACCGAGATATCAATCAGTTAATTTTCCCATTTTTCATGCCTTCCAGAGCGAACCATTTTGTTTCTCACTAAAGGCAGCTAAGCTTTCAGCAGCAGCCCCTCTAACTTCACAAATTTGGTACTATATATTTCTTTCTTTGGTAGGAAACTTGGTATGAATTTGGGGAAGGGTGATCACAAAAATGCACCCACTCTTACATGTATCATTTCAAAATTGAATAACTTCATCACTTATTTGCTCGTAGATACAATACTGACCGATAAAATTTAGCCAGTAGATGCAAGAACTAATCGATAAAATTTACTAGCCAGTGGTAACAAAAATTAGGCGGAAAGGCACGCACTTGGGGGCGGCGGCGGGGGAGGGGGCGAGGAAGGCGGCGGCGAGGGGCCGGGCGCGCTGCCGGCGAGGCCGAAGAGGGAGAGGAGGCGGCCGACGGCGACGAGCTGCGCGACGGAGGCCCAGAGCAGCAGGGCGACGCAGCCCGCCACGAGCCAGAACCTAGGCCTGGACCGCGCCATCGCAGCCTCACAGCCGGCGCCGCCCCCCGATCGGCGCCGGCATTTCTGGAGGTCGCGGCGGCGGCGGCGGCGGCGGCTCCGGAGGATCTCGGGGACGGGGAGGGGCCCGTTGGGAGCTAAGATCTTGTTGGCCTAGCTGTGGGGAGACTGGGGCGCAGGCGCACACAGAGAGAGAGAGAGAGTGTGTGTGTGTGTGTTGCTGCGGCCTGCGGCCTACGCGTTTGGCTTTTGTGGCTTGTGTTGTTGGTAAGCTGGCTGGTAGGAGGAGGACCGGCGGCTTGGCTTGGCTTGGCATGGACTATCCTTAGCCAAGCGTGTGATCACTAGGTGGGCTACGCTTAGCACACCGCACTACACTGGTGGAGTAGTACTCCCCAAATCTTGTAATATGAGAGCAACTCCAACGGACAGACCCAAACGGACGGCGTTTTTGCCCGCTTTTTGTTCGTCTGAGTCGGTCCGGCGGACACAAATGTCCGGCGTTGTGTGTGGGTCGGCGCGAGCGGCCAACGCTGGCGTTGTGTGTGGGTCGGCGCGAGCGGCCAACGCTGGCCCGACCCATTTCATCGGCGCGCCAAAAAAAGTATTGCAAGCATTTTGAAAATAAATACATGCATTGAATTAAACATAAAAGCCGGCCACCAAGGCCCGTGAAAGTCCACATTACATTAATTAAAATACTAAAAACTAGATGACGCGCTGCCCTAGGCGTCCTCCGCAGCGGCGGCGTCTGCGTCGGGACCGGTGAGGTCGATCAACGTCGGCGCAGGGCCGACCCAGGGGAACGTCGTGTTCCAGACGGCGGTGATGTCGGGCTTTGCCGCCGCTGCCTGTGTCGCCGCTGCCTGGGCCTGGCGCGCCTCCTCTTCGGCCTCGCGCTCGAGCATCTGCAGGCGCTGGCCCTCCCGACGGTCCTCGGCAAGCCGAACGCGGCGCCAGTGGTCGAGGTAGGCCGCCCCCTGCTTCTCCGTCGCCCCGAGCCAGATCGGCGGAGCGCTGACCCATTCGCGGACTATTCCGGTCCAGGAGTAGCGCTTGATGTAGGCCGGCTCCTCCGGCTCGGCTTTCGGCGGGGACGGCGGGGCCACCGGCGGCACGACGCAGTCGCCCGCCGCGGAGAGGGCCATGGCCTCCGTCATGGCAGCCTCGAAAGCCGCCTCGTCCGCCTCCCTCCACCGCTCCTCCTCCTCGCTCTCATTGATGCCCGCTTGGTAGGCGGCCTCGGCCTCCTGGTCCTCGTCGCGGACGACGAGGGCGGGCGGCGGCAGGCTGTGGTCGACGCCGCGGACGCCGCGTCGCCTCGCCTCCTCGTGCTCGATGGCGAACCATCGAGCCCAGTTGAGCGAGTCGACGGCGAAGCGCGGGTCGGCGCACTGCTCCTCGCTCAGCAACGCCCGCCGGCGCCGCACCTCCTCTGCATGGGCCCTGGTCGTCCGCGGCGCCGCCGGCACTGGGATCCTCTCCGAATCCAAATGCCAGTCGTGCGGCAGCGTCACGTCCGGGTACGGCAGAGGCACGCGGTGGTGCCAGTGCCACTCGGCGTGGTGCACCGACACGTTAATGCGCTGCCTCTATCGGGGAGCGCGCGCCGGCGCGGGAAGGGCGGGGAGGGAGGGGGAATGGCGGGCGGGGGCTTTGCCCTTGCGGCTACTGCCGACGCCGGAGAAGAAACCCATGCTGGCGGTGGCTAGGGTTGTTGCCAGCGTGGGGGCAGGGGTGGCCAGATGAGGACAGGGGCGAGTGGTAGTGGATGAGGACGGCCCCGCCGCACGCCCGGCTTAAAAAAGGACGATCGCCATCGCTGACGCGTGGGCCCAAGGTGGGCGGTCGTCATAAATTATGTTGACCGTAGTAGTTGGACAGCCGCCAGGTGGGGACGCGGCGGACGGCGAGGAGACGCGCGGCGCGTCCGCTTCGCGTCCGCGCCGACGCATTCCATGCGCAATATTGGGCCGGAAATGGGTCAGCGCGGACGCCGGACGAACACGATTTGAGTTTGGGTCGGCGCGTTGGGCCGCCACTTTTGTCCGCGCCGATCCAAATAGACACAGGCGGACCAAATGGTCGCTCCATTAAAGTTGCTCTAAAAGCGTTTTTGACATTAGTGTAGTGTTATGTTTTTGACACTACACTTATATTATGAAATGGAGAGAGTACATAACAACATAATGAGATGGGCGAGTCCAAGATTTGGGGAGCTTTTTAAAGCTAGGTTTTCTAGGCTTGCGATTCTCATAGTTTTTCCGTAGTAGTATAGAATAAAAATAATATCAACTTGTACGGTAGTTGTCAACATGCCCAGTGATAATTTACGGACTGAGATCCAGTGACTTCCCATGAGCACCGATGAAAAACATAGTTACATGCCCCCTCTTTTTGCCCGTCCGATTGAGAATCAATGGGCGGATGAAGGTAAACATTACTCGCGGTATAGTGTATAAGCATAGTCGTGTTCAAGTACCTGTAAAGTGTTTTTAACAATGGTTGTTCTGGGCTGTCCATTTTTATCCAATGGCCATGTTATGCCATGTCACGGCATCTTTGTCCGTAGTTTACCATTTTATTCCGTCACGCTAACTCGTTGAGTGAAAGAACACTCACCCCCCTCCCCTCCCCCTCAATCCTTTGAAAAGATCTAGTTCCATTTATCAACTGATAAAACAACAAAACACAAAAACAGCTTACATATGCAGTCGTCCGAAGTTTAAATAAGAAAAAAGAAACTACCACTAGTGCAGAACCGGGCAATAGCACCGGTTCGTAAGGCCCTTTAGTGCCATTTCGGTAACCGACACTAAAGTGTGGGCACTAAAGGTCCCCCCCTCTTAGTACCGGTTCAGCACGAACCGATGCTAAAGGGCAACCACGTGGCACGAGTCAGCTCCGGGGGCAGGGAGCCTTTAGTACCGGTTGGTAACACCAACCGGTATTAAAAGGTTGGGGGGTTGGGTTTATGATTTCTTTTTCATTTAATTTTGTGTTTTCCATTTAATTCTTTTTCATTTGGAGTCACATTGTCTTGTACTACAAATTCTGTTTTTGCCTACTAGCTAGCTACATGTTTTTGCTTACATATGCCCGCTTAATTAAGACGTGCAAACGTGTGTACATGCAGATTTCACTAGATCTTGTTAATCATTAAAGTTGATGAAGGAACAGTTGAAGTACTAGACTCACTACTTAAAAAACCAAGTGACTACACCATCGTGTCTAGGATAGTCAACAGATAATTTCAATCATTATTAACTATATCTCAGTCTATTTAGTTCGTCATTTCCTGATATGAACTATTTAATAACCCCTTTATTCATTTTCTTTGTCGGCAGGCAAGGCTTGGGCAAAGTTCATCAGCGTCACTCCAGGCCAATGGAAAAAAATATTTGAAATGGTATCGACTCAAGGTAAGTAATTAAGTAGTACTATCTAGCTAGCTGCCATCTCTTTAATTATCATGCTTGATTAATTATTATCTGATCAAATTCCATTCTCGTAAAGGCCTTGAAGCAGGCGCCGGGGAATAATCTGTGTGCATACTACGTTTGCGAGAACATTCACATGATGACGTCCGAAAGGAGCAGATCTCAAAGACAGGAGTGGGTACGTTTGTCAGAATACTATTTACAATTTTTACACCATTATCGATATCTTGTCACACAACTAATACACATGCATATTGATCTCCTTCTTAACAGTTCAAAGAGGTGCGGGAGCAGCTCCTACCAGAGGACCGCATAGAAGCAATTCAAGAGGAAATAGCAGAATTTTTGCTCGACCAGGTCATAGATTCCAAAGGAGAATACTATTACCCGCTACCGCCCCCATGAACCACTTCCAATTGTCAACGTGCTCCGAAGGCACCAAATAGGCTAATGCCACTGGCTCCGAAGGCACCAATTAAAAGAAATTGTATATAGCTACCTAATTTTATACATACACACATGTGTATATATATGTGTGTATTAATGGTGGTTGTAAGACATTTGATGATATATATATATATATATATATATATATATATATATATATATATATATAAAGCATCGAGACTCTCCACCAGAGCACCACTTCCTTCGTAGTCTAGCCACCACCACTACTAGTAGAATAGCCAAGAAGGCGCTTAGTTCGCCAAGAGTTTGAAGGTAATTTCCTAGTTGTGTGTAATCCCTTCGGGGCCTCCCGAAAGGGAAAACCATATGTAAATTATGTTGTTGAAATGATGTAGTTTCTTGGTTTCACTTAGTGCTTTTATTTATGAATTTATGGGACGAGTTCTTATGCTAGAGATTCTATAGGAGAAACCTCTGCGTGTGTAGTTCTCTGTGTAGCCAGAGTGGCGTTTGAATGAGAACCTTGTGGCCGTAGAGAAGTGTTCCCTTCGGGTGGAACTGCTTGGGAAGACGATAGGAATTTACCCCATAAATTTGCAATTAAAACTGCTAAGTGAACGTAACTAGCTACATCTGATGCAACATAATGAAAAATATGGTGAGTACTGAGTAGGATTTTACACCTTTGCGCACATCGCCGGACGAATTGTTGGCCTCGCCAGCCTCTAAATAGATCATGCATTAAATATATAATCAAGTTAGAACGTGAAGGTAATCATATTGAATTAAATATTATTGTGAATAGTGGAATACTATTCCAAATAGTGTATTCAATAGTGGAGCACTATTGTGAATAGTGCCCTACCTAGTGAATAGTAAATACTATTCAAGATAAAAAGAATACATGTCTACCACTTCCACCTAATCCCAAATTAACCTAATTAAAATCTAATCACATAGTAACTATAAATACCAACAATATATGGAAAAAAAATTATTATTTATTCAAACGCCACTCTGGCTACACAGAGAACTACACACGCAGAGGTTTCTCCTATAGGATCCCTGGCATAAGAACTCGTCCCATAAATTCATAAATAAAAGCACTAAGTGAAACCAAGAAACTACATCATTTCAACAACATAATTTACATATGGTTTTCCCTTTCGGGAGGCCCCGAAGGGATTACACACAACTAGGAAATTACCTTCAAACTCTTGGCGAACTAAGCGCCTTCTTGGCTATTCTACTAGTACTGGTGGTGGCTAGACTACGAAGGAAGTGGTGCTCTGGTGGAGAGTCTCGATGCTTTGAGTGCTCCGTGCTCTCTCGTCTCTTGTGTTCTCTTCTTGAGCCCAGCGTCTCCTTTTATAGCCGCGAGGGGTGGCTGCAAGGTGGCCTTCGGGAGCCTTCCTTCACTTATTTTACCCATGGTAGCATGCACACGTGTCCTACTAGGATATACGCGTGTCCTTCTAATAATATAGAAAAGTGCAAGAGAGTGCCGACAAGTTTCAATCTTCAGGAATCTTTGCTTTCTTCACGTGACATTGTCTCTCGGTAAATAATTGGCTAGTCTTTGTGTACCAGTCTTCGCTCTTCGGCCATACAGATCTTCATGCGATTAGCCTTGAGAGCTTCTTCAGCCTTCAAAAATCCTCGTGTCAGTGTATGCGTACATACATGCCAAGGCTGCTTACATTTTCAATATTGCTTAATATTATTATTTATTTATTTTACAAATATATATATATATATCATTTTATTTATTTTTATTATTATTATTAATATTTTTTTTTTACAGGGGGTCTTCCCTGCCCATATGATTGATAATACCTTATCAATATTTAAAGAACCTTATGGGAATTTCTATCAATATTCGGGTCGGGTATATGTCCTCCGCGCCCGAATAATTGATAACAATATCAATATATGCAGTTTGGGCTTTATTTAGGTCGCTGCCCATGCCCTGCTATGTCCATATGATCATCATCATTTAACAGATTGAAATCATATTTTTCATCACATTCTTTCTTTATTTCTTCAAATTTTTCATCCATTTCTTGCCTTAATTCTTTTAATATTTCCTCCTTTAATTCTTTATTTATTATCTTTGAAAATTCTTCAAACCTTTTATCCATTTCTTGATCTATGTATTCACTGTCTAAAGGGTCAAGCCCCTTTAGAAGGCATTCTTGATATGTCTTATATTTTGGGGATTCTTCTTTCTTTATATTGTTTGAGCTTGATGCCTCGCCCTTTGTGGGAGTTGGTGAAGCAGGTATGCCTCTTTTCATTTGGATATAGTTTTTAGCCTTTGGGTCAATATAATAATCTGGTCCTAATACCTTCCTTGCCCAAAGTAAGGCCTCATCTATACTGTAATATCTTTTGAATGTTAAATCTTGTCCATTTCTTTTTGCATCTAATTTTTCAATCATAATATTCTCCCATTCCAAATATATGCCAGGTTTGTTTCCATCAAATATAAGATATAGAGTTTCTCCTTTTGGCATTTCAACCTTTGCTGGCTTTGGCACATTTTTATTTAATTCATTAAAATATTCAGCCAAACTGTTGAGAATTGATAAAAAAATATCCTTGTTCCTCTCTTTTGCGAGTATATTGGAACCAAAAGTTATCCAATATGCATCTTTGAGCTTCATCGAGCTTAATATGGGATTTTGGCTTAAAATTGAATGTATTTGGCTGAAACATTTTCAGCCTATTTTCTTCTCCAAAGAAGAGATATTCATCCTTGTTGGCGAATAATCCTTTCCTCATTCCTGCAAATTTGATGCACGAGAAAATATGTCAGGTAAGGTATTATCCTTCCCCTTAATATGCTCAAAAATAACTTTATAACCATTCCCAGCTATGGTGTCTTCAAATAAGACCCATCTTCTGGTTGAGCTTTTCTTACTATTAATTTTATTGTATATCGGCATATGGCTTCACAGTCTGTTCGTACTGTAAATTCTTTAAATCCTAGATATAACCTAAATGCATTTATTGCATTTACAACTGCAAGAATTTCTCTATCAATATTATTTACCGTCTTTAATTTGTAACTTCCTGAAGCATATCTGCATATTTTTTCGTCTGCCTTTGGAGAGTATTTATTGGGCTTTTGTTTTAGTATCGCACCCCATCCTACCTTAGATGCATCTGTCTCAATTATAAAATAATTGTCTTCTAGAGGCAATTCTAGGGGTTTTAAATTCCTGACCTTTTCCTTGATGGCCTTTACTAATTTTATATCTTCAGAATTGAAGTACTTTGACCATTTTTTCTTAATTTAGCATATAAAGGTCCTGCTAGCTTTGCTAAGTTATCTATATAGTTTCGCGCATAGTTTACAATTCCTAAGAACTGTTGTAAAACCTTTTTATCACTCATATTATCAGGAAACTCTAATATTTTCTTTGCAATATGTTCTTGTAGATATATTTTTCCTTCTCCTATTTCATGACCAAGGAAATTTATTTTCTCTTTGCAAATCTCCATCTTCTTTTTAGATAGTATGAGCCCATTTTGTTCTACCTTTCGAAAGAACACTTCAAGATGGGCTATATGCTCTTTGTATGATTTTGAGAATACTAACAAATCATCTGCGTATACTAATATAAATGCTTGATTCTCATTAAATATATTTTGCATCTTTCTTTGAAATAGTGCAGGTGCATTCTTTAGGCCTAATGGCATTACTAGCCATTCATAATGGCCTTGTGGACAAGTAAATGTTGTCCATGGAATAGATTCTTCAGCCATTTTTACTTGCCAAAATCCTGCCTTTAAATCGAATTTGGAGAAATATTTACTTCCTTGTATTCTGTTAATCCATTCCTGCTTATTAGGTATGTTGTATGCATCGTCAACTGTATTATCATTAAGCCTTTTAAAGTTAATTACCATTCTAGATTTACCTCTAACTTCTTCAGCATGATTTCTAACTATAAAAGCAGCAGATCGATGAGGGCTTCTGCTTTCTCTTATAGCTTTTAACTTTAATAACTCTTCAATATGCATTTTGAACTCTTCATATCTTTAGGAGTTGCTTCTATTGGTCCTGACTTAATTATATAATCTGGATTAATGATATTTATTTTGCAAACTATAGAGTTCTTATCCCAATGTTTCATTGGTATTTCTCCAATAATTTGTATACTTTCTAGTCTTTGCACAATCTTATCTATATCCTTTTTGGATTTTATATCTCTATACCAATTTGGAGAGAATGATTGCAACCCAATGCATTCAGTACATGTATTTTCTATATGATATTCTTCTATGGTCTCACTAAGTTCTTCGTCTTTACAGAATTCAAGGGGATCTGGACTTGTGCTATATTCATCATCTAAATTAGATATTTCTACATTTTGCAAGGACTTTCTTTGTTTTCGCACTTCAGATATGTATGGAACATTATCTTGATAAGGAATAAATGTTACCCCCTCTTCATGTATGATTGTGGTTTGTAAAGATTGTTGTAAAAATCTTAACCCTATTATCATGTCATCATTTATTACTGACAAATCTCTTATTGTAATTTCATCTATTATATATTTTGTGCCATTTATGTAAGCTTCAATATTATATGCTAGCTGGTTATGGATCTTCTTTATTCCTGACATATCGGTAGATACTTCAACTTTATTATCATCTATAGTTTCAACTATTTCGGGATATCTCATAAAATATTTATCATGGATGATATTTTTAGTGCAACCAGTATCTAATAGTGCCAGTACTTTATATGAAATATTTGGCTTCAGAACAATCTTAACTGGGATCCTTATTCCTAACACTTCTTTGAATGGTAATCGAACAATATATTTGTTTCCAAAACTAGTAATTGCATCTTTCAATTGTATTAATTTGTCTCCTTTTTTATCCCTTACTGTTATCATTTGCTCTTTCATTTCTGTGTTTTTTGGAACATTATCATTTTCCTCTTTACTATTTTCTAACTCATCTTTAAGTTTTTCTAGCTCTACTTCTAGCTTATTTATTCTATTTTAAATTTCTAACCCTACTGGATAATATTCGCTCTTCTGGTTCCAATTCTATCTCTTGTCTCCACTTTTGATTATTGGCTCTTAGACATGAGGCACATGCTTGTTTTAAACACAAGCTACATGTAAACCTATTATCTTGGCTTGGATAATATATACAGAAAGCACATTTTATGTTATAATCACCTTTTCCTCTAATCCAATCATGTTCACAATCTACTTGGTTCATCATTTCAATTTTTAAACCGGCTAAATCATCTATTAGGTCTATTTCATCTTCACTTGATTCATATTCTGGAGCCTCATTTTCTACTTCATCTGTTTCTATAATTGAATATATTGACTCATCGTCTTTTATTTCATCATCACATACTAATATATTTTCATTAACGCTATCTATAATTAACACCCTCTCTTGTTCTTCATATTTGCTAGAGTATCTTTTCTGGTCTTTATTAGGGCAAGTTCTACTTAGATGATCTGGTGAGTTACATATGAAACACCTGCATGTTTTATCATAGGTTTTCTTAGGATTATATCTTCTTACATTTCTTTTATGCAAGAATGGGGCTCTATTGTCTGATCTTCTTAAGAAATATCTTTTCTTTGTTCTAAAATTTCTATTATCTCTCCTTTGTGGTTTATAATATTTGTTTTTCCTATGCCTTTCTTCTCCATATGTAAGTGGTATTTGGACTATGTTATTGCAAAAATTATAATCTGATTTCTTCATAGATCTTTGGGCTTGAATACTAGTACACACCTTTCTTAATTGTTTGAAAACAAATGTTACAGCTTGAGATATGTTTACCACGTTTCCCGCCGTTTCCTTTTTATATTCTTCAAATATTATTGACCCTAGGGGATGAGGCAACTTATTAAAATATCTTTCTACTACGCCTACATTAAAACCTTGTTTAGCAGTAGTAGCATTATACAAATAATGCTGGGAAAACTCTTTAATACCTTTCCAGCTAGTTAATGTTAATTTTTCTATTTCTCTTAACCTTTCATTTTGCAATGAGGTATGTCCTAATTCAGGATCTTCTGCTATGATCATATTTGAGATAACATTCGCAAAGTTATTAGGGTTACTTCCTGCCCTTTTTAATTCTTCATATTGACTAGGGTATGATTCTACCCATTGTTCCCAAAGAACTTTTACAGATTCTCCTAAAAATGTTTCAAGATATGTTAACATATCTTCTACCTTAGTGCCTATGCTATACTGATTTTGTATATATTTTTGTACTATTAAACCTTTCCATATGCTGATTATATTCGGCCAATCTATTGGGTCATGAGCTGCTAGGTTTAATATAGCACCATCATTTTTATAATTTTGGAACTGCACTGGTTTTTCAAAATCTCTTCTTTTAGTACCCATGTATCTATATTGTCCTGGGATATATGTAGGCTGGTAATCATCTTTTTCTGGAGGCCATTGTCCAGCTGTCCTGGTAGGTCTCTCTCTTTCTCCTTCTCTTTTTACAGATGATTCACCATATCCCCTTCTTCTTTTACCACTACTTTCTACTTCCATGGCTTCCATTGCATTGTCTAAATTATGTAGTCCCACATCATCTAGTGAGTTATAGAAATCACTATTTTGTTCTGAATCATCATATCTTTCATCTTCTAACCACATTTCTTTTATTAATTCCTCCTCTTCCTCATAACTTTCTAATAATAACTTATTATTGATATCCCATTGCTCTTCTTCACTAACAATTTCTTCTTTTTGAATAATATTCTTATCTTTATTATTATTATTAACGACAGAATTTTTATTAATGATCGCATTTGCTTTTCTTTCTGCGGATGCTAAAATTTTATCTTCCATGCTTGAACTACTAGTGACAGACATTTTATCGCTTTTTAGTTTCTTTAACCTTGCAATTTCTCGAATGATAAATAGCTCTCTTTCTCTAATTTTCGGCCAATCCTTTGTCATAGAATGACTATATTCCCATTCAATATGCTTTAGCTTCTTTTCCCAATGAATTATTTCATCTTCTAAATTAGCCTTTTCCATACATTCAGATATACCTTTATTCCTATCATCATTAATTTCCGATTCTGACATAAATGATTCAGAGTCTTCTATTGATGCAGCTTTATAGTTCATAAATCGAATACTGCTACTTCCTTCACAATTTTGATAGCTTATGTAGTTTTCAGGTTGCTTTAATTCTTTTTTCTCTATTAATTCTCCTATCTTCCATTCTTCTCCTGCTCTTTCTTCAGAGCCAATTTTAAGAGGATTCATAAATTTAATACCTTTTGATTGCATACTATCAATTACGTCATTCACATTCACTCTATATCTGGAGCTACTTCTATTAGTGAGCCTTCCTATAAATTCTATACTTACTAGGAAATTTGTTCCTTTAAAATCTTCATAACCTTTAGTTTGGAAACCAAAACTCATTTTTTCAATAAATTCTTTTACGGGCATCATTAGGTCTGGAGCTATATAGGTTATTAATCTATTTTCATTCATGTATCCTTCCAAAAATCCTAATGCTGCTTTATCTACATATTCCCATCTTCTGTCTAATAAAGTTATCAAAACCTTCGCACCTAATTTTTTCCTTGTCATACCTTTGACTCCTATGATATACATGCCTTGATGAATATATTTGTAACCACAATATTTTAATTCATTTTCAATATTTTTGCTTACAATTCTTAAATCTACTGGATGTGTTAACACGCTTAATTCTACTTCTCGAGATATTCTGTATAGACCACTCTTACTTTCAAACATACCCATGTGATATACTTGTTGTGGCTTTATTTTTCTTAGGGTATCTTTCTGATATCTTTCTAGATCTCTTTGTATATCTATAACTTCTTCAATACTATCAATATCATCAGCTTTGCATGATAATCTATGCTTCATGGCTAAAGGTCTTGAATCTTGCCTTACTAATTGGAGAGTTTTGTCTCGTCTAAGGAAGCCTTTAGATACGTCCATTTTTCTGAATTAATATTTCTAGTAGAGGCAACTATTCCAGATGATGATAACACAATTTCTTTGTTGCTTTGAACACTTTTTAGCTTATCTAATACTTGAATTAATAGTTGGATGATTGTGTTATTTTGTCTTATTATTACTTTGGAATCTTCTTTTGGAGAGTCGTGATCTGAAAACCCGACAGGAGGTGACAGGTATTTAGCTACTTCGTTTAATGCTTGAGTATATTCGGTCATATAATTATGAGATAATCAAGGTTTTAACCTCTTGCACCAACTTTTTTATTTCAAGTATATCTTGTCTTGAATCAGTGCGTGTGAGTGACTCTTTGCCTTTACTTAAGTAACGGCCTATTGATAACACTTCTTCTTTAATATAATCGTTATTCTTGGAAACTGTATTCTGTCTTGCTTTTGCTTCCTCTAGCTTATGTAAAGCTAGATCAATTTTATTATTCAAAACTGAATACTTATCAACAAGCTTTTGGTATTCTTTGAATAAACTTTCAAATTTTTGGTCTAAATTATCTTGTCTTTTTCCCCAAGATATGTAAAAGTTATATATCAAATCGACAACCGTATTTAACTGGCTATGAGATGAATGCCAGATATGCTCTTCAGAAGGATTTACTCTACACCTTATATTTAGATTTTCCTTAGTATTAATTACTTTACCTGCGCTAACTTCTAAGTTTAAATATTTTAACCTTTCAATGATTAAACGCTGGACCTGATACCAACAATATATGGGAAAAAATTTATAATTTATAGTTACTATGTGATTAGATTTTGATTAGGTTAATTTGGGATTAGGTGGAAGTGGTAGACAGGTATTTTTATCTTGAATAGTATTTACTATTCACTAGGTAGGGCACTATTCACAATAGTGATCCACTATTGAATACACTATTTGGAATAGTATTCCACTATTCACAATAATATTTAATTCAATATGATTACCTTCACGTTCTAACTTGATTATATATTTAATGCAGGATCTATTTAGAGGCTGGCGAGGCCAACAATTCGTCCGGCGATGTGCGCAAAGGTGTAAAATCCTACTCAGTACTCACCATATTTTTCATTATGTTGCATCAGATGTAGCTAGTTACGTTCACTTAGCAGTTTTAATTGCAAATTTATGGGGTAAATTCCTATCGTCTTCCCAGGCAGTTCCACCCGAAGGGAACACTTCTCTACGGCCACAAGGTTCTCATTCAAACGCCACTCTGGCTACACAGAGAACTACACACGCAGAGGTTTCTCCTATAGGATCCCTAGCATAAGAACTCGTCCCATAAATTCATAAATAAAAGCACTAAGTGAAACCAAGAAACTACATCATTTCAACAACATAATTTACATATGGTTTTCCCTTTCGGGAGGCCCCGAAGGGATTACACACAACTAGGAAATTACCTTCAAACTCTTGGCGAACTAAGCGCCTTCTTGGCTATTCTACTAGTAGTGGTGGTGGCTAGACTACGAAGGAAGTGGTGCTCTGGTGGAGAGTCTCGATGCTTTATATATATATATATATATATATATATATATATATATATATATATATATATATCATCAAATGTCTTACAACCACCATTAATTCACACATATATACACACATGTGTGTATGTATAAAATTAGGTAGCTATATACAATTTCTTCTAATTGGTGCCTTCGGAGCCAGTGGCATTAGCCTATTTGGTGCCTTTGGAGCACGTTGACAATTGGAAGTGGTTCATGGGGGCGGTAGCGGGTAATAGTATTCTCCTTTGGAATCTATGACCTGGTCGAGCAAAAATTCCGCTATTTCCTCTTGAATTGCTTCTATGCGGTCCTCTGGTAGGAGCTGCTCCCGCACCTCTTTGAACTGTTAAGAAGGAGATCAATATGCATGTGTATTAGTTGTGTGACAAGATATCGATAATGGTGTAAAAATTGTGAATAGTGTTCTGACAAACGTATCCACTCCTGTCTTTGAGATCTGCTCCTTTCGGACGTCATCATGCGAATGTTCTCGCAAACGTAGTATGCACACAGATTATTCCCCGGCGCCTGCTTCAAGGCCTTTACGAGAATGGAATTTGATCAGATAATAATTAATCAAGCATGATAATTAAAGAGATGGCAGCTAGCTAGCTAGTACTACTTAATTACTTACCTTGAGTCGATACCATTTCAGATATTTTTTTCCATTGGCCTGGAGTGACGCTGATGAACTTTGCCCAAGCCTTGCCTGCCGACAAAGAAAATGAATAAAGGGGTTATTAAATAGTTCATATCAGGAAATGACGAACTAAATAGACTGAGATATAGTTAATAATGATTGAAATTATCTGTTGACTATCCTAGACACGATGGTGTAGTCACTTGGTTTTTTAAGTAGTGAGTCTAGTACTTCAACTGTTCCTTCATCAACTTTAATGATTAACAAGATCCAGTGAAATCTGCATGTACACACGTTTGCACGTCTTAATTAAGAGGGCATATGTAAGCAAAAACATGTAGCTAGCTAGTAGGCAAAAACAGAATTTGTAGTACAAGACAATGTGACTCACTCGAAGTTGTAAGGAAGTAGTATATCGTCATTGTATTTGAGGCGCTTGAAGAACTCTAGCATGCTTTCCTCTACACTTTTTCGTAATATGGATCTAATTTTCATGTGTATTCATTAATGGTATTTGGGTCAACGAACCCAATGCCATAGCGTCCACCTTTTTCATTTCATAAATCTTCATCCTGCATAATACCACGGAAAAGAATATAGTGAGAATAATTACAGGTAATGATTGATCAAAATGATCACTACAGCTAGCTTGAGACTTAAATTACAGAAAGAAATCACTTACAAACAATAGCAACTGACAATAGATTTGTCGAGTGCGTCTTGATTGTATAACTGAAATAGTTCTGAATACTCAACGGACATAGCTTTCCCATGGTAGTAATGATCCTTCTTGACATTCACCATCAGGGACTCTCGATTGGAAATCTTGGTAATGTCCATGTACCATTGATGCAATTCATACATTCTCGTTGGGAGCTTCTTGACCTTGTCTGGCTCGACCAAAGGTTGGCCCTGGACATATTTCCGTTTTATTTCCTCCTCTCTAAGCGGAGGCATGGGCTTGATGTCGAGGAGTTGTCCAACAGTGATCTTGAGCATTTCAGCCTGCTTTATATGCTCCTCGGTTATTACCACATCGCCCAGCTCGGGAACATAAACGGTTTGCCCACAATAATATTGGACGCGCCTACTCTCATGTGTTGTTGGCACAACAAGCGGGGGGATTGATTGCGCCGCCTGTTCTCCCAGCTGGGGAACGGTTTTACCGCTCCTTTTGCCAGCTAATTTGCTCGAGCTCGAGCTCGCCTCTTTCTGTAGACGTGCTCGATTTAACTTCCTGAGGTGGCGCTCATAGTCTGTGTCAACAGGCTTGGGAGCTGGTGGTCTAGCCATATGAATGAAGTGGTTAATCTTTTCCTCAGGCACTTTCTCCCTTGACGGCGGTGGCGGTTTCGGTGCAAAATGGGCTTCCACCTTGGCCTTCGATATGGCTGTGTTTTTCTCCTCGGACTTATCGTAAGGCCTCTGCGGAAGAGGCGCGAGGCTGCTTGGACCATATTGAAATCGCTTGCCTCCGCCTGTTCCTCCAGTACTACCTCGACTTGTACTGCTATGCACCATAGCTGAGGCGGCTCTCTTCCGTGATTGCTGAGGCGGCGAAGACGGCTGATGTGGCTGAGTTGGAGGAGGAGTGGCCTGAAGCTGTACCGAACTTGGAGGGGGAGTGGCCTAACGCTTTGCCAGACTTGGAGGAGGAGGAGTGGCCTGAAGCTGTGCCGAACTTGGAGGAGGAGTGGCCTGACGCGTTGGTGGACTTGGAGGAGCGGGAGTCTGCTGACTCAGTGGCGGACTTCGACGAGGAGTCAGATGACGCGGTGTCGGTGGCCTTCGAAAGATGATGCAATCCTTTCTCCATAGGATGATACGATGGTTGGCCTCTCCCAGTGTGTGCTCCTCGTCACCTCCAGGAATGTCAAGCTCTAGCCCCGAATACTGGTCTACCACCTCATCAACCAAGACACGAGGATAGCCCGCTGGAATCGGGTTGCAATGGAAGGTTGCCTCGGGAGGATTTGTAAAAGCAACGGCGTCCGCCACCTTCATGGATATGTTCTTCATTGTGAAGTGTAGCTCGCAGTTAGTATTCTCCATGATGTCATCCACTGGGTAGCTATCCAGCAATGCGTCGCCCGGGGTGGAACCCACGCTGCTTCTCGGCATGGATGGGACGGTGCTATCCAATGATGGATCATCCGCTAGTTGTTGCAGCTGCTGAGAGCCCCTTTGCTGGCTAAGTGAGTCGATCTGCTCCTGCTGCCACTGGAATTTGACTGCCAAGTCCGCGTGCGCTGATTCTAGGCCTTGAAGGCGTTCATAGTCCAGCTTCCTCTTCTTCTCCTCCGTAATCTTCTTTCTCGCACGGGTTCTATAGTCGGTGTTCCAGTCCGAAAACCCCTCATACCACGGAATAGCGCCCTTGCCTTGTGTTCTTCCCGGGTGTTCAGGATTTCCCAGGGCACGCGTAAGCTCATCGTTCTCTCTGTTGGGCTCGAACACCCCCGATCGAGCCTCTTCTATTGCAACAAGTAGCTTATCTTCGGCTCCGTCCAGACATGCCTTCTTCGAAACTTTGCCTGTCTTCGGGTCCAACTCCCCCCATGCGCATAGAACCAAGTCCTGCACCTGGGGGGCCAACTCAATGTTTCTGGAGTGACACCTGCATCCTCCATCTCTTTCTCAGACTTATCCCACTTAGGCATCCCACCGCATAGCCACCTGGCCCCAGCTTATGGAACTTATCCTTTTTTGCGGCATTGGCCTTGTTTATTCTCGGCCGTTCCTTAGATAATTCCGAATCCTTGAATTTCATGAAATCGTCCCAATGAGCACTTTGCTTCTCTAGTGTTCCCTCAAATACTGGAGTCTTCCTTCCTCCCTTGACGTACTTGTCCCATACACGATTCTTGTGGTTGTTGAATGCAACCGCCATCTTCCTAAGAGCAACGTCCTTGACTTTCTCCACATCTGCATCTGTGAAATGATCTGGTAGGGTGAAATGTTCCATGAGCGTTTCCCAAAGCAGAAGTTTTTGTCTGTCGTCGACAAAAGTAACTCCTGGACGTGGCTTTGCTGGCTCTCGCCATTCTTGAAGGGAGATCGGGAGTTGGTCCTTCACAAGAACTCTGCACTGACGAATGAACTTGTCCGCAATCTTCTTAGGCGCTAATGGTTCACCATTAGGTTTGATGGCCTCGATATTATACTTTACGCCCTCCTTCAACTTTTTGTTCGGGCCTCGTTTCCTGTTGCCTGAAGATTTGCTCGATCCGGATGGCTGAAAGAAGAAAGATTGATTCATTAATATATCTTCAAGTCATTTAAAACATGTGATGATCACCAGATGCCTGCTTATATAAATATATATACCTCGCCGGTCTTTGTTGTTTCAAGATCAACATTTTCTTCGTCATGTTCATAGTTCATGACTTCATCAATTCGGTCGTCACGGTCGAATATCATATCACCCTCCCCGGTGTTGTTTAGATATTCGGAGCCGTCATAATCTTCTTCATTCTGATCATCATCTGGCCCGTGAGGATTGCGTATGATATTGAACATGGCCTCTTCTCCCTCTCTGCCGGTATTGTCCGCCATAGGTTTTATTTAACTAATCCAAAAGAAATATATTCAAATTACAATGCATGGATGCAATCAATTAATAAGGAAAAACTAAATCAATCATAGTACATAATAAGCATCATCAAATATAATATCGAATACGTCGTCTCGAATAATAGATATAATCTCGAATACATCATCCCAAATAATAGATATAATATCGAATACATCACTAGCTATACCTAGCTAGCAAGCTAATAAAGATCGAATACTACAGAGTAATCTAGGCCACTCGCGGTTCCTGAGGTGCGGGCGGTGGACACCCAAAGAGAAGGAACCATCACTGGATCATAGCTCGGGTGATCTCCCAAAGAACCTGCCAGGTATTGGAGAACCTGATGTCCATAGCAGCCATGTAGCGATGGGCGTGCTCGTCCTTCTCCCTGACACGACGACGTACCACCTCCGGCGGGGCTGGCTTGTTGGGGAACGTAGTAATTTCAAAAATTTCCTACGCACACTCAAGATCATGGTGATGCATAGAAACGAGAGGGGAGAGTGTTGTCTATGTACCCTCGTAGACCGGAAGCGGAAGCGTTAGCACAACGCGGTTGATGTAGTCGTACGTCTTCACGACCCGACCGATCAAGCACCGAAACTACGGCACCTCTGAATTCTAGCACACATTCAGCTCGATGACGATCCCCGGACTCGGATCCAGCAAAGTATAGGGGAAGAGTTTCGTCAGCACGACGGCGTGGTGATGATCTTGATGTTCTACCGTCGCAGGGCTTCGCCTAAGCACTGCTACAACATTATCGAGGATTATGGTGGAGGGGGGCACCGCACACGGCTAAGAGAACGATCACAAAGATCAACTTGTGTGTCTATGAGGTGCCCCCTGCCCCCATATATAAAGGAGTGGAGGAGGGGAGGGCCGGCCCTCTCTATGGCGCCCTAGGGGAGTCCTACTCCCACCGGGAGTAGGATTCCCCTTTTCCTAGTCCAACTAGGAGTCCTTCCATGTAGTAGGAGTAGGAGACAAGGAAGGGGAAGAGGGAAGAGAAGGAAGGAGGGGGCGCCGCCCCTCCCCCTAGTCCAATTCGGACTACTCAATGGGGGGGCGCGCGGCCTGCCTCTCCCTCTCCCCTAAAGCCCAGTAAGGCCCATATACTTCTTCCCCCGTATTCACGTAACTCCCCGGTACTCCGAAAAATACCCGAACCACTTGGAACCTTTCCGATGTCCGAATATAGTCGTCCAATATATCGATCTTTACGTCTCGACCATTTCAAGACTCCTCATCATGTCCCCGATCTCATCCGGGACTCCGAACTCCTTCGGTACATCAAAACTCATAAACTCGTAATATAATTGTCATCGAAACCTTAAGCATGCGGACCCTACGGGTTTGAGAACAATGTAGACATGACCGAGACACGTCTCCGGTCAATAACCAATAGCGGAACCTGGATGCTCATATTGGCTCCTACATATTCTACGAAGATCTTTATTGGTCAGACCGCATAACAACATACGCTGTTCCCTTTGTCATCGGTATGTTACTTGCCCGAGATTCGATCGTCGGTATCTCAATACCTAGTTCAATCTCATTACCGGCAAGTCTCTTTACTCGTTCCGTAATACATCATCTCGCAACTAACTCATTAGTTGCAATGCTTGCAAGGCTTATGTGATGTGCATTACCGAGAGGGCCCAGAGATACCTCTCCGACAATCGGAGTGACAAATCCTAATCTCGAAATATGCCAACCCAACATGTACCTTTTGAGACACCTGTAGAGCTCCTTTATAATCACCCAGTTACGTTGTGACATTTGGTAGCACACAAAGTGTTCCTCCGGTAAACGGGAGTTGCATAATCTCATAGTCATAGGAACATGTATAAGTCATGAAGAAAGCAATAGCAACATACTAAACGATCGAGTGCTAAGCTAACGGAATGGGTCAAGTCAATCACATCATTCTCCTAATGATGTGATCCCGTTAATCAAATAACAACTCTTTGTCTATGGTTAGGAAACATAACCATCTTTGATTAACGAGCTAGTCAAGTAGAGGCATACTAGTGACACTCTGTTTGTCTATGTATTCACACATGTATTATGTTTCCGGTTAATACAATTCTAGCATGAATAATAAACATTTATCATGAAATAAGGAAATAAATAATAACTTTATTATTGCCTCTAGGGTTTAGTCTCCCACTTGCACTAGAGTCAATAATCTAGTTCACATTTCCATGTGATTTAACACCAATAGTTCACATCATTATGTGACCAACACTCAAAGGGTTTACTAGAGTCAATAATCTAGTTATCATTGCTATGTGATTAACACCCAAAGAGTACTAAGGTGTGATCATGTTTTGCCTGTGAGAGAAGTTTAGTCAACGGGTCTGCCATATTCAGATCCGTATGTATTTTGCAAATTTCTATGTCAACAATGCTCTGCACGGAGCTACTCTAGCTAATTGCTCCCACTTTCAATATGCATCTAGGTTGAGATTTAGAATCATCTGGATCAGTGTCAAAGTTTGCATCGACGTAACCCTTTACGATGAACCTTTTGTCACCTCCATAATCGAGAAACATATCCTTATTCCACTAAGGATAATTTGACCGATGTCCAGTGATATACTCCTAGATCACTATTGTACTCCCTTGCCAAAAACAGTGTAGGGTATACAATAGATCTGGTACACAACATGGCATATTTTATAGAACCTATGGCCAAGGCATAGGGAATGACTTTCATTCTCTCTCTATCTTCTGCCGTGGTCAGGTTTTGAGTCTTACTCAACTTGACACCTTGTAACACAGGCAAGAACTCTTTATTTGACTGTTCCATTTTGAACTACTTCAAAATCTTGTCAAGGTATGTACTCATTGAAAAACTTATCAAGCGTCTTGATCTATCTCTATAGATCTTGATGCTCAATATGTAAGCAGCTTCACCGAGGTCTTTCTTTGAAAAACTCCTTTCAAATACTCCTTTATGCTTTCCAGAATAATTCTACATTACCTCCGATCAACAATATGCCATTCACATATACTTATCAGAAATGTTGTAGTGCTCCCACTCACTTTCTTGTAAATACAGGCTTCACTGCAAGTCTGTATAAAACTATATGCTTTGATCAACTTATCAAAGCGTATACTCCAACTCTGAGATGCTTGCACCAGTCCATAGATGGATCGCTAGAGCTTGCATATTTTGTTAGCACCTTTAGGATTGACAAAACTTTCTTGTTGCATCATATACAACTCTTCTTTAATAAATCCATTAAGGAATGTAGTTTTGTTTATCCACTTGCCAGATTTCATAAAATGCGGCAATTGCTAACATGATTCGGACAGACTTAAGCATAGATACGAGTGAGAAACTCTCATCGTAGTCAACACCTTGAACTTGTCGAAAACCTTTTTGCGACAATTCTAGCTTTTGTAGATAGTGACACTACTATCAGCGTCCGTCTTCCTCTTGAAGATCCATTTAATATCAATGGCTTGCCGATCAATGGGCAAGTCAATCAAAGTCCATACTTTGTTCTCATACATGGATCTCATCTCAGATTTCATGGCCTCAAGCCATTTCACGGAATCTGTGCTCATCATCGCTTCCTCATAGTTCGTAGGCTCGTCATGGTCAAGTAACATGACCCCCAGAACAGGATTATCGTACCACTCTGGTGCGGATCTCACTCTGGTTTACCTACGAGGTTCGGTAGTAACTTGATCTGAAGTTACATGATCATCATCATTAGCTTCCTCACTAATTGGTGTAGTAGTCACAGGAACATATTTCTGTGATGAACTACTTTCCAATAAGGGAGTAGGTACAGTTACCTCATCAAGTTCTACTTTCCTCCCACTCACTTCTTTCGAGAGAAACTCCTTCTCTAGAAAGGATCCATTCTCAAAAATGAATAACTTGCCTTCGGATCTGTGATAGAAGGTGTACCCAACATTTTCTTTTGGGTATCCTATGAAGACGCACTTCTCCGATTTGGGTTTGAGCTTATCAGGTTGAAACTTTTTCACATAAGCATTGCAACCTCAAACTTTAAGAAACGACAGCTTAGGTTTCTTGCCAAACCATAGTTCATACGGTGTCGTCTCAACGGATTTAGATGGTGCCCTATTTAACGTGAATGTAGCTGTCTCAAATGCATAACCCCAAAATGATAGCGGTAAATCAGTAAGAGACGTCATAGATCGCACCATATCTAATAAAGCACGGTTACGACGTTCGGACACACCATTACACTGTGGTGTTCCAGGTGGCGTGAGTAGTGAAACTATTTCACATTGTTTTAACTAAAGGCCAAACTTGTAACTCAAATATTTTACTTCTGCGATCATATTGTAGAAACTTTTATTTTGTTACGATGATTCTCCACTTCACTCTGAAATTCTTTGAACTTTTCAAATGTTTCAGACTTGTGTTTCATCAAGTAGATATACTCATATCTGCTCAAATCATTTGTGAAGATCAGAAAATACTGATACCTGCCGCGAGCCTCAATAATCATTGGACCACATACATCAGTATGTATTATTTCCAATAAGTCAGTTGCTCGCTCCATTGTTCCGGAGAATGGAGTCTTAGTCATCTTGCCCATGAGGCATGGTTCGCAAGCATCAAGTGATTTATAATCAAGTGATTCCAAAAGTCCATCAGCATGGAGTTTCTCATGCGCTTTACACCAATATGACCTAAACGGCAGTGCCACAAATAAGTTGCGCTATCATTATTAACTTTGCATCTTTTGGTTTCAATATTATGAACATGTGTATCACTACGATCGAGATCCAACGAACCATTTTCATTGGGTGTGTAACCATATAAGGTTTTATTCATGTAAACAGAACAACAATTTATTCTCTTACTTAAATGAATAACCGTATTGCAATAAACATGATCAAATCATATTCATGCTCAACGCAAACACCAAATAACACTTATTTAGGTTCAACACTAATCCCAAAAGTATAGGGAGTGTGCGATGATGATCATATCAATCTTGGAACCACTTCCAACACACATCGTCACTTCACCCTTAACTAGTCTATGTTCATTCTGCAACTCCCGTTTTGAGTTACTACTCTTAGCAACTGAACCAGTATCAAATACCGAGGGGTTGCTACGAACACTAGTAAAATACACATCAATAATCTGTATATCAAATATACCTTTGTTCACTTTGCCATCCTTCTTATCCGCCAAATACTTGGGGCAGTTCCGCTTCCAGTGACCAGTCCCTTTGCAGTAGAAGCACTTAGTCTCAGGCTTAGGACCAGACTTGGGCTTCTTCACTTGAGCAGCAACTTGCTTGCCGTTCTTCTTGAAGTTCCCCTTCTTCCCTTTGCCCTTTTCTTGAAACTAGTGGTCTTGTTAACCATCAACACTTGATGTTTTTCTTGATTTCTACCTTCGTCGATTTCAGCATCACGAAGAGCTTGGGAATTACTTTCGTCATCCCTTGCATATTATAGTTCATCACGAAGTTCTACTAACTTGGTGATGGTGACTATGGTGATGGTGACTAGAGAATTCTGTCAATCACTATTTTATCTGGAAGATTAACTCCCACTTGATTCAAGCGATTGTAGTACCCAGACAATCTAAGCACATGCTCACTGCTTGAGCGATTCTCCTCCATCTTTTAGCTATAGAACTTGTTGGAGACTTCATATCTCTCAACTCGGGTATTTGCTTGAAATATTAACTTCAACTTCTTGGAACATCTCATATGGTCCATGATGTTCAAAACGTCTTTGAAATCCCGATTCTAAGCCGTTAAGCATGGTGCACTAAACTATCAAGTAGTCATCATATTGAGCTAGCCAAACGTTCATAACGTCTGCATCTGCTCCTGCAATAGGTCTGTCACCTAGCAGTGCATCAAGGACATAATTCTTCTGTGCAGCAATGAGGATAAACCTCAGATCACGGATCCAATCCGCATCATTGCTACTAACATCTTTCAACTTAGTTTTCTCTAGGAACATATCAAAATAAACACAGGGAAGCAACAATGCGAGCTATTGATCTACAACATAATTTGCAAAATACTATCAGGACTAAGTTCATGATAAATTTAAGTTCAATTTAATCATATTACTTAAGAACTCCCACTTAGACAGACATCCCTCTAATCCTCTAAGTGATCACGTGATCCATATCAACTAAACCATGTCTGATCATCACGTGAGATGGAGTAGTTTCAACGGTGAACATCACTATGTTGATCATATATAGTATATGATTCACGCTCGACCTTTCGGTCTCCGTGTTCCGAGGCCATATCTGTATATGCTTGGCTCGTCAAGTATAACCTGAGTATTCCGCGTGTGCAACTATTTTGCACCCGTTGTATTTGAACATAGAGCCTATCACACCCGATCATCACGTGGTGTCTCAGCACGAAGAACTTTCGCAACAGTGCATACTCAGGGAGAACACTTCTTGATAATTAGTGAGAGATCATCTTAAAATGCTACCGTCAAACTAAGCAAAATAAGATGTATAAAAGATAAACATCATATGCAATCAAAATATGTGACATGATATGGCCATCATCATCTTGCGCCTTTGATCTCCATCTTCAAAGTACTGTCATGATCTCTATCGTCACCGGCATGACACCATGATCTCCATCATCTTGATCTATATCAATGTGTCGTCACACGGTCGTCTCGCCAACTATTGCTATCGCATAGCGATAAAGTAAAGCAATTATTTGGCGCTTGCATCTTATGCAATAAAGAGACAACCATAAGTCTTTTGCCAGTTGCCGATAACTTCAACAAAACATGATCATCTCATACAACCATTATATCTCATCACGTCTTGACCATATCACATCACAACATGCCCTGCAAAAACAAGTTAGACGTCCTCTACTTTGTTGTTGCAAGTTTTATGTGGCTGCTACGGGCTTAGCAAGAACCGTTCTTACCTACGCATCAAAAACCACAATGATAGTTTATCAAGTTGGTGTTGTTTTAACCTTCGCAAGGACCGGGCGTAGCCACACTTGGTTCAACTAAAGTTGGAGAAACTGACACCCGCCAGCCACCTGTGTGCAAAGCACGTCGGTAGAACCAGTCTCGCGTAAGCGTACGCGTAATGTCGGTCCGGGCCGCTTCATCCAACAATACCGCTGAACCAAAGTATGACATGCTGGTAAGCTGTATGACTTATATCGCCCACAACTCACTTGTGTTCTACTCGTGCATATAACATCAACACATAAAACTTAGGCTCGGATGCCACTGTTGGGGAACGTAGTAATTTCAAAAATTTCTACGCACACTCAAGATCATGGTGATGCATAGAAACGAGAGGGGAGAGTGTTGTCTATGTACCCTCGTAGACCGGAAGCAGAAGCGTTAGCACAACGCGGTTGATGTAGTCGTACGTCTTCACGGCCCGACCGATCAAGCACCGTAACTACGACACCTCCGAGTTCTAGCACACGTTCAGCTCGATGACGATCCCCGGACTCCGATCCAGCAAAGTGTCAGGGAAGAGTTCCGTCAGCACGACGACATGGTGACGATCTTGATGTTCTACCGTCGCAGGGCTTCGCCTAAGCACCGCTACAATATTATCAACGATTATGGTGGAGGGGGGCACCGCACACGGCTAAGAGAACGATCACGAAGATCAACTTATGTGTCTATGGGGTGCCCCCTGCCCCCATATATAAAGGAGTGGAGGAGGGGAGGGCCGGCCCTCTCTATGGCGCGCCCTAGGGGAGTCCTACTCCCACCGGGAGTAGGATTCCCCTTTTCCTAGTCCAACTAGGAGTCCTTCCATGTAGTAGGAGTAGGAGACAAGGAAGGGGAAGAGGGAAGAGAAGGAAGGAGGGGCGCCGCCCCTCCCCCTAGTCCAATTCGGACTAGTCAATGGGGGGCGCGCGGCCTGCCTCTCCCTCTCCCCTAAAGCCCAGTAAGGCCCATATACTTCTTCCCCTGTATTCCCGTAACTCCCCGGTACTCCGAAAAATACCCGAACCACTCGGAACCTTTCCGATGTCCGAATATAGTCGTCCAATATATCGATCTTTATGTCTCGACCATTTCGAGACTCCTCGTCATGTCCCGATCTCATCCGGGACTCCGAACTCCTTTGGTACATCAAAACTCATAAACTCATAATATAACTGTCTTCGAAACCTTAAGCGTGCGGACCCTATGGGTTCGAGAACAATGTAGACATGACCGAGACATGTCTCCGGTCAATAACCAATAGCGGAACCTGGATGCTCATATTGGCTCCTACATATTCTACGAAGATCTTTATCGGTCAGACCTCATAACAACATACGTTGTTCTCTTTATCATCGGTATGTTACTTGCCCGAGATTCGATCCTCGGTATCTCAATACCTAGTTCAATCTCATTACCGGCAAGTCTCTTTACTCGTTCCGTAATACATCATCTCGCAACTAACTCATTAGTTGCAATGCTTGCAAGGCTTATGTGATGTGCATTACCGAGAGGGCCCAGAGATACCTCTCCGACAATCGGAGTGACAAATCCTAATCTCGAAATATGCCAACCCAACATGTACCTTTGGAGACATCTGTAGAGCTCCTTTATAATCACCCAGTTACGTTGTGATGTTTGGTAGCACACAAAGTGTTCCTTCGGTAAACGGGAGTTGCATAATCTCATAGTCATAAGAACATGTATAAGTCATGAAGAAAGCAATAGCAACATACTAAACGATCGAGTGCTAAGCTAACGGAATGGGTTAAGTCAATCACATCATTCTCCTAATGATGTGATCCCGTTAATCAAATAACAACTCTTTGTCTATGGTTAGGAAACATAACCATCTTTGATTAACGAGCTAGTCAAGTAGAGGCATACTAGTGACACTCTGTTTGTCTATGTATTCACACATGTATTATGTTTCCGGTTAATACAATTCTAGCATGAATAATAAACATTTATCATGAAATAAGGAAATAAATAATAACTTTATTATTGCCTCTAGGGCATATTTCCTTCATAGCTCCCTCCGCATCGAAAGTGGCCCACGCGAACGCCACCAAAGGAGATCAGGGTCGACGACGGGACCCGGGGCCGGGTTCCTCACCAAGTGTCGCGCCCCTGAAGGTAGACCTCCCAGTGCCAGCCCGACGGAGCCTAGTCCCGGACATGGGTCCTCTGAAGCAGGACGTCGTCGCGAACGGGTCGACGGCGAGGATGCGGGTCGGGCATCGTCGACAACAAATACTATATGCCGCAAAAGTAACATTTTTAAATGATTGGATTGTGATTTCTAACATTTCTATAACTAAAATTGTATAACTAATTTTTCTTTAACATTTCTAACATTTCTATATAACTAACATTTCTATCACATTAATACAGAAAAAACTAGCATTCCTATATAACTAACATTTGTATAACATTAATACAGAAAAAAACTAACATTTCTATATAACTAACATTTCTAACACATTTCTATATATAACTAAAATTTCTATAACATTAATACAGAAAAAACAGAAAAAACTAAAAACTAAAAACAGAAAAACTAAAAACTAAAAACAGAAAAACTAAAAACTAAAAACATTGTGTGTGTGTGTGTGTGTGTGTGTGTGTGTGTGTTTGTGTATGCATGTGTGTGCAGAGGCGAGGGCGACGGCGAGCCAAGGCGACGGCGTCGGCGGCGCGGCGGCTTCGATTGGAGGGAGGAGAGGGGGACAGGGGCTCACAGCGCGGGCGAGAGGTCGAGGCGACGGCAAGTTCCAGGCGACGGCGACGGCGATGGCGACGCGAACCGGTGCGGGGACGGGGACGCGGGCCAGTGCGGGGACGAGGACGGGCCGGCGACGCGGACGGCGTGACGGGGGCGGCGTGACGAGGACAGGGGCGGCGCGGAGTCGACGGGGACGGCGCGACAGGGGTGGCGACGGCGCGGGACTAGGCGGCGGCGATGAAGCAGAGGGATGTGGAGAAGGAAACTGACGAAATTTTTCGAAGTGTTTTCTTATATAGAAAACACCTTTAGTACCGGTTGGAGCCACCAACCGGTACTAAAGGTCTCTTTTGGCTAGGCCAAGCGATGGGAAGCGCACCCCTTTAGTACCGGGTGGTGGCACCAACCGGTACTAAAGACCCCCCCCCTTTAGTACCGGTTGGAGCCACGACCCGGTAGTAAAGGGGGTATGCTGGCGCAGGTGCAGTGCGGCAAGTTTAGTCCCACCTCGCTAGCCGAGGGGCGTCCGCACTGGTTTATAAGCCCCAGTGCGGTAGCTCTCTCGAGCTCCTCTTCAAAGCAGGCCTACTGGGCCTACCTATTCTGTACTGCCCTGTGGGCCTACAGGGCCTTTGCGGGCCTACATCCTGTCCCAACAACACGTTGGGTTTCTAGTCGTATGCAGGCCGCTTTGGCTCAGTAGGCAGGCTTTTTTATTTTCTTGTTTTTTTGCTTTATTTATTTTTGTTTTATTTATTTTTGAGTTGTTTTTTGCTGTATTTACAGTTTCTTTGTGAATATTTTTGCTTTAGGTACAAAAAGTTACAAACTTTCTGTTAGTGCCCGTAGTTTTCAAATTTGAATAGTTTAAATTTTGAATTATTTGAAATTTATGTGAATCACTAGTTTGTGAATAACTTAACTTTGAAAATAGATTTTTCAATGATTCTTTTTTCTTATATTTAATATTAGTGTGTTTTATCATTATATTCAAATTGGTAATGCTTAGCTTATTTAAAAAATGAAATGCCTTTATGACAGATGAGTTTTCATTTGAAACCCTGATACTTCGAAAGAGATTGTCCATTTTGTACACGAAGTGCATCCAGTTTGTTTGCACATAAAATTTCTTCGCGTTTCAAATGCCAAAACACATAACTAGCTACCCTAACTATTACAGAGATTCCCTCCTGGGTGTGAAACACTGAAGAAAGTGATGATAGTGAAGCCGATCACATCCCAGATCTTTGGGTGTGAAACTTTTTCTTCGCGTGTGTCCCTTTGCGCCGTAGCCATGTAAAATCTTCATCATTTAACTGGATGCTCGGGTCAATATTCACTGTGAATGGAGCAATTTCATCAAACTTTTCATAATCTCCTGACATGCCTGTCTTGTCATCCACTCCCATGATGTTTCTCTTCCCAGAAAGAACTATGTGCGCTTTGGCTCATCGTATGATGCATTCGCTTCCTTATCTTTTATTTTTCTCGGCTTGGTAGACATCTCCTTCACATAGAAAACATGTGCCACATCATTGGCTAGGACGAATGGTTCGTCTGCATACGCAAGATTGTTGAGATCCACTGTTGTCATTCCGTACTGCGGGTCTTCCGTTACCCCGCCTCGTGTCATATTGACCCATTTGCATCGAAACAAAGGGACCTTCAAACCACGTCGATAGTCAAGTTCCCATATGTCCTGTATATAACCATAATATATTTCCTTTCCCATCTTGGTTTCCGCATCAAAGCGGACACCACTGTTTTGGTTGATGCTCTTCTTATCTTGGGCGATCGTGTAAAATGTATTACCATTTATCTCGTACCCTTTGAAAGTCATTATATTCGAAGATGGTAACTAGGACAGCAAGTACAGGTCATCTTCAATAGAGGCGTCATGCATGGTACATGTCTGCAACCAGTTGGTGAAACTCCTGGTTTGTTCACGTGTAATCCAGTCATCAGACCGCTCTGGGTGTTTGGAGCGTAGCAAATTCTTGTGTTCATCCATATACGGAGCCACCAAGGCGGAATTCTGTAGAACTGTGTAGTGTGCTTCAGTGAGAGAATGTCCGTCCATACATATTATTTGTTCCCCTCCTAGCGTGCCTTTTCCATACAGTCTGCCCTTATGCCGCGATTCAGGAACACCAATTGGCTTAAGGTCAGGAATAAAGTTAATACAAAACTCAATGACCTCCTCATTTTCATGGCCCTTAGAGATGCTTCCTTCTGGCCTAGCACGGTTATGAACATATTTCTTTAAGACTCCCATGAACCTCTCAAAGGGGAACATATTGTGTAGAAATACAGGACCCAAAACGTTAATCTCTTCGCATAGGTGAACTAGGACGTGCGTCATGATGTTGAAGAAGGATGGTGGGAACACCAACTCGAAACTGACAAGACATTGCACCAAATCATTCTCTAACCTTTGTACGATTTCTAGATCGATTACCTTCTGAGAGATTGCATTGAGGAATGCAAATAGCTTCACAATGGCTAATCGTACATTTTCCGGTAGAAGCCCCCTCAATGCAACCGGAAGCAGTTGCGTCATAATCACGTGGCAGTCATGAGACTTTAGGTTCTGGAACTTTTTCTCTGCCATGTTTATTATTCCCTTTATATTCGACAAGAAGCCAGACGGTACCTTAATACTGAGCAGGCATTCAAAGAAGGTTTCCTTCTCTTCTTTGGTAAGAGCGTAGCTTGCATGACCCTGATGTATGCCGTATTTTCCGTGCATACGTTGCTGGTCCTCCCATGCCTCAGGTGTATCTTTTATCTTCCCATACACGCGCAAGAACCCAAGCAGGGTCACACAAAGATTCTTCGTCACGTGCATCACGTCGATTGCGGAGCAGACCTCTAGGTCTTTCCAATAAGGCAGGTCCCAAAATATAGATTTTTTCTTCCACATGGGTGCGCGTCCGTCAGCGTCATTCGGAACAGGTTGTCCACCAGGACCCTTTCCAAAGACCACCTTCAAATCCTTGACCATATCATGTACATCAGCACCAGTACGGTGGCGAGGCTTCGTCCGGTGATCTGCCTCACCTTTGAAATGCTTGCCTTTCTTTCTTACGGGATGTCTGCTCGGAAGAAATCGACGATGTCCCAGGTACACATTCTTCTTACAATTAGCCAAATATATACTGTCGGTATCGTCCAAACAGTGCGTGCATGCGCGGTATCCCTTGTTTGTCTGTCCTGAAAGGTTACTGAGAGTAGGTCAATCATTGATGGTCACGAACAGCAACGCCTTTAGGTCAAATTCCTCCCCCATGTGCTCATCCCACGCACGTACACCTGTTCCATTCCACAGTTGTAAGAGTTCTTCAACTAATGGCCTTAGGTACACATCAATGTCGTTGCCGGGTTGCTTAGGGCCTTGGATGAGCACTGGCATCATAATGAACTTCCGCGTCATGCACAACCAAGGAGGAAGGTTATACAAACATAGAGTCACAGGCCAGGTGCTATGGTTGCTGCTCTGCTCCCCAAAAGGATTAATGTCATCTGCGCTTAGACCAAACCATACGTTCCTTGCGCCATCTGCAAACTCCTTCCCGTACTTTCTTTCGATTTTTCTCCACTGTGACCCGTCAGCGGGTACTCTCAACTTTCCGTCTTTCTTACGGTCTTCTCTGTGCCATCGCATCACCTTGGCATGCTCTTTGTTTTGGAACAAACGTTTCAACCGTGGTATTATAGGAGCATACCACATCACCTTGGCAGGAATCTTCTTCCTGGGGCGCTCGCCCTCGACATCACCAGGGTCATCACGGCTAATCTTATAGCGTAATGCACCGCATACCGGGCAAGCGTTCAAATCCTCGTACTCACCGTGGTAGAGGATGCAATCATTAGGGCATGCATGTATCTTCTGCACCTCTAACCCTAGAGGGCAGACAACCTTCTTTGCTTCGTATGTACTCTCGGGCAATTTGTTGTCCTTTGGAAGCACATTCTTTATCATTACCAGCAACTTTCCAAATCCCTTGTCAGATACACCATTCTCTGCCTTCCATTGTAGCAATTCCAGTGTGGTGCCCAGCTTTTTCTTATCACCTACGCAATTCGGGTACAACAATTTTTTGTGATCCTCTAACATGCTCTGCAACTTCTTCTCCAAATCACTTGCGCAATTTCTCTTTGCATCGGCAATGGCCCGACCTAGATCATCAACGGGCTCATCCGATGCCTCTTCTTCAGCTTCTTCCTGCATTGCCGGCTCAGCTTCTTCCCGCATTATCGGCTCAGCTTCTTCCCTCATTGTTGTATCATCGTATTCAGGGAACCCATGGCCAGGATAGCTGTCGTCGTCCTCTTCTTCTTCATTGTCTTCCATCATAACCCCTCTTTCTCCGTGCTTGGTCCAAACATTATAATGGGGCATGAAACCGGACTCAAACAGGTGGACGTGAATGGTTCTTGATGTAGAGTAATTGTGACCATTCTTACAGCCAGCACTGGACAAGGCATAAAACCATCCGCCCGCTTGTTTGCCTCAGCCGCGAGCAGAAAAGTATGCACGCCATTAATGAACTCGTGAGAGCATCGGTCATCGTACATCCATTGCCGGCTCATCTTCAATACACAACACCGAAAACACCAAATTAATACAATACATAAAGTTCATACAACACTTAAATGCAACAAACAAATAACTCTCTAGCTAAAAAATTTAAATGCAACAACAAATGCGATCAAGATCGCAACTAAGGTAACAATTGATCCAACAACATAATGATACCAAGCCTCACTATGAATGGCATATTTTCTAATCTTTCTAATCTTCAAGCGCATTTTCTCCATCTTAATCTTGTGATCATCGACGACATCGGCAACATGCAACTCCAATTCCAGCTTCTCCCCCTCAATTCTTTTCAATTTTCTTTCAAATCCTCGTTTTCTCTTTCAACTAAATTTAACCTCTCGACAATAGGGTCGGTTGGAATTTCCGGTTCAACTACCTCCTACATACAAATATCTATGTCAGCTTGATGGGCATAATTTTTCATAAACATGAAATGCAACAAATAGTTTTAAAAGAGAATATACCACATCCGAATCATAACAAGGGCGAGGGCCGATGGGGACGGATATCAAAACCATGGCACTATGTATAACAAACAACGTACGGGTAAGATAATTATACGAGTAACTATATATCCAAATCACACAAACATCAATTTTTTTATAAAATTTCATGAACAAGAGGCTCACCACAAGGTGGTGCCGGCAACGGGACGGTGCGGGCGATCGACGGTGGTTACGACGGAGATTTAGAAGGCACTAAGTAAAACACACCTACATATGCAAACTAAGTGTTATTTTGAGCTCAATTTGCATATAAATCAAATACTACCACATATAATTCCTCCCAAATTACTAAAACCCACAATTAATCACTATATAAACCAATGCAAGAGCTAATCTAGCAATGAGAGATGAAAGGACAAAGTTGCTAACCTTTGTGATCATTTGAATGGATGGGGGCCTGCAAATCTTGACAAATTTGGGGCAAATTTTGTGATGAACTCGAGAGGAAGAAGGGAAGAACAGAGGAGAGAGAGAGGGGAAAGGGGGGGGGGAACAGAGTGCTGGTGGACGAAGGGTTTATATAGGACGACCTTTAGTACCGGTTCGTGGCACAAACCGGTACTAAAGGTGCTGGAGGGGCCCCACTCTGACAACATCCTGCCACCACTCTCATTAGTACTGGTTCGTGGCATGAACAGGTGCTAAAGGTTCGCCACGAATCGGTAATAAAGAGCTCCTCCCGCCTAGCCATTGGAACCGGCACTAATGGACACATTAGTGTCGGTTCTGTTACAAACCGGAACTAATGTGTCTCACATTTAACCCTTTTTCTACTAGTGTATACTAAGCCGCCACTAAAAGGCTAACACGCGCATAAACTATAAATGAAAATGAGAGAAACAAACAATACATCTTACATGGGGAAGACCCCACCCAGCAACCACCTGAGACGGATAAACTAGAGCATTCCACAACAAAAATCGTTATCAACCAGGACATGCTTTTGGTTTTTTCTGTCATGTCAGCATCCTTCGTTGCCTTCAATTCATCATTTTATATGTGCCCCGTCATTTGTTAGCGTAAGATGAACCCCAACCTCTCCATTGCCATCATCATGTTGCGCTAGCGCCTCTCATTGATGAGCGGTTGCTCCCAAGTATAGTTCTCCCGTTCATCTTCGGTTCAAGGACCTGCACAATAATTCATAAAAGGAGCAAGCATAGAAGATATATTCAGTGGATGACCTAATCACCTTGAACTCAAAACATGCCCTGTTCCCGAGCTTCCATATTTCCCAATATATCGCAACTGAACATACAATATGTAGATTATTACTTCCAGGAATGAAAATAGGAATCCACCAAACATATTGCGTAAAGGAACTGAGTCTAGTTTTCGCCCCCAAACATTTAGTGACAATACTCCAAACACATTTCGCCGTAGAACACCTAAAGAATAGATGCAAAATTCATTCATCTTCCTAGCAAAAGTGACACGGAGAGCCGCCACTCCACTTCATTTTAACCATGTTATCTTTTGTTGCAATGTCATTGTGCCAAATAAGCCACAACCATATCTTAATTTGTAACACTATTTTACCTTTGCATGAATGTTTAAAGGACCTGTCAGGACCAGCATCACATAAATTATTATAAACAGTTTTCACAAAAAAGAAGAAAACCAGTTTTGTTCCATTTCCGTCTAGGGATATCCTCATCCCGGCTCAGCTTGATTGTACTAAGAAAACTTCTCAAATCATTCAACTGCCTCATATGCCAATTGTTTAGCTATCTTCTAAAGGTCGTAGCACATCTAGTATCAACCATTTGACTAACATCTCGTTTGGCTCCCATCTAACAATTTTCTCTATTTCGTTACATATTGCATAGAGCTCATGGAAGATTGTCATAAAGGGTTGATCTTGTTGGAAATATGAGCAATTTACCGAATGATTTTATTAACAGAAATACTAGATAAAGCATGACTAATATAGTAGAGATAAAATAAGTCATGCGTTCTGACAGAGAGAAGGAAAATAGCTTCTGCATATATGAACCGTAGCTTATCATATCTATAGCAGACAGTAGAACTAGTTGCATATATGAGGTAGAACCTAACATATTTAGGGCAAGTACTAGTACGAGAAACTGTGGCAAGATATCTAACAGAAAGAAGAACACATACGGGAGAGCAGCAGCAGTAGCAATGGACTTGGGGTCGGTGTCCTCGCCAGCCATGTCATCGAGGAGGTTGTCGACGTCGGGGAAGAAGTCGTCGTCGGGAAAGTAGCCGTCAGAGTCCGGGGCGTCCGTGACGAAGGAGTCAGTCAGTAGTCGCGCAGAGCGCTCCCCAAAAACCTTATCACCCTTCTCCCGTACATGGCTCAAAGAGGTGCGGTTTCGGAGGCCTACTGTCTCGACCTGCGGCGCACGCCGCAAGCTGGGATGAGGAAGACAGCAGCAGCTCAGAGATTGGAACCGGTGGCGAGAGGAAGGAGAAGTTCTGGTGCGTCTCTCTGAGAGGAGCGACCTCCCTTTTATAGGCGCAAGAGAAGGAGGTGAGAGGCTGCGCCGGGAGCTGAAGGGAATGCGGGAGACGAAACGAACAGATAGCAGCCGAAGGGTGCAGCGTTCGTATTCAATATCCACTACAGCAAAAACTTTCCAGCTCCCGAGTGACCTTTCGTATACTCGTGGTGCGTGGCAAAAATTTAGACATCGGCTCGGCTCATTCCCGCAACCCGCGGTGTGGTGCGTCGTGACGAGACATGGCGGGCGGCGGAGGAGGAGCGCACGTGGATATCCCTCTTGTTCTCATGCTCGTACAAGTGGGGAAAGAGCCTTCCTTATAAGGAGCTCCAACTCCCACTAAACTAGCAATGTGGGACTAAACTTTAGTAGTATCCCTTGCCTTGCACAAATGGGCTAAGTGGACCTCTAGGATTTATTAGGAATTTCTGAAATAGTTATTGGGCTGCCCAAAATGGACTAAATTCCAGCAATCCCCCACCAGATCCCAGAGGCACACAGAAATTTGCCTTTGGTTCCAAAACACTGTTTTATATACTGGTACTGCAGTGGAGACTATTAAGTTGAACTTCCACCTAGAACTCTATTCTACACTAGTAAGCAACTTGAACAGTGGACTGGGCCTTGAACTGCAAGTTTTCTGCGAATCTAGCTTCACATAAAGCCTTGGCCGATACGTGGCTACCGTGGGTCTTCCCCGCGGGTGGAGCTTATGCGTCATACTCCGAGACCTTTCATGAGTTTACTAGAGAGAGCCCTACTCTCATAGATTGCGACGTTTAACAATCAGACTCATATAGGTGTGTTCTTCAAAAAATGTTCTGCAGGACAACATCTCTGCTTCAAAGAGCCACTTAGAACACATTAAGATATACATCAACCTGCCATGCAGATTAGGAGAGTATTGCATCTTTATGGAGTGGTATTTTAACAGTAAGGGTACTCTCCTCCCAGTTGACCAACAGCTTGTCTTCCACATCTAATTCACGGGATCTCCAATCACAAAGAATAGATTACCATTGTGAACAACTTATATTGTGGGTCTCATACCCATATCCCTCGATGCATTATCTATCACATTATGTGATAGACCCTTAGTAAAAGGATCTACCAGATTTTTAGACGTTTGGATATAATCCAATGCAATAACTCCGGAGTTTCTCATTTTTCTGACAGACTTTAACCTTCTCTGAACGTGTCTTGATGACTTCATGTTATCCTTTGAGTTTCTCACTTTCGTGATCACAGTTTGATTGTCGCAGTTCATAAGAATACCCGGTATGGGTTTCTCAACAACCGGCAAGTCATTCAAGAGCCGGCGAAGCCAATCTGCTTCGACCGTAGCTTTATCTAGTGCTGTGAGTTCTGCTTCCATTGTTGACCTTGTTAAGATGGTCTGCTTGCAAGACTTCCAAGAAACAGCGCCACCTCCATGAGTGAATACATAACCTCTCGTGGCCTTTATCTCATCAGCATCTAAGATCCAGTTTAAGTCACTATACCCTTCAAGCACCTTTGGGTGCCCGGTGTAGTGAATTTCATAATTTGCAGTGCCTTTCAAATAACGCAAAACTCTCTCTAGAGCTTTCCAATGCACATCTCCTGGTTTTGAGACAAACCGACTCAGTTTGCTAACAGCAAAAGAGATGTCAGGTCTTGTAGCACTTGCTAAGTACATAAGCGAGCCAATAATCTGAAAATATTTCAATTGATCTCTAGCAATTCTTTGATTCTTTCGAAGTAACACACTCGCATCATATGGTGTTGGAGAGGGCTTGCAGTCACTATAGCCAAAGCGACTCAAGATCTTTTCCACATAGTGAGATTGAAGCAATGTAATCCCAAAACAACAAGACTCCCTAATCACCGTCTCTCAACAACTTGATGTTCAGAATGACATCAGCCACTCCTAAATCCTTCATCTCAAAACAACAAGATAGGAAATCCTTGACCTCCTTAATAACATTCAGATTTGTTCCGAAAATCAGTATGTCATCAACATACAAGCACATGATAACTCCCTCGCCCCCACCATGGCGATAGTACACACTTTTGTCAGCTTCGTTCACAACAAAGCCTGCAGCTGTTAAAGTTCTTTCAAACTTCTCATGCCACTGTTTGGGTGCTTGCTTAAGTCCGTACAAAGACTTCAGCAATTTGCACACTTTCCCTTCCTGGCCATCTAGTACAAACCCATCTGGTTGTTCCATATAAATTTCCTCGTCCAACTCTCCATTTAGGAAAGCAGTCTTAACATCCATTTGATGAACGAGAAGACCATGCGAGGCAGCTAGTGAAAGTAGAACTCGAATAGTGGTCAGTCGAGCCACAGGTGAATAAGTATCAAAGAAGTCTTCACCTTCCTTTTGGGTATAACCCTTAGCCATGAGCCGAGCCTTGTACTTCTCAATAGTACCATCAGGCCTAAGCTTCTTCTTGAATACCCATTTGCATCCTATAGGTTTGCACCCATAAGGACTATCAGTTATCTCCCAGGTTTCATTCGCCAAGATGGAATCCATCTCGCTACGAACCGCTTCCTTCCAGTAGTCAGCATCTTCAGATGCATAGGCCTCTGAAATAGAACTGGGAGTGTCATCTATGAGATACACAAGAAAATCATCACCAAAGGACTTTGCAATCCTTTGTCTCTTGCTCCTAGTAGGAACTTCATTGTTCTCCTTCACAGGACTTTCAAAGTGTTCTATCGAAATGGCAGGTTTGGTAATTGTAACTGGTTCCTAATTCGATGAACTAGGCATCTCCTGATTAGATGAGGTAGCCATATCCTTCATGGGAAAGATATCTTCAAAGAAAGTTGCATCATTCAACTCCATGATCGTACCGACATGCATGTCAGGTACCTCAGATTTTACAACCAAGAATCTATAGCCAATGCTATGAAAAGCATATCCCAGGAAAACACAATCCACAGTCTTTGGTCCAAGCTTCCGCTTCTTTGAAATTGGAGCATTGACTTTCGCCAAACAACCCCATGTTCGCAGATAAGAGAGTTTTAACCTTTTCTTCTCCCATTCCTCGAATGGAGTTATCTCTTTGTTCTTTGTGGGGACTCGGTTCAGGACATGACATGTTGTCAATATCGCCTCCCCCCACCATGCCTTGGAGAGACCCGATGTATCTAACATGGCGTTAACCAAATTAGTTAGAGTAGGTTCTTTCTTTCGACCACCCCATTTGACTGAGGTGAGTAGGGAGGAGTCCTCTCATGGATTATACCATGTCCCGCACAAAAAGCATCAAACTCATTGGAAAAATACTCTCCACCACGGTCGGACCTAAGCCTCTTGATTTTTCGATCAAGTTGGTTTTCCACTTCAGCTTTATAGATCTTGAAAAAGTTCAAAGCCTCATCCTTAGATTTCAGAAGATACACACGGCAGTATCTAGTGGAGTCATCAATTAACGTCATGAAATATTTCTTTCCACCTTTTGTCAACACACCATTCATTTCACATAGATCTGAATGTATGAGCTCTAGTGGTGCAAGATTTCTTATTTCCGCAGTCGTGTGAGACTTACGAGGTTGCTTAGCTTGCACACACACTTGACACTTAGATCCCTTGACGGTGGTGAAACTAGGGATTAAGTTCAATTTCGCTAGTCGCGACATGCAACCAAAGTTAACATGACAAAGACGTGAATGCCACACATTGGATTCACTATTGTTGCAAATATGATTAACAACTTTATTATTGCAAACGTCTGATAAGGATAAACGAAACAAGCCTCCTGACTCATAGCCTTTACCAACAAAGGTTCCATACTTGGATATTACAAATTTATTCGACTCAAAGACAAGCTTGTAGCCATCTCTACACAGAAGAGATCCGCTAACAACATTTTTATTGACGGAGGGGACATAATGCACGTTCTTCAGCCGCATGATCTTCCTTGAAGTAAACTTCAGATCGACCGTGCCAACACCACGAACAGAAGCACTTGAACCGTTGCCCATCAGCACGGTTGAAGTCCCTGCGGTCTGATAAGACAAAAACATGGAAATATCACCGCATACATGCACATTAGCACCCGTGTCAATCAACCAGTCAGGAGAATGACACACTGAAAGAATAGTGGGAAATATACCATACCCAGCATCCTTCATGTCAGTGTCTCCAATGACAACATTAGCGGTCTTGCCGCCTTTCCCATGATGACGCTTGTCATAGCGATTAGGGCAACTAGGAGGCCAATGATCAGGATCCCCACACACATGACAAGCACCTTTCTTCTTGCCATTCTTCTTCTTGAAGTTCGTGTGTTGCACAGCCTTGTTCTTCCCATCAAACTTTGCTTTTTCATCAAACTTGCCCTTGTTCTTGAACTTGTGGGGCTGGAAGTTATGCTTCTGTACCACATTGGCACTAGATCCTCCCTCAATACCTCGAGCACGTGTGTCCTTTGCTCTCACCTTTTCTTCCACATCAAGAGTGCCAATGAGATCCGGGACGGAAAACTCCTGCCTCTTATGCTTCAGCAAGGTAGCAAAGTTCCTCCATGAAGGAGGAAGCTTAGTGATGATACCTCCGGCAACAAACTTGTCCGGTAGCATACAACTGAAGTGCTCAAGTTCTCTAACAAATGACTGTATCTCATGAGCTTGCTCAACCACGGAGCGCTCTTCAGTCATCCTGTAATCATAGAATTGCTCCATGATGTACAGCTCAGTGCCAGCATCCGAGACCCCAAACTTGGCCTCGAGTGCATCCCACATATCTTTTCCATTATCAATTGACGCATAAGCATCAACTATATTCTCACCAAGAACACTCAAGAGAGCAGTCTTAAACAGAGTATCCATTTTCTGAAAAGCTTGTGCCTGTTGAGCATCAAGCTCTCCTTCAGGTTTGTCGAGAGTGGCGTCATAGCAGCTCATGGTTTGAAACCATAAGACTGCTCTCACGCGCCACCTCTTATAGTGGATACCCTCAAACATAGGAGGTCTCATGGAAGCAGCAAAACCACTCGGGGTAAATTGCCTATAATAAGGTTTTTGGATTGTTGGAAATATGAGCAATTTACTGAATGATTTTATTAACAGAAATACTAGATAAAGCATGACTAATATAGTAGAGATAAAATAATTCATGCGTTCTGACAGAGAGAAGGAAAATAGCTTCTGCATATATGAACCGTAGCTTATCATATCTATAGCAGACAGTAGAACTAGTTGCATATATGAGGTAGAACCTAACATATTTAGGGCAAGTACTAGTACGAGAAACTGTGGCAGGATATCTAACAGAAAGAAGAACACATACGGGACAGCAGTAACAGTAGCACTGGACTTAGGGTCGGTGTCCTCGCCAGCCATGTCGTCGAGGAGGTTGTCGACATCGGGGAAGAAGTCGTCGTCGGGTAAGTAGCCGTCGGAGTCCGGGGCGTCCGTGACGAAGGAGTCAGTCAGTAGTCGCGCAGAGCGCTCCCCAAAAACCTTATCACCCTTCTCCCGTACAGGACTCAAAGAGGTGCGGTTTCGGAGGCCTACTGTCCCGACCTGCGGTGCACGCCGCAAGCCGGGATGAGGAAGACAGCAGCAGCTCAGAGATTGGAACCGGTGGCGAGAGAAAGGAGAAGTTCTGGTGCGTCTCTCTGAGAGGACCGACCTCCCTTTTATAGGCGCAAGAGAAGGAGGCGAGAGGCTGCGCCAGGAGCTTAGATGAAATGAACAGACAACAGCCGAAGGGTGCAGCGTTCGTATTCAATATCCACTACAGCAAAAACTTTCCAGCTCTAGACATCGGCTCGGCTCATTCCCGCAACCCGCGGCGCGGCGCGTCGTGGCGTGGCGAGGTGGGCGGCGAAGGAGGAGCGCGCGTGGATATCCCTCTTGTTCTCATGCTCGTACAAGTGGGGAAAGAACCTCCCTTATAAGGAGCTCCAACTCCCACTAAACTAGTAATGTGGGACTAAACTTTAGTAGTATCCCTTGCCTTGCACAAATGGGCTAAGTGGGCCTCTAGGATTTATTAGGAATTTCTGAAATAGTTATTGGGCTGCCCAAAATGAACTAAATTCCAGCAGATCTCCACATCAGCAATCATTCCAAATTTCAGTTTGCTCAACAATGACGATGTCTCCGATGTTACACGTTTCGGGAGAATGAAGAAGGTCGGTCCCAAGGAAATTTGATGTACTACTCTATCCGTTCTTTTTTATAAGACGTTTTAGGAGGACGAGGTGTTGACCCGTTGGCTAGGCAGTTAGGGTTGCAGCCAGCCCACCTGAGTTTGAGTCATGGCTCGGACGCGTGGTGCTCGCGGAGTTTCTTCTATAAAAAAATGCCAACGAGGGTTAGTCCTTGGATTGGTCTCATATTTTTTTATAAAATGTTTCAGACAACTGGCATTAAGAGCAACTTCAATGGGGCGACCCAAACGGACGGCGCATTTGTCCGCTTTTTGTCCGTTTGGGTCGGCCGCCCGCCCGGCGTCCGCCCAGTTTTGCATTTGGGTCGGCAATGCGCCCAACGCGCCAACCCATTTCATGTCCGCGCTTCCTCGTGTCACCGGACGACGAGCCACCGACCACCGAGATGGCGTTGAGGTCGATGGGCGCGGGCGTGGAAGGCGCGACCACGCTCACGTCGGGTGAGCACTCCCCGGAGAGGCGGGAGGCCTGCGAGTAGACGTGGAAGCCGGGGACTGGGTTGCAAGCCGACGCGCGGGGTGAGTCGGGCATCACCATCCGAGGAAACGCCGACGAGCCGGTGCTGGCCGCGGCGACGGCGGCTTAGAGGACGCTGTGCTGGCTAGGGTTTACCCCTAGCATGTAGAGCGCCTCCCTCGTTGCCGCGGTGACGCGGGCATTGGTGAACTCTTGCTGCGCGGCGGCGACGGCGACGACCTGCGCGGCGGCCTCATCCCTCGCGTCCGCGGGGTGCCTCCGGCCATTCCTCTTGGCCGACTCCCTTGCCCGTTGTTCGGGCGTCAGCGCCTTCTTCGGCTTGGTCGCGGCGGCGGTCTTGCGCGGGGCACGAGGCTTGCCTTTCCCGGAGGGGGCGATGACGTCGGACGAGGCGAGGCCGGCGGCGGCGTCGAGGTCGAGGTCGATGTCGTCCTCCATGGCTGATTGGGGGGCGGGGGCGCGCGGGGACGAGAGCGTTTTTGGAGAAAATGAAGGGAAATGATGGTGCCTGCCACCGACCGGCGTGCCCGAAAAAAGGAGTAGGCGCGCGCGCGTCCGTCTCGTGTCCGCGCCGACGCAAATCCGGCTTAAAATTGGGCATGGAATGGGTCGCCCGCGGACGAAAAACGGACGCGCGTCCGTTTGAGTCGACGTGTTGGGCCACTATTTTTGTCCACGCCGACCCAAACTACGTGGGCGGACGAAATGAGTCGTCCCATTGAAATTGCTCTAAACTGTTTTGACGCTGTGTGGAATATCTACAATATCTTACAAAAGTGATCAGAGGAAGCAGTAATTTTCTTTATTAAGGGTGTTTGTACTGCTATGTTTGGTTAACAGACATGACTACATGAGTGTTCTTTTTTGGGGGAAAAACAACCAGTACAGGGCACTTCACTTGTTAACTCAACTTTGCTACAGAGGGTGGGGGAATTTCGGCTGTGGTACAGCCACATTCTTCCACATGGAGCGAACAGAACAGTTGAACACACCCACGCAGGCTCCCGGCAGACGGACGGATGACGCGCAGCCAGACGAGGCCCGCCGCGATGCCACCGACGTCCACCTCGCCGGGGGACCTGGTGGCGCTCTCCGCCCGGTGCTCCACGAAGCGCGACCTCCGCCTCCTCCACGGCGCCCTCCTGCGCCGCCGCCGCCTCCTCCCCGCCGCGGACGCCGTCGCGGCGCTCGCCAAGCTGCTCCGGTTCGCCGCCGTCTCCCCCGCCGGCGACCTCCGCCAAGCCGCCGCGATGCTCTCCACCCACCTCCCCTTCATCACCTCGGCCTCCACCCACCCCGCCTTCTTCTACAACACCCTCATGCGCGGCCTCGCCGCCTCCGCCTCGCCCGGCGACGCCATCGGGCTCTTCGCCGCGATGCGCCGCACGGGCGCCGCGCCCGACGCCTTCACCTTCACCTTCCTCCTCAAGTCCTGCTCCCGCTGCCCCTCGGGCCGGCGGTTGCCTTCCGACCTCCATGCCCAGGCGATCAGGCACGGCTGCCTCGGCGAGCTCGGCGCGCACGCGCACGTGCACAATGCGCTGCTTCACGCCTACGCGTGCCGGGCGTCCGTCGACGACGCGTGCAGGGTGTTTGAAGAAATTCCGGCTCGGGACGTGATCTCCTTCTCAGGGCTACTCACCGCGCATCTCAAAGCCAGTGATTTGGACGCCGCCCGCCTTGTGTTCGACCAGATGCCTCACCAGGATGTCGTTTCTTGGACTGCGATGATTTCAGCATATGCCAAGGCTTGCCGGCCGCAGGAGGCCTTGGCATTGTTTGATGCCATGCCGATGCAGCCAGACGAGGTGACCATGGTGAGTATTGTGTCCGCGTGCACCACACTAGGGGATCTTGCAACCGGGGAGCGTGTGCGGAGGCACATTGATTCCCTTGGTTTTGGATGGATGGTGCCACTTCGCAATGCACTTATGGACATGTACGCAAAGTGCGGGTGCCTCCCTGAAACACGAGCTTTGTTTGACAGGATGATGGTGAGGAGCTTGGCATCTTGGAACACGCTGATCTCGGCATATGCATTACATGGCGATCTGGACAACACGATTGCTGTGTTCCATCAGATGCTGGCAGAAGGGAACACTGTGAGGCCGGACGGTGTGACGCTTCTCGCGGTGCTTATGGCGTACGGATACAAAGGCCGTGTTGAGGAGGGGCGAGCCATGTTCAATGCGATGCAACGAGGCGACTATGGCAAAGTGGAACTCACAGTCGAGCACTATGGGTGTGTGGTGGACATGCTTGGTCGGGCAGGGAAACTCGAGGAGGCATACCAAATGATTAAGCGAATGCCAATTCCGAGCAATGCTGTGATCTGGGGCGCACTACTTGGTGCTTGTCGGACTCATGGGGATATTGACATGGCAGAGAGGGCTGTGCAGGAGTTAAGGAACCTAAACCCAGATGAGGGTGGTTACTACATTTTGCTCAGCGATATGTACACATCTGCTGGACGGATAGCTGAGGCCACAGAGATCAGACGTGCCATGAATGAGAAGGGGGTCCAGAAGACTACAGGCCGGAGCACTGCCTTTCTGCTTCAGCTGTAGTTTACCATTATCTGGCTATCCTTAAGATCACAATTCACAAGCATGTCATGCTAGCCAGATTCTCTTCACACCAGACAAGCCTATGGATTGGTCACATTTGTCTCGGTCTTCTTGCCAAGGTGTGATGATTGATATCCATGGTGTAAGGCTGCTGGCAACTAAGGCTCAGGTAATCAAAATACCTGAAAGACTAGTTGAGTTGAGTCAGGTGATGGTACATAGACAATGGCCACACCGAAGCCATTTTCAGTATGTATGCATGTTAAGTATAGCCTAGCTCACTTACATTATTATGTATTTATGTACCAGCCCATACTTGATGCTTACACAAAAAAGGGGCATTTGCAGTACTGGGCCTTGCAGGCCTGAACTTCTTTAAAACCAACCCCAACATCTTAGTCTTGACTACGAGGTGCACACTGTCATTAGGATTGCCTCTGGCATGGGTGAGAAACAAGTGCATATTTCGGAGACCAGTATCATCTTACCTTGTGCGGCTCACTAATAAATGTGGCTGCTAGAAAGCGATGAAATCACCGAATGAACTTCAAGTGATTATACCTTGTGGGGTCCAGCAATAGTTACTTTCACGAACTGCAAGTAAGTAGTGAATAGTATTTCCAAAAGTTCTTAAATTTGAACTCTTGCCCTGCTGGTTTTAGAGGGATCGCCAGCAACAATGTAAACTTTGTTTAGAGGAATAATGTGGTACACTACAATCATTTTCTGTTGAACTATTAGCAAGTGATAACTTTTCTTTGAATTAATTTGGTGGTTGTTGAACCATAAATTGACTGTTTTCTAGAATCCCATAAATTAACAGTTAAAGTCTACTAAGTTGCCCTAAGATTTTTATTTTAACATGTTCTGAGTATCCCTCACAGATATCATGTTGATTACATTTAACCATTCTCTATGTATGACTGGCAATTCCTTGTTCGCATCTTTGTTTTACAAGCTCGTCATGTTCTGGGAAGGGGATTTCTTCACTCTGGTCTCTGTGTGCTTAACATTTTGCATGTTTGATGGATGTTTACTCCTATTGTATAATACAGTTACCTAAATCCTTCTGTACTAGACTACCAGTGATGTAGATTTTTCATATTGAGGTTCAGAAAATTAACGGTGGTTAGCTACCTTGTGGAGGGTTGTTTTTGGAGGAAGAGAGGAGAAAGATGGACTGATCACCGCATACAGCCTGCTAGGTGGCACAACTGGGAGTCTGGGACAAACCTGACGATGAACATCACTATTTTTCTGAGTTGCGAGAGCCTTGACTGTAAGGTTATTCATCGTTTGATGCTTAATACATTGCATATGTCATGTTGACACTTAATATTGTCATTCATGAGAGGTGCGCTTGTGCAGGATCCAGCATGCTGAATCGAATGAATTGGTGCAAAGAATTGGCCAGTGACTAAGTTGCACTATTCCTTGAACAAACTTCTATTGGCTCGTGCATCAGGATTCAGGAGTCTATGGCTCATGTACAAGATGGGAACAAAAGGAACAGCTTCAGCATAGTATGCTATCTTAACTGCTATCTGCTCCACCAGATGAACTATTCTGAAGAATGTAGGCCACTGAAAAATTGAGCCTCTGTAACATAAGGAGTCTTGATGGAATGTAGAATTTGTTGTTTTCCCTCTTGTAATAGAATTGGTATGTCAATATAGCTTGCAAAACCTTTGTGTGTTCTTGATTTTTTGTTTTAGAGTTATTTATTTGAAATGACAATGGAGAAACATTTTATGGCTGTCAATGATGATTGTCTGGCTTAATAACATGCTGTGAAATATCGAGTACTCCTGATCATACATCAAGCAGCTCATAGAGCAAACAACTTCCCACAGGCTACACTCCCACTCTTCACTAAATAGCCTGCTACGCTGAGCAGCTGGTGCAAGCCTCCCAAGGATCTCAGAACTTTGCTATCTGGGCAGGAACCCGTGCTGCGCGACCGGGTCCTCAAACGCCATCATCTTCTCCCCTCGGGCGAACCCGTTGCGGTCGTAGCACGAGACCTCGGAGATGTCCAGCTCTATACACGCCTTGACGAGCTCCTCCCCGACCCTCCGAGCGGCCTCCTGTTTGCCAACAAAAAGAACAGCTCAAGTTCAGGAGATGCACCGCCTGGTTTTTGTTTCAGATGCGAATGCATTGCGAGTTGGACTGACGATGAAGGAAGGGGGATTACCACGGTGCTGCATGGAGGGTCGCCGCGGATTTCCTCCTGCAGGGTGCTGGCGTAGAAGAGGATCTTCTTGCCGTGGTCGTCGACGAGCATGGCGTAGAGCTGCCTGTTGGAGCAGAAGACGGACAGCCTGGGCTTGGTCGTAGTGCCATTGTACTGCAGCCAGAGAGAATTCCCTTCAGATTGCTGCCTTGCTGGTGGTGGTTGGAACTTGGAACACACAACCCAACCCTGAGGTGACCAGTACCGTACCTTTTTCTGCAGCCGGCGGTTCCTGACCTTGGCGTTCTCCTTCCGCGCGCCGTGCCTCGCCATGGCCTCGATCCTCGGGCACGCCCCGCGCCGGTGTGCCACCAAGCCTGCGCGCAGAAAGACAGAGAGGAAGCAGCGCATGACATCGGCAGCTAGGCCTGAGCCGGTGGAGAAAGGCACGGAGAGAAGCCGGGAGGCGTTATGACGGTGTGGCTCACCTGGGTGCCGTGGGAGAGGGACCTCGAAGCGGTGGCGCCTGAATGGCAGGGAGCTGGAGGTGGAGGGAGACGGCAATGGTGGCCGGCCGAGGGTGGCGTGAAGCAATGCCGTCGCCATGGCACGAGAGAGAGAGAGAGTCCAGGAGAGTAGGTTGGGCGGGGCAATACGTCGAACAGGTTCCGCGCGAGGTGGCGTTGCAGCCCGCCGGTCGCCGCCTCGCCGCGAGTACTGCCCTGCGCTGCCGCCGACGACCGTGGCTGCGAGGTCACCGTCAGCAAGAACACGACGACGCACGGCCTGTGCCCCGCTTGCCGCTTGTGCCGTCTCGCCGTCGGCCACCACGCCACGCCCGTCTCGCCCAATCCCACGTTCAGTGGCCAAAGTGACTTTTTTTTTGAGACAAAGCGGCCGAAGTCAGGTGATGCCGTTTTTTTAGGGGCCCGTTGTTTTGAGGGGAGTATACAGCAAGCAGACATTTACGAGGCCCAAGTTTAGGCGGGCCACGTGGCGGAGGCAGGGCCTTGGAGGAAAAGGCCCATCAGGCCGCGGCTGCACTTCGCACCCAACCAACGACCGTCTTTGTCTCAAAAAAAAAAACCAACGACCGTCAAGCAAGCGAGAGAAACCCCTTTTGTCTCAAAAAGAAAAAGCGAGAGAAACCCCTCAAAAAAAGAAGAAAAAAATAGCAAGCGAGAGAGAGAAGCCGCTAATCACGCCACCTACCAGCGGAAACCGCCAAAGCCTTTTGCTTTCGTCGGAGCCAAAAAAATCTAGCCGGTTTCCTCCGGTCTTATCTCGGAACCCTTGGATTCATCCGCGCTCCCACTTTCATTTAACAACCTTTCACCCATCAACAAAAAAAACAAACATTTTCACCCACACCGCCACGATGAGCGATCGACACCTGGTCCTTTCCTCCCGTCCGCAGCATCACTTTCGGCCCACCTGCGTCGGGTCGGATTGACCTCGCCTCCCTCCCTCCCTCCCCGGTGCTCCTTTCGTCCCTTTCTCCGCCCGTCCCTCTCCCGCTTTTCTTTTCCCTTCTCTCCCACGAGAGAGAGAAAAGTATACGTAGAAAAGATGCAGAAAGGGCCGACCAACGGGGTGGTCATCCGACGTGACCTCGTGCCACGGTACAGCCATGCAGTTTCTCTGGCGTCCCGGAGCCCCGGTTGCTTGCAAGCTCTCACGTCCTCTCGTTCTTCCACCTGTCAACCGCGGTTGCGCGCGGGTGGAAAAACGCCGGTGAGGACAATATTTTGTGCTTGTGCTAGCACTCCTGCGACGCACCCTTTCCTTCTCACAAGATAAATCTTGCACCCAAGGACCGACGTCAACGTTTGAAAAAATATATATTATGTATGTAGTCCACACTAGCAGCTACTCCCTCCGTTTCAAATTACTCGTCGTAGAAATGAATGTATCTAGAACTAAAATACATCTAGATACATCCATTTCTGTGACGAATAATTCAGAACGGAGTAATTCGGAACATGATACACACCAGGCTGATAACATTTAATAAAGAGATGGCTTGCTTTGGACGAGTGCCACTAGGATATGAGCACCCATGCCCCCACACGTGCGTGGGCCCGGCCCGCTCTGGTATTCGGTATTTAGATTTGTTTGATAGATATAGATATGGCAGCAACTTTTCAACCACAAAGAAGGTTCACTAGAGAAAGAGGGCGTAAAGTAAACAAGAGAACATCACCTCACCACACAAATATTGTGTAGTAGTAGTGAAGATGATAAAGGCAGAGAGGGATAGAGAACTTTCTAGAATAGAGAACTCGGTGACATGTACCCGTGTCTCTTGCTTGCTGGCTTTGACAAGATTTTGGACGAATATTCAGCACATAGGTTTTCATGTGAATTCTCTCTTATCTTATCTGAGCGTACTTCACCGTGTCGGACAAAGCTTTGTGCAAAAAAAATAATAAAACAAATCTGAGGCTTCTAAACATACGATGCTATTCATTCTTTCAGGCCATGAATTTTTCCTTTTCTTTACAGATGTCATTTTAAGGTATTTCATCATAAAAATTTAGACACGTATACATAACATCCTTGTTTATTTACACAATTTTTTCAGAATTTTTTTAATGATTTTTTTTAATTTTGAATTTTTCAAAAAAAATTGAGCTCCAGTGAGCTGGGTCACCAAACGTCCGTTCTCATGAAGATAGTACTATGAATGATATAGTTACAAAAGTAATAGTCAAATAAGCATCTTAATTGTGTTATTTGGTACGGAGTAGTAATTGTCTCTTATCTTATCTGATCGCACTTCACCATAATGGACAAATCTTTGTGGCTCCCTGCACACTATGTAGGATGTGGGAAGTTTATATAGAATCTCCAAAGAGGTTGAAAGTACTAGTATCCATGTATGTCATGATGATACCAATAACGGTGTAAAAGCAACTCTAGTAGAGTTGCTATATCAACATGATTGCTACAATAATCCTCTGTGTGTTTTTTGGGTAAAAAAGTTGGTTTACCAGATTTGGTATCCGCCACCTTGTTTTTGGAGGGCATTTCAAATCCAACCCACCTGCCCTCATATTTGGAGTCTAGGAAAGGCAATATAGCGCTCCCTTCGCCCACCAAAATTTTAGAGTTCAGAGACATTTCAGCTAGTGCACCCCCTTTCTTCATCGCCCACATCGACAAGCCATCGTCATTTGCTGCTACCTTCGCTCTCTGGACCGTCGCCATTCAACATAGCTCGCCTCCACTGACCCGTTCCCAACCCTACCACACGTCGCCATAGCCCGTCCAGTTAATACAATTCTAGCATGAATAATAAACATTTATCATGATATAAGGAAATAAATAATAACTTTATTATTGCCTCTAGGGCATATTTTCTTCAACGTCGCCATAGCCCGTCCTTGCTTCCTACCATTTGATCGACCACTGTCATGGCCGCACAAGGGAGCTCGATGCCAGCTTGTCTCTGCTGCCATTCCTCCCTTCCCCAGCTCACCGATGAGGCCAAATTTATGCGCCGACTGCCCGCCGTCGTCAACTCCATCTCCGGCGTCACCCATGCCACATCTCGCCCACTAGATCTCAATGTGTTTGACGACTTGCGCCAAGGTATACCTCCCCAAATTGTTTATGTTCACTGGTGTATCACCTCGCAGATTCATGTAGATGCATATGATTCACAATTTGTATAGGTGTCATCGGTGGTAGAAGAATTTTTACTCATCGCCATTTTTTCGGATGAGTCCAAGAATGATTTGTTGGATGCCGAGGAGGAGCAAATTTTGTTGATGGTTCCTCAATTGATAATGGGAAGAGGAGCAGATTCACCAGACAAGGTTTGTAATAATATTGTTAAATTATTCAGTTTTGCTAAACGCATCTAGATGTGCCCTAAGTAGTGCACATCTAAGTCATATACCATTAATTTTACATGAAGATTCGTGCAAATATTTTCTTTTGCCTTTTTTCTTTTTCTTTGTAGTGTGATTTGGTCACTTAGATGTGCCCTAGACAAACTTAAATTATTTGATGTTGATGCCAAACTGGACCGGTAGAGTTTACATGCAAATAGATGGAAGAAGAAAAAATGAGGTTGTCATTTTGGCGCCTGTGTGTTTGCACGCCACCTTCGCAATCTCCAAAAATTATGAAGCGCACTCCAAAGAGTTTGAGAGGTCAAGAGTATAGCAACTCTGCTAGAGTTGCTCAAGTGTTTGAATTTTCTCAGTTAATATAGTTTAAAAACACACTCAAAGTTGCATCTTAAATGAGACATAGTTGTCTAAAGAAAAAGAGATATAGTAGTTTGGAAATTGGAACAGAAGGAGTAAGTACATATCAATAGCAAGCATCATTTTCGAGAAGGAATATAGCCAATATCAATTTTGCATGATAAGGAAAGTATTTGCTGGACTGGAATATTGAATGAAGAATAGACCGTGGAACAATCAGCTAAAGCACAAAAGGCTAAGAAAGCACTAAAGTCCACACTGATTTATGCAGATCGAGAGGCTAACACAGTTGCGGATTAGGACAGGAAGGAAAGGGAAGCATTGGGAGCGCTGCGACATAAAATAGTAGAGGATCTAATAGACACAAATAAGAATAAGATATAGGCTCGTTCTCAAAAATAAAATAAAAAAAGATATAGGCTCCGAAATCAAACGTCTCTATGACTCTATTTTATGCACAGAGGCGTCTGGATATGAGAAAAATGAAAATCTGATCCAAAGCGGGTCCCACCTTGGACTCCGCCGCCCCTTGGCCCCACACTCAGTCTACGAGGTAGCATAAAAAATACTGGTACTTCGGAAGGATCTAGAACACGGCGGGGTCATGGACTCATGGATGGATGGGCACGACGGAGCAAAGCACGAAAAGAGTGCCTAGGAACGACGCGGTCGACATGCACGCACGCAGCACAGCCACGCGAAGCCGTGAACTATGTCCACCGGTGCAGGCAGGCATGCAGGACAAAGGTAAGCCACGTCCCTCTCTCCTCTTTTTTTCGCTTGGCGCACAAAGAAAGCGCGCGCAAAGCGGCCAATACGTTCACAGTCACGCGGCACCGCCAACCAAAGCGCCGGAAACGCCAGCAGCGCCCGCACGCAGCCTCACAAACTCGCAGGCCATCCACGCCCCGACACCCGTTTTCAGTTCCCGTTGCTGCCGCCCGGCCCCGCCGGATGCACCTCAGCTCCCAGTTCTGCTTTCTTTCTTTTTCATTTTGCTTTGTTGTGCTTTCATTTCATGCATGGGACGGAAAGCCTAGCCGGGGTGTAGTATGACTTACCACCGGGATGCGGCTGTTCTAGTCCGGAGCTCATATGAGCTCGGAGCAAACAGTAAAATAAATAAAAATTACAAAACAAAATTGTGAAACATTGAAAAATATATTTGTTGGCTTGCAAAGTTTCATCATCACATGGCATCCGTGGAAATCGTGGCAAAAAAAGAAAAGAAAATGATGCTCAAAATGGTTATATTCAAACACATTTTGTACCATTGATTTATTTTTAATTTTTTTGCCATGATTTCTCCGGATGTCATATGGTGATGAAATTTTGTAGGACAACAAAACTTCTGACAATGTTTCACACAAAAACATTCAGAATTTTATGTATTTTTATTCTTTTTTTATTTTACTATTCACCCAAGCTCACGTGAGCTCGGGTTTAGAACAACATTTTCGTTTCCACTGAGGCCGCACAAGGGGGTTCTACTGCCAGGACGGGCCCGGGTGAACCACGTAAACAAACGTATGCAGTGCCAACGCCACCACATGCATGATCTTCATCTTGTTCGAATGTGATGAGGTTTGGATCATTTGACCATTGCAGCGTCTTACTTAAAACCCCACATGCCGTATTTTGTGCGTGCGTGTGTAGCAATGTTGCGGCATTCTCTTTCGCGCCGGAAAAAAGCACACAAATGTTACAGTTACGTGACAAACATGTGTATGCATAGAAAAAGAACAAGCAAATCTCCAATCATTGTAGCAACTGGTTGGTACCTCAAAAAAATTGCAACATTATTTCACCTCTCCATGTGCCTACATTCGAGGCACCGATGCTCGCCGATTTGGGCTTGCCAATGACGAATATGGATCGTCGGAGCCTCGTCTAAGCAGGTCGAGGAGCGCATGACACATTCCAATAGGCACCAGATCTTACCTAGCTCGGCATCACAAGCAACCTCCGTAAGGTTATCCATGCATGCGACTGGTCCTGCTGGGTGAGCTAGGAGAAGGGGAGAAGGCGGGGCAATGGAGGGAGGAACGCGCGTTGGATCGGGAGGCGCGCTGTTGGGAGCCGAACAAAAGAGGATAACACTAAACAGAGGAAGAGAATGAGGAATGAGGGATGGGCGCTGATCGAACTACGGTGCAAGTGAACAAAGAAGGGACAAAGTGGCGAGCAGTGCGCCTGAACGCTTGGTCGTTCTCCTGTCAGTGGTTTGCCGACGGGGTCATTTACCAAGCCCAAAACATGTTCTTGAACTTAACCCTAAGAGCAGTGGAAGTACACGATTTTTACAAGGAAAGATAAATACAAACATAAATTAAAACTTAAATCATGTAACATATAGTGGATCACATGTGATGCAGGACATGGTATTAAAACAAGTAATGGAAAATTAGAATCATTCTAGGTGTACATGTTTATGGCATTTTTCATGGTAATTCATGTTGGCGCCAGGATGGCAAATTCAGTTTGCAAGCATGACAAATTCCTAGCAAAAAAATGAACTGGTGGAACATTCAGTTTGCAAGCACGGCAATTTCCTGATCAAAATAGATTGCGACAGATTTTCCATGCTCGCCAACTAAACTTTTCATCCTTGACAAACATAATTTGTCATGCCTAAAAGTCTGATGTTCGCTGGATATTTTGGTCCTTTTCGGAATGGGAGAAAAGAAGAAGATACAACCACAGAGTTGGGATGCCAAAAAGGCTACTACCTCTGTTTCTAAATATAACATGTTTTGAAAACCGTGATAGTTCTTACCATGTTTTCTCCCTAATATATTCTTACCAGTCATGGAGCAAATAATCGAAGGCCTTTATCCCAACCAGCACACATGTTGGCCGCCAAATAAGGTGATAAAGCTGAGCTTTTTAATCAGCAAAAAGAGAAAGAGAGGGAAAGCAGAGCTTTTTTTCAGCAAAAATGAAGAAGACATAAAGCAGAGCTTTTTCCAAAAAGGACAATTTCCCAAGTAGGTGCGATGAAGAGCTCAAAACATAACTTCCAAAATGTGGTTCACAAGTTACTGACGGATGCATCACGTACAATGCATGAGAGGTTTAAGAATCACACTAGCTTTTTTTTTTGAGAATAAAGATCATTAAAAAAATGATCACACACCGGGGGTACATTCAGAGTGTAAGAGATCCCTAAACTCAGCAGGAACGTCTGCTAGGCAGAAAATGTCCCCTAATCTTCTAGCTCTCCCAGCAAGTTTGTGTGCAAGCATGTTCTGGTCTCTGCTAATCCAAGTGATGTGGTGGGACCTGAAATGCTTGAGGGTCTCTCGGATATCGCATATAGCAGAGAACAGACTTGATTTGTTGGTTGCCGCAGGATTCAGAGCCTGCACTAGAGACCGGCAATCCACTTCAACGATGAATCACGCTTGTTTGCTCCCTATGAAAATCAGGAAAGCCAAACGCTAGCAAAATAAGCGTTGCATTGAAGATGCCCCCAGGGCATTTCCAACACTGACCCGCAAATTTGCTCCGGCATCCGTCCGTGGACAGGGCATCAATCCACGGACATTGATATCGGAGCCGGCCATCCAACGCTCCCGCATACATTTCAATCATTGTTTGAACTAACCACATGAAATTCATGCAAACACGGCAGATTTCATTTAAGCCGGACGAAACTCATTACATTTCAGACATTTTGTAACTAAAAGCGAAGCTCCGGATCGGGAGGTATAATCACCTAGTCTAATGTTGGCCGCGGCGGATCTCCATTTCCATGACATGGCTACCCTCCGTGGCCTTCGCCTCTGCCTCCACCATATATTCCCTATATCCGACTGCGCTTCAGTCGGAGGGGAGGAGTGGCTCCTCCGCTTCCATGAAGCCGAGATGGGGGTCGACGGCGGTCTACACTGAACCAGGCAAGACATTGGTTGTGTATGCCGGCGACGCGGTGGCGGCTGCCATCGTGGGACCCAAGGGGCGCAGCCTCCCATGGTTTACTTTTCCTCAATGTCGGTGGTGGCCGCGGACGTGCGGGCCCCCTCCGCCGGCATGGCGCGGTTCCGTCAACGTTTTCGATGGATGATGCGACCGTAGGCGTGGGAGGAGTGCGACAACACGAGGGCGTCCACGGCAGCCACAATGCCCATTCCACCATGCCCCCTGCGTGCTGGCGTGGAGCAACTGGCCACTCCTCTACGAGCTAGCTTGAAGCGGCGAGTTGTTGCACCAGGGGACCAGCTTGGAGCGGCTGCTTCCTCCTCCGCTTGCCTGCCGGGAGCCTCGCCCATGGTACTGATGGCCTAGGGCGGCGACGGAGGTGGAACAACAAGTTGCCTAACTCGTATCAGGCGAACTCGGCAGGCCACCCAACCAACTTTTATGTTGGAGAACCTTTCTTTCATGTAGATTGTGGAAAAAATGGTGTAAGAAGAAGATGGAGAGCGGAGGTGTGATGCGGTTTTTGCCCGGCGTCTGGCCTCATTTAAATAGCGGGCGAATGTGAGGAGCCAAGCGGCGTTGTGTTTATTGCCGGCCAGCTCACGAACGAACGTGTCGCCGGAGTAGATTTCTCGGCACATGCGCAGGTTCAATAGAGGTAGGCGGGGCAGTTTGAAGCCGGTTGAATGCGACGAAGAAGCGTGTTCAGTCGGGCGTGCAGCGGACGGCGCGCCGCTTCAATGTCAGCACCAGTTAGAGGTCGCTCGACAGCGACATCAATACGGGCAGCTGGCGCCTGGCGGGATGCACGTGGACGAGGGAGGTTTTTTTGGTGGACCAGGGTAGTAAAGAGCCAGTGTGGCAGCAACCCCGACGCTCTCAAAGCCCCTCACTTTGTCTTCGCTTTGTGGGAAAAAACACGTCCGGACCATCGAGCGGATCAATACAGTCCCACGATGGATGACATAACACGTCCGGACCGCGCGGTCCAAACATATGCGGGCGGTTTGAGGATCAGCGTTGAAGATGCATTTATATTCTGTCTATCATGGCATGACTCAGTTATTAGTTACTACTTGCTGAGATGTACTATATCCCTCGTGTTATTTTCATGTGACTGTTCATTTAGCATGTTTTTTTCTTCCAAGCAGGCCAACTAAGCATCTCAACCCGCTTAGAGCATGGTTAATAATATAATTAACTACTAGATATATAAAATTGCCATGTCACATGTAATCAACCCAATAGTAGACTGTTAATCTACAACTAGTTTTTCTTCTTTATCATCCAATTCAACAAAAATATAATAGTTTAATTTTTACAGTGTGCTGACTGTACCTTATTGTACTTACTGGGTGTGGCCTCCGGCTTCTAGCAAGCTAGCTGCATGCATGGAGCTCTTTTTTCACTGCTACCAGTGCGTTTGTAACAAACACGGTTCTACGAACGGATCGCACACGTTTTTAAGCTAGCCTGGCTAACAGAAACTCCCCAGATTATAGTGCTTTTAGACAGGAAAGAGAATAGCCTCACACAAAAGGGGCGAAACGAAAACGAGACAAGATAAAGCGCCTAATTTCACTCGCCCAAAGAGAGCAGCAAACACCTGGTCAAGAGAGGAGAAGCTCACGGCCACATGATTAAAGATACCAAAGATGATGCGCTCCCCATCATGCATGGCTTTCCCCACGTTCGCCCTTGTTGTAATAGCAATGAGAAGTAGCCACGCCAACTCGCCTCAGCCACGAACAAACTGCCCGATCGGGCTAAATAAACCGGCGAGTTCGACAAAAACCGGTCGACCTTCGTTGTCAGAGCGTATGCACCTGAGTTTGCCGTGGGCAGATTGATTTACCGGAATGTTGGCGCTAGGTACATAGTTTTTCCCCTTTCGCGGGCCTTATTGTACAGCTAGTAGCTGACTGGCTCGACCGTGACGCCTGCCCGAAGAAACTCTGGGAGGTACAAAAGTCTTACTCTATTATCCAACCTGACAGGAACAATAGTCGGTTGTCAAATATTTTGGAACCTGTTTCAAACAAGAAACGGGCTTCTTAAGGCCTCCCTACGCCGAACCACCTATGGAAAGGTGATATATCCTCTTCGGTGCGAGAAATCACGCATTGAAGCTGCCCAAATTGGACGAGCCAAGGAGCAAGGCATTTTCCATGCAACAGCAACAAGCACCCACCTAGGCTCCCAGAGGAACCCAAAAAGGAAAGCAAATGTGCATGCCCACAACCAAGTATTTGATTGCCATACAGGGGGCGCTTGCGAGTGACCAAGTGGCAAAAGCGAGATGGTGGAGCGAACAAGAAACCATGCCCTTGAGGCCACAAATCCAACTTGTGTCCCTTGACCTCTCCTCGTCTTTTCGTGAGTCCTGAAAACCACGTCGTCAAATTGGTCGGCGTTGACAGCAGGTCTCGCTGCAGTAAACCTCCAAGCACTTATCTCGAACACACACAATCTTTTGCAAGCTTCCCCTGGCACGTGCAGACTCTTGGGGTTCCAAAATTTCAAGGCACGTCACTGACGAGTAGCTTAGTTTTTCTTGACATTATCCTACAATGGTGTCCACTAGTGCAAAAACCCTTTTACTTGAAGGTTATTAATGATACATCCCAAAATAGGTACGTCACTGGTATCAACCCAAAATACCAGTGAAGCGCCCAAATAAGCCCACACCATTAATATCAATCTTCTAGCGGTGTGGGCCAATGCGCACACCACTACTAACCGGACCAGTCAGTTTAAACAAGGATGAACCTTGTTACCAGTGACATGCGCTGACACATGCCACTTGTAACTGTTATCAATGGCGCAATACAAGTGGATTGTAGCCATCACGCCACTAATAAACTTTTTACCACGCCACCAATAAGCTTTTCTGTACTAGTGAGCCAACTATCATTACATCTTGGAACAACATTGCTCCACCTGTTGTTGTCAACTCCCTTCATTTGGGCCAGGCAATAAAACTATGTGGATTCAACCATGTTATCTAAACACATCACTTAACTTAATAAACACCCTCAATCCAAACAAAATCTTACTTTGTATTGTGAAACACCTTGTCATTCACGTTATAAAAAATCCGTGAGCTTATTGACCGTGATGTCAATGAAAAATACTTATCATGCACTTACTATATTGAAAGCGAGAACTTATAACCTACTATATTAAAAGCGAGAACTTATCATAGGCAAATTTGCTAAGGCCGATATAGTTCATTAGTTACAAGCTTCAAGACGAGGCTTCCTGAACTTCTGCGGACTCTTGGTACATAAATTCTCTTCTTCAACTTGACAAGAACAACAACTAGTGCTCAAGTTTCACAACCCGTTTCAAACAAGAAACATGCTTCTCGAGGCTTCCTTTATTCCAAATTTCCTATGGCAGTTAGCCTATGCACAAGCATAAACCATTTGGGAAGGTTTTTTGCTTTGGTATGAAATCCCACACAGAAGCTACCGAGATGACACATCAATTAGCAAACAATTCATTTTCTTGAAAAACAACAAGCGCCCACCTAAGCTAGGAGTGAAAGCAAAAAAGGGAAAAAGTGCATGTCCACAACTAAGTATTTGATTG
>NC_041386.1:12284296-12333556 GCF_002162155.2 Triticum dicoccoides | reverse complement strand
AAAACCGAGATGGTGGAACAAATAAGAAACTGCACCTTGAGGCCACAAATCCAGCATGTGGCCCTCGACCCCTCCTCGTCTCCAAGCGAACCCTGAAAACCAGACTGTCAAATTGGCCCACGTTGAACGTCAGTCTAGCTACAATAAACTTTGAAGCATGCTTCTCGAGGCTTCCGTTATTCCGAATTTCCTATGGCCGTTAGCATTGCACAAGCCTAAACCGTTTGGAGAGGTGCTTTGATTTGGTAAGAAATCGCATACGGAACCTACCCAAAGATGCACCAATTAACAAACAATTCATTTTTCAGGAAATAACAACAAGCGCCCACCTAAACTAAGAGAGAAACAAAAAATAGGAAAGAAAGTGCATGCCCAAAACTAAGTATTTGATTGCCATGCAAGGGGGTATGTGAGTGACACAAGGGCAGATGCGAGATGTTGGAGTGAACAAGAAATCACACCCTTGAGGCCACAAAATCAACTTGTGGCCCTCGACTCGTCCTTGTCTCCCGGGCGAGCCCTATTAACCACACTACTAAATTGGCCGGCATTGACCGTCAATCTAGCTACAATAAACCTTGAAACATGCTTCTCAAGGCTTCCTTTATTCTGAATTTCCTATATATGGCAGTTAGCCTATCCACAAGCCTAAACCGTTTGGAAAAGTGTTTTGTTTCGTACGAAATCACACAAATAAGCTGCCCAAAGATGGCAGACTAATCAACAAACAATTCGTTTTCCAAGACATAACAACAAGTGCCTACCTAAGCTAAGATAGAAACCAAAAAAGAAAAAAGTGTTGGGGAACGTAGCATAAATTCAAAATTTTCCTACGTGTCACCAAGATCTATCTATGGAGTCATCTAGCAACGAGGGAGGAGTGGATCTACATACCCTTGTAGATCGCGCGCGGAAGCGTTCAAGAGAACGGGGTTGATGGAGTCGTACTCGTCGTGATCCAAATCACCGATGATCCTAGCACCGAACGGACGGCACCTCCGCGTTCAACACACGTACGGAGCAGCGACGTCTCCTCCTTCTTGATCCAGCAAGGGGGGAGGAGAGGTTGATGGAGATCCAGCAGCACGACGGCGTGGTGGTGGAAGTAGCGGGATTCCAACAGGGCTTCGCCAAGCGCTGCGGGAGGAGGGAGATGTGTCATGGGAGGGAGAGGGAGGCGCCAGGGCTTAGGTGTCACTGCCCTCCCTTCCCCCCACTATATATAGGGCCAAGGGAGAGGGGGGGGGGCAGCCTTGGCCCTTCCTCCAAGGAAGGGTGCGGCCAGGGAGGAGTCCATCCTCCCCAAGGCACCTAGGAGGTGCCTTCCCCCTTTAGGACTCTTCCTTTCCCTTATCTCTTGGCGCATGGGCCTCTTGGGGCTGGTGCCCTTGGCCCATATAGGCCAAGGTGCACACCCCTACAGCCCATGTGGCCCCCGGGGCAGGTGGACCCCCTTGGTGGACCCCCGGACCCCTTTCGGCACTCCCGGTACAATATCGATAATGCGCGAAACTTTTCCGGCGACCAAAAAAAGACTTCCCATATATAAATCTTTACCTCCGGACCATTCCGGAACTCCTCGTGATGTCCGGGATCTCATCCGGGACTCCGAACAACTTTCAGGTTACCGCATACTAATATCTCTATAACCCTAGCGTCACTGAACCTTAAGTGTGTAGACCCTACGGGTTCGGGAGACATGCAGACATGACCGAGATGACTCTCCGGTCAATAACCATCAGCGGGATCTGGATACCCATGTCGGCTCCCACATGTTCCACGATGATCTCATCGGATGAACCACGATGTCAAGGACTTAATCAATCCCGTATACAATTCCCTTTGTCTAGCGGTATGATACTTGCCCGAGATTCGATCGTCGGTATCCCGATACCTTGTTCAATCTCGTTACCGGCAAGTCTCTTTACTCGTTTCGTAACACATAATCCCGTGATCAACTCCTTGATCACATTGTGCACATTATGATGATGTCCTACCGAGTGGGCCCAGAGATACCTCTCCATTTACACGGAGTGACAAATCCCAGTCTCGATTCGTACCAACCCAACAGACACTTTCGGAGATACCTGTAGTGTACCTTTATAGCCACCCAGTTACGTTGTGACGTTTGGCACACCCAAAGCACTCCTACGGTATCCGGGAGTTGCACAATCTCATGGTCTAAGGAAATGATACTTGACATTAGAAAAGCTTTAGCATACGAACTACATGATCTTGTGCTAGGCTTAGGATTGGGTCTTTGTCCATCACATCATTCTCCTAATGATGTGATCCCGTTATCAATGACATCCAATGTCCATGGTCAGAAAACCGTAACCATCTATTGATCAACGAGCTAGTCAACTAGAGGCTTACTAGGGACATGGTGTTGTCTATGTATCCACACATGTATCTGAGTTTCCTATCAATACAATTCTAGCATGGATAATAAATGATTATCATGAACAAGGAAATATAATAATAACCAATTTATTATTGCCTCTAGGGCATATTTCCAACAGTCTCCCACTTGCACTAGAGTCAATAATCCAGTTCACATCGATATGTGATTAACACTCAAGGTCACATCCCCATGTGACTAACACCCAAAGAGTTTACTAGAGTCAATAATCTAGTTCACATTACCATGTGATTAACACTCGATGAGTTCTGGGTTTGATCATGTTATGCTTGTGAGAGATGTTATAGTCAACGGGTCTGAATCTTTCAGATCCGTTGTAGATGCAGCTACTATGCTATATTTGGAGCCATTTCCAATAACTGTTCTACTTGGAGCTATTCTAAATTGTTGCTCCATTATATGTATCCGGTATCTCTACTCAGAGCTATCCGGATAGGTGTTAAGCTTGCATCGACGTAACTCTTTACGTCGAACTCTTTATCACCTTCATAACCGAGAAACATATCCTCATTCCTCTAAGGATAATTTAGACCGCTATCTGGTGATCTACTCCTGGATTACCTTTGTACCCTCTTGCCAGATATGTGGCAAGGCACACATCAGGTGCGGTACTCAGCATGGCATACCGTATAGAGCCTATGACAAAAGCATAGGGGACGAACTTCGTCCTTCCTCTTTCTTCTGCCGTGGTCGAGCTTTAAGTCTTAACTTCATACCTTACAACTCAGGCAAGAACTCCTTCTTTGACTGGTCGATCTTGAACACCTTCAAGATCATGTCAAGGTATGTGCTCATTTGAAAGTACCATTAAGCGTTTTGATCTATCCTTATAGATCTTGATGCTCAATGTTCAAGTAGGTTAATCCAGTCTTTCCATTGAAAAACACTTTCCAAATAACCCTATATGCTTTCCAGAAATTCTACATCATTTCTGATCCATAATATGTCAACAACATATACTCATCAGAAATTCTATAGTGCTCCCACTCACTTCTTTGGAAATACAAGTTTCTCATAAACTTTGTATAAACCCAAAATCTTTGATCATCTCATCAAAGCGTACATTCCAACTCCGAGATGCTTACTCCAGTCCTTAGAAGGATTGCTGGAGCTTTGCATACTTATTAGCATCTTTCAGGATTGACAAAACCTTCCGGTTGTATCACATACAACCTTTCCTCAAGAAAATCGTCAAGGAAACAATGTTTTGACATCCTATCTGCAGGATTTCATAAATAATGCAGTAATTGCTAATATAATTCCAACAGACTCTTAGCATCGCTACGAGTAAGAAAGTCTCATCGCAGTCAACTCCTTGAACTTGTCGGAAAATATCTTAACGACAAGTCGAGCTTTCTTAATGGTGATACTTACCATCATTGTCCGTCTTCCTTTTAAAATCCATCTGTACTCAATAGCCTTACGACCATCGAGCCGTTCTGCCAAAGTCTACACTTTGTTTTCATACATGGATCCTCTCTCGGAATTTATGGCCTCGAGCCATTTATCGGAATCCAGGCCCACCATCGCTTCTCCATAGCTCGTAGGTTCATTGTTGTCTAGCAACATGACTTCCAAGACAGGATTACGTACCATTCTGAAGTAGTGCGCATCCTTGTCATCCCACGAGGTTTGGTAGTGACTTGATCTGAAGTTTCATGATCACTATCATAAGCTTCCACTTCAATTGGTGTAGGTGCCACAGGAACAACTCCTGTGCCCTGCCACACACTAGTTGAAGAGATGGTTCAATAACCTCATCAAGTCTCCACCATCCTCCCACTCAATTCTTTCGAGAGAAACTTTTCCTCGAGAAAGGACCCGTTTCTAGAAACAATCACTTTTGCTTCCAGATCTGAAATAGGAGGTATACCCAACTGTTTTGGGTATTCTATGAAGATGCATTTATCCGCTTTGGGTTTAAGCTTATCAGCCTGAAACTTTTTCACATAAGCGCCGCAGCCCCAAACTTTTAAGAAATGACAGCTTAGGTTTCTCTAAACCATAGTTCATACAGTGTCATCTCATCAGAATTACGTGGTGCCCTATTTAAAGTGAATGCGGTTGTCTCTAATGCCTAACCCATAAACTATCGTGGTAATTCGATAAGAGACATCATGGTATGCATCATATCCAATAGGGTGCAGTTATGATGTTCGGACACACCATCACACTATGGTGTTCCAGGCTGTATTAGTTGTGAAACAATTTCCACAATGTCTTAATTATGTGCCAAACTCGTAATTCGGATGTTCATCTCTATGATCATATCATAGATCTTTTATCCTCTTACGACGATCTTTCAACTTCACCCTGAAATTACTTGAACCTTTCAATAATTCAGACTCATGATTCATCAAGAAAATATACTCAACATCTACTCAAATCATCTGTGAAGTAAGAACATAACGATATCCACTACATGCCTCAGCACTCATTGGATTGCACACATCAAAATGTATTACTTCCAACAAGTTGCTTTCTAGTTCCATTTTACTCAAAACGAGGCTTTCAGTCATCTTGCCCATGTGGTATGATTTGCATGTCTCAAGTGATTCAAAATCAAGTGAGTCCAAACGGTCCATTTGCATGGAGTTTCTTCATGCATATACACCAATAGACATGGTTCGCATGTCTCAAACTTTTCAAAAACGAGTGAGCCCAAAGATCCATTAACATGGAGCTTCTTCATGCGTTTTATACCGATATGACTTACGTGGCAGTGCCACAAGTAGGTGGTACTATCATTACTATCTTATATCTTTTGGCATGAACATGTGTATCACTACGATCGAGATTCAATAAACCATTCATTTTAGGTGCAAGACCATTGAAGGTATTATTCAAATAAACAGAGTAACCATTATTCTCCTTAAATGAATAACCGTATTGCGATAGACATAATCCAATCATGTCTATGCTCAACGCAAACACCAATCTTGATGGTAGAGGGAGCGTACGATATTTGATCAACCTTGGAAATACTTCCAACACATATCGTCATCTCACCTTTTAGCTAGTCTCCGTTTATTCCGTAGCTTTTATTTCGAGTTACTAACACTTAGTAACCGAACCGGTATCTTATACCCTGGTGCTACTAGGAGTACTAGTAAAGTACACATTAACACAATGTATATCCAATATACTTCTACCGACCTTGCCAGCCTTCTCATCTACCAAGTATCTAGGGTAATTCTGCTCCAGTGGCTGTTCCCCTTATTACAGAAGCACTTAGTCTCAGGTTTGGGTTAAACTTTGGGTTTCTTCACTAGAGCAGCAGCTGATTTGCCGTTTCATGAAGTATCACTTCTTGCCCTTGCCCTTCTTGAAACTAGTGGTTTCACCAACCATCAACAATTGATGCTCCTTCTTGATTTCTACTTTTGTGGTGTCAACCATCGCGAATATCTCAAGGATCATCATATATGTCCCCGATACATTATAGTTCATCACGAAGCTCTAGCAGCTTGGTGGAAATGACTTCGGAGAAACATCACTATCTCATCTGGAAGATCAACTCCCACTCGATTCAAATGATTGTTGTACTCAGACAATCTGAGCACAAGCTCAACAATTGAGCTTTTCTCCTTAGTTTGCAGGCTAAGAAAATTGTCGGAGGTCTCATACCTCTTGACGTGGGCACGAGTCTGAAATCCCAATTTCAGCCCTCGAAACATCTCATATGTTTCGCGACGTTTCAAAACGTCTTCGGTGCCTCAACTCTAAACCGTTTTAACTGAACTATCACGTAGTTATCAAAATGTGTATGTCAGATGTTCGCAACATCCACAGACGACGTTCGAGGTTCAGCACACTGAGCGGTGCATTAAGGACATAAGCCTTCTATGAAGCAATGAGGACAATCCTCAGTTTACGGATCTAGTCCGCATAATTGCTATTATCATCTTTCAACTAAATTTTCTCTAGGAACATATCTAAACAGTAGAACTGAAGCGCAAGCTATGACATAATTTGCGAAGATCTTTTGACTATGTTCAGGATAATTAAGTTCATCTTATGAACTCCCGCTCAGATAGACATCCCTCTAGTCATCTAAGTGATTACATGATCCGAGTCAACTAGGCCGTGTCCGATCATCACGTGAGACGGACTAGTCATCATCGGTGAACATCTTAATGTTGATCGTATCTACCATACGACTCATGCTCGACCTTTCGGTCTCTTGTGTTCCGAGGCCATGTCTGTACATGCTAGGCTCGTCAAGTCAACCTAAGTATTTCGCGTGTGTAAATCTGTCTTACACCCGTTGTATGTGAACGTTAGAATCTATCACACCCGATCATCACGTGGTGCTTCGAAACAACGAACTGTCGCAACGGTGCACAGTTAGGGGGAACACTTTCTTGAAATTATTATGAGGGATCATCTTATTTACTACCATCGTTCTAAGTAAACAAGATGCAAAAACATGATAAACATCACATGCAATCAAATAATAGTGACATGATATGGCCAATATCATATAGCTCCTTTGATCTCCATCTTGGGGCTTCATGATCATCTTGTCACCGGCATGACACCATGATCTCCATCATCATGATATCCATCATCGTGTCTCCATGAAGTTGCTCGCCAACTATTACTTCTACTACTATGGCTAACACTTTAGCAATAAAGTAAAGTAATTACATGACGTTTATGTTGACACGCAGGTCATAAATAAATTAAGACAACTCCCATGGCTCCTGCCGGTTGTCATACTCATCGACATGCAAGTCATGATTCCTATTACAAGAACATGATCAATCTCATACATCACATATCATTCATCACATTCTTCTTGGCCATATCACATCACATAGCATACCCTGCAAAAACAAGTTAGACGTCCTTTAATTGTTGTTTGCATGTTTTACGTGGCTGCTATGGGTTTCTAGCAAGAACGTTTCTTACCTACGCAAAAACCACAACGTGATATGCCAATTGCTATTTACCCTTCATAAGGACCCTTTTCATCGAATCCGATCCGACTAAAGTGGGAGAGACAGACACCCGCTAGCCACCTTATGCAACTAGTGCATGTTAGTCGGTGGAACCAGTCTCACGTAAGAGTACGTGTAAGGTCGGTCCGGGCCGCTTCATCCCACAATGCCGCCGAATCAAGATTGGACTAGTAACGGTAAGCATATTGAACAAAATCAACGCCCACAACTACTTTGTGTTCTACTCGTGCATAGAAACTACGCATAGACCTAGCTCATGATGCCACTGTTGGGGAACGTAGCATAAATTCAAAATTTTCCTACGTGTCATCAAGATCTATCTATGGAGTCATCTAGCAACGAGGGAGGAGTGGATCTACATACCCTTGTCGATCGCGTGCGGAAGGTTCAAGAGAATGGGGTTGATGGAGTCGTACTCGTCGTGATCCAAATCACCGATGATCCTAGCGCCGAACGGACGGCACCTCCGCGTTCAACACATGTACGGAGCAGCGACGTCTCCTCCTTCTTGATCCAGCAAGGGGGGAGGAGAGGTTGATGGAGATCCAGCAGCACGACGGCGTGGTGGTGGAAGTAGCGGGATTCCAATAGGGCTTCGCCAAGCGCTGCGGGAGGAGGGAGATGTGTCATGGGAGGGAGAGGGAGGCGCCAGGGCTTAGGTGTCGCTGCCCTCCCTTCCCCCCACTATATATAGGGCCAAGGGAGAGGGGGGGGGGCGCAGCCTTGGCCCTTCCTCCAAGGAAGGGTGCGGCCAGGGAGGAGTCCATCCTCCCCAAGGCACCTAGGAGGTGCCTTCCCCCTTTAGGACTCTTCCTTTCCCTTATCTCTTGGCGCATGGGCCTCTTGGGGCTGGTGCCCTTGGCCCATATAGGCCAAGGTGCACACCCCTACAGCCCATGTGGCCCCCGGGGCAGGTGGACCCCCTTGGTGGACCCCCGGACCCCTTTCGGCACTCCCGGTACAATACCGATAATGCACGAAACTTTTTCGGCGACCAAAACAAGACTTCCCATATATAAATCTTTACCTCCGGACCATTCCGGAACTCCTCGTGATGTCTGGGATCTCATCCGGGACTCCGAACAACTTTCGGGTTACCGCATACTAATATCTCTATAACCCTAGCATCACCGAACCTTAAGTGTGTAGACCCTACGGGTTCGGGAGACATGCAGACATGACCGAGATGACTCTCCGGTCAATAACCATCAGCGGGATATGGATACCCATGTTGTCTCCCACATGTTCCACGATGATCTCATCGGATGAACCACGATGTCAAGGACTTAATCAATCCCGTATACAATTCCCTTTGTCTAGCGGTACGATACTTGCCCGAGATTCGATCGTCGGTATCCCGATACCTTGTTCAATCTCGTTACCGGCAAGTCTCTTTACTCGTTTCGTAACACATCATCCCGTGATCAACTCCTTGATCACATTGTGCACATTATGATGATGTCCTACTGAGTGGGCCCAGTGATACCTCTCCGTTTACACGGAGTGACAAATCCCAGCCTCGATTCGTACCAACCCAACAGACACTCTCGGAGATACCTGTAGTGTACCTTTATAGCCACCCAGTTATGTTGTGACGTTTGGCACACCCAAAGCACTCCTACGGTATCTGGGAGTTGCACAATCTCATGGTCTAAGGAAATTATACTTGACATTAGAAAAGCTTTAGCATACGAACTACATGATCTTGTGCTAGGCTTAGGATTGGGTCTTTGTCCATCACATCATTCTCCTAATGATGTGATCCCGTTATCAATGACATCCAATGTCCATGGTCAGGAAACCGTAGCCATCTATTGATCAACGAGCTAGTCAACTAGAGGCTTACTAGGACATGGTGTTGTCTATGTATCCACACATGTATCTGAGTTTCCTATCAATACAATTCTAGCATGGATAATAAAAGATTATCATGAACAAGGAAATATAATAATAACTAATTTATTATTGCCTCTAGGGCATATTTCCAACAAAAAGTGCATGCCCACAACTCAGAATTTGGTTGCCATGCAAGGTGGTTTGTGAGTGACACACGGGCAAAAGCGAGATGGTGGAGCGAATAAGAAACCGCACCCTTGAGGTCACAAATCCAACTTGTGGTCCTCGACCTCTCCTCATCTCCAAGCAAGCCCTGAAAACCACACTATCGAATTGGCCGGCGTTGACCGTCAAAAAAACCATGTGGTTTCAAGTACATGAACAAACATGTTACTAAACACATTACGTAACTTAATAAACATCGTCAATCCAAACAAAATCTACTTTGTATGGTGAAACACCTTGTCCTTCGCGTTATAAAATATCTGTGAGCTTATTGAGTGTGATTTCAATGAAAAAAAATACTTACCATGCACTTACTTCCTAAGGCCGACCAAGTTCGATGAAAAAGGGTCCCCCTGCTTCATATTATAAAGCAACCATCACCGCATTACAACCGAGTAGAACGATACAAACACACGCCAACAACGAACACAACACACACCCAAGGCAAGATACATAGGTGCGCACCACCAAAACACAACCCCATCGACACCAAGCTAACTACAGATAAGCGAAGAAGACCGCTTGGAGCCGATGAAGACCTCCACCATGAACCATAACAGAGAGGTGAGATGGACAACGACGAAACCAGGACTCCAAAACGGTGCCTCCCGGAAAGGTACAACTACTGATAGCCACCACCGCTCGATCATGAAGATCAAGTTTTCACCCGGAGCAAGACGAAGGAAGTGTGAACACCGCGACGGAGCCTTCAAGAAGGATAGAACGACAGAGGACGCCGCCACCGTTGACCAGTATAGGGACTGGGTAGGTGATGTACCCCAGCGTTCACACCCCTCCGTCGCACCCTAGGGCCGCCAACCACCCGCAACCAAGCCACCTTCGTGGCCATGGCTACCCCTACCTGAGAAGCACGATGCCCATGAAAGTTGCGCCTCCCGTCACCAAGGCCTCCATCCTGCATCCAGACCCGCCGAGACCAGCCAAAGTGTCGGGCTTTGGTCCAAAAGGCTGCCCCAACCGACGGGACCGAAGCATATGTCCCGCCTCGAAAGTCCTCGAAGCTATGACCACACGCACGAGCAAGGAATGGGGGGAGGAGGGGAGCGGATGCATCCAGACGGGCACACCACTGCACCGGTGATGGGTGGCCCGACTAAGTCGGCACCACCCATCCCTCCCGCAAACCTCCCCACCAAGAACCCCCCTGTGCTGCCCCACCATGGTGGCCGCGCAATTCCACGTGAGGCCACCAACGAGACCTGACCACCGGCGAGGAAGGCCCCATGACACGCCGCCATCAACCAAAGATGTTCGCCGAGGACGCCCACATGTGCTGCTTTCCACCATTTGCCGTTGGAAGAACCGAAGCCAACCTGCCCGCCCGCCATCTCGCCACTGCTACTCCACTAGCACCACAAGCCAGGTCCATGGCGGGGGCACCAACCCACAGGACGCGGCGCGTGGAACCAGATCCGACCGCCTAGATCGACGCCGACCTGTGCCCAGGCGCACCCATCCATGGCAGTCGCTGCGCCACCACGAAGCACCAAGGGACAGCGAGCTGCCACCGGCCGTCACCATCGCCACCATGAGCGCCCGAAGCCGCACCGCCGAGCCCCGCCATAGCCCGGCGCCTCCAGCCGTCCCACACCGGCCAGGGAATCCCGTGTGGAGGAGAATAGGCGACCCCACCACCGCCTACGCCAGCCGGGCTTCGCTCGGCGGCGCTTCTAGGCAGCGGTGAGGGAGAAGGAGGCCGGAGAGGAGGGGGCTGAAGTGCAGCGGCTACGGTTCCCCCTTCCGCTCGGGGGAGCAGCGCGGGGGAGGGGGGAACCTTCCTAAGGAAAACCTAGTTCAACAGTTATAAACTTAAAAAACGAGAGGCTTTTGGAACTTATACGGACCGTTGGCTCGAAATTGCTTCAACTCATGCAAAGTGGCCTTTGCAACCTAGCTAGGTTCGGCAGCGTCTACACATGGTTCCAAATAAATGTAACATTCATGTCTGGATAAACTATTTATTTAACAAAACTTATGGAAATAAAAACCTCAATCAAAATACGATCTTTACAGTGTAGAGTGGAACAACTTTTAATATACTATATTAAAGGGAGAACTTATCATAGGCAAATTTGTAAGGCTGACATAGTTCATTAGCTACAAGCTTCAAAATAAGGCTTCCTGAACTTGTACAGACTCTTGGTACAGAAATTTTCTTCTTCAACATGATAAGAACAACAATTTGTGCTCAAACTTCTGAACCTATATAAAGACATCTTCAACGCTTTGCCTTTATATATACAAACCAAATGTGTTGGACAATTTTATACCTTCGACGAGGACACTTATATTGGGTTCTACATGCCCGGACGTTTGAAATCCTCCGATTCGACACCCAATTGAGGGGCGATGTAGGGTAGCCCGGACATCCGCCACGTCAAACTCTCAAAGTTTAGACCCATTAAAAATGCCATCCATTGGACTGGCGGGCAAAATAAGTTGGCTAGGATGAGCAGCGGAGACACCCACTTCTATGCGAAAGAAGAAGCTAAGATCGCCACCGCAGCAGCAGTCACCGCTCCAGCCGATACCGAGGATGCTCACTCAGATTTGTTCGACGAGGGGGTGTCTTCCAGGGATTCGGGCTCATAATAATATATTAGTTTGAAGATTATTTTTTATATTTCTAGGTCAAATGTAATGTTGAACATCTACTTTGATGATTCTTTTTACATTTAGGGAATAACGTTGGATGACCTCCGTCTAGTTGGATGTCCGTGGACACTGAGGATAGCATTGGAGACCCATTTAGAGCATCAACATCTGGGGGCCTCAAACACGTCTCAAATGCCCGGGCGGGATGACCGGTCAGTGACCGGTCACAAAAAACCAACCCACTCGGGCGCCTCAAACCGTCCTCACACGCCTAGGCTGTCCAGCGCCCCTCATATCCAGCTCAAATATGGGGCGGATATGGGGTGGCTGGGCAAGCCCGAACGCGTCCGCCACGTCAGCCCCGCCCACCCCAACCCCACATATATCCCCTCCGGTGAACCCTAGACCTCAGTCCACTCCACTCTCTCCGTCCTCTCCTCCTCCCAATCCGTTGTCTCGTCTTCCCAATCCCATCCATGGCGGACGACCACAGTGGCTCCGGATCCAATGGCGACGAGAGCAACGTCGATGCGGTCGCTCTCCACATTGCTTTGCGCCGCTCTCGTCTAGATCAGGACGGCAGCAGCGGAGGTAGCTCACGGAGTGACGCTCTGTCCCCATTTTCCCGTCGTCGCAGTGCGTGTGACGTTACCGGGCCGCCCTAGTGGGATCGCCGCCTGCTCTGCTCCACTCCAGGTATACCACCCCGTCCATTCTATCTCCGAAGAGCCTCCATGGGAACGTTGGGTGCTTGTGCCCTAGCCGGTGCTGGCCCGGTCGAGGACGCCCGACTCGGAGGCGCGGGGCGCACGGCACGAGCGGCAAGGCGCAGGCCATGGCGGCTGGCGAGGCGCTGGGTACTCTCGCGCTCCGGTCGATCTCGAGGACGCACTCATTGCGTATCCATCCTCCGCCACTCCTTGACAATGGTGGAGACGGACGCGCGGCGGCTGCGGCGGAAGAATGCCAAAGAGCTCCAGCTCGCTATCGAGCTGTCGGAGCGCGAGGCGTCGGCGAAGGCGAGGAGGAACGTCGAGGAGCAGGAATGCCTACTCCGGAGGCTTTCCGGGGTCACATGGAGCTGTCAGACAACTCCGACAACGGATGAAGGTCCGTGGAGGACGACAACGACCCTTCGGCGGCTGATGCGTACACCGAAGTGTTGAGGAACGTAGTATTTCAAAAAAATTACGTACGACCATGCAAGATCTATCTATGAGATGCATAGCAACGAGTGGGAAGAGTGTGTCCACGTACCCTCGTAGACCGAAAGCGGAAGCATTTAGTAACGCGGTTGATGTAGTCGAACGTCTTCGTGATCCAACCGATCCAAGCACCGAACGTACGACACCTCCGCGTTCAGCACACGTTCAGCTCGATGACGTCCCTCAATCTCTTGATCCAGTTGAGGAGGAGGGAGAGTTCCGTCAGCATGACGGTGTGGCGACGGTGATGATGAAGTTACCGGCGCAGGGCTTCACCTAAGAACTACGACGATATCACCGAGATGTGTAACTGTGGAGGGGGGCACCGCACACGGCTAAGGGAAGGGTTGGTGTGCCTTTGGGTGCCCCCCTCCCACGTATATAAAGGGGGAGGAGAGGTGGCCGGCCCAAGGGGGCGCGCCATGGGGGGAGTCCTACTTGGACTCCCGGTCCAAGTAGGATTCGCCCCCCCTTTCTTATTCCCACTAGGAGGAGGGAAGGAGGAGGAGGAGAGAAGGAAAGCCCCCCCAACCCTAGTCCAATTCGGTTTGGGCTTGGGGGGCATGCGCCTCCACCTGGTTGCCGCCTCCTCTCTTCACTAGGGCCCATGAAGGCCCATTAACTCCCCCGGGGGGGGGGGGGTCCGGTAACCCCCGGTACTCCGCAAAATGTCCGAACCTTTCCGGAACCATTCGGATGTCCAAACATAACCTTCCAATATATCAATCTTTATGTCTCGACCATTTCGAGACTCCTCGTCATGCCCGTGATCTCATCCGGGACTCCGAACAAACTTCGGTACATCAAATCACATAACTCATAATACAAATCATCATCGAACGTTAAGCGTGCGGACCCTACGGGTTCAAGAAATATGTAGACATGACCGAGACACATATCTGGTCAATAACCAATAGCGAAACCCGGATGCTCATATTGGCTCCTACATATTCTACGAAGATCTTTATCGGTCAAACCACATAACAACATATGTTGTTCCCTTTGTCATCGGTATGTTACTTGCCCGAGATTCGACCGTCGGTATCATCATACCTAGTTCAATCTCGTTACCGGCAAGTCTCTTTACTCGTTCCGTAATGCATCATCCCGCAACTAACTCATTAGTCGCGTTGCTTGCAAGGCTTATAGTGATGAGCATTACCGAGAGGGCTCAGAGATACCTCTCCGATACACGGAGTGACAAATCCTAATCTCGATCTATGCCAACTCAACAAACACCATGGGAGACACCTGTAGAGCATCTTTATAATCACCCAATTACGTTGTGACGTTTGATAGCACACAAGGTGTTCCTCCGGTATTCGGGAGTTGCATAATCTCATAGTCAGAGGAACATGTATAAGTCATAATGAAAGCAATAGCAATAAAAGTAAACGATCATTTATGCTAAGCTAACGGATGGATCTTGTCCATCACATCATTCTCTAATGATGTGGTCCCGTTCATCAAATGACAACATATGTCTATGGTCAGGAAACTTAACCATCTTTGATTAATGAGCTAGTCAAGTAGAGGCATACTAGAGACACTCTGTTTGTTTATGTACTCACGCATGTACTAAGTTTCCGGTTAATACAATTCTAGCATGAATAATAAATATTTATCATGATATAAGAAAATATAAATAATAACTTTATTATTGCCTCTAGGGCATATTTCCTTCACGAAGGCCAAAGCAGCACCGCCGACCGCAGGGTGAAGGGGTGCGGCAAGGAAATGATGATTTCCTCTGCCCTTCCCTGTTTAATTAAGTTTTTTTGTCTTATGTTTAGGGTATTGTCCAATTGAAACTGCATCTTTTGGTTATCGGATGATCGATGCTATAATTATGCCCAATTTAACTAGACTTGGTGCCAGTTTGTTGATCTACGCAAGTTCATTTTTATACGTGCATGTTTTGCATGGATATGAGGGGCTGAATTTAAGATACACGACTGCAAACGCGGCAAAATTGAGAGTGCCTGGTGAGTGTCCGTGGACACGTCCGTAGACGTTTAAGGGCCGGATTTAATGTCTTCAGCTGTGGACGCTCTTACCCGGTGCGGCCTCCGGCTGTCCAGCAAGCTAGCTGCATGCATGGAGCTCTTTACTTACTAGTAGTGCGTTTGTAACATACAGGGTTCTAAGATAGCCATTAACTTATCGCAGACGTTTTAAGTTAGCCTGGCTAACAGAAATTGCCCATATCAGATAGAAAAGAGAATAGCCTCACACAAAAGGGACTAAACGAAAACGAGAGAACATAAAGCGCCTAATTTCACTCAGCCAAAGAGAGCAACAAACACCTGGTCAAGAGAGAAGCTCACAACCACATGATTGAGATACCAAAGATGATGCGCTCCCGGCGTTCTTTCCGAACCCATCATCCATGCCTTTCCCCACGTTCGCCCTTGTTGTAATAGCAATGAGAAGTAGTCACGCCAACTCGCCTCAGCCACGAACAAACTGCCCGATCGGGCTAAATAACCCGGGGAGTGTGATGAAAGCTGGTCTACCTTATATTGTACAGTTTTGCTAGAACTCATCAAGATGAGATATAATTTAGTCTCGTTCACCTTTTATAGCCATTAGATGTGATGCTATAAGATGTGTGTGTTGACGTGGGTTGTATCTGTTCTTGTTTTCAAAATAAATGAGACCAAATTATATCTCATCTAGATGAGTTCTAGATACCCCTATATTGTATCGTTATTAGAGCGTATATATGCACCTGAGTTTTGCCATGGGAAACATTTACCGAAACTCGCAGGGGCACGCACCTACCAATCCATGACCGGCCGCTTGATTGTCTCGCAATTTATAAAGTAGTTGGAACCCACAGAGGGCGCAGTAAGTTTTAAGTTTCAATCGTTGAAATTTAAGATATTTTGTCTGAAACTTGTGATTTTCTCGCTCACTCTTACCAAGTTTCATAAAATTTTAAGGCATTTTTTGTCTGTTGTAGGTAAAAGACCGTGAATTTAACGGTTGCTCGTAGTTTAAAGAGTTGAAACTTAACATTTATTTTCAATTTTTTTAAAAACATATTTAAAATGAATCTTATTTGAAAACCCTCAACGTGAGAAACATGGATATGAAAATAGAACTTAATTTCTGCCCGGTCGGGACCCAGTGAGTCTGACAAAAGGTGGTCTACCTTCCTTTGTTTTGTTATCAAAGAGCGTATGCACCTGAGTTTGCCATGGGAAAAATTTACCGGAATGTTTGGTGCTAGGTATATCATTTTATTATTCCTTTTGCGGCCCTTATTGTACAGCTAGTAGCTGACTAGCTCAATCATGACGCGTACCCATACAAACTCTATAAGGTACAAAAGCTCTATTATTCAACTTGACAAGATTAACAACTCAATTGTAAAATTTTAGAAGCTGTTTCAAAGAAGAAACGGGCTTCTTGAGGCCTCCTCATGCCGAACCTCCTATGGAAGGGTACTATATCCCCTTTGGTACAAGAGAAATCGCACACTGTCCAAACCGGACAAGCCATCAAACAAGGCATTTCCCACGCAACACAAAAAAACACCCACTAACTCTCACCTAGGCGTTATGTGAGGAACCGAAAAAGGAAAATATGTGCGCATGCTCACAACCAAGTATTTGATTGCCATGCAAGGGGTGTTTGCGAATGATGCAAGCGCAAAAGCAAGATGATCTAGCGGATAACAAACCACGCCCTTGAGGCCACAAATCTAACTTGTGGCCCTCGACCCCTCCTAATCTTTAGGCGAGCTCTAAAAACCACACCGTCAAATTACTTAACTTAATATAAACACTCCCAATCCAAACAAAATCTTACTTTGTATGGTGAAAGACCTTCTCATTCACATTAAAAAAAAACCATGAGCTCATTGATTCTTATTCCAAAGAAACTTTTTACCATGTGCTTATTTCCTAAGGCCACCCCAGTCCATCAACGATAAGCTTAAAAAAGAGAGGCTTTCCGAACTTATCTTTTCCTTTAGTTTTTGGACATTGCCACAATCATTCACTTTAGTATCTTCTTATACATCTAGATCCACCCACCCCTGCGTCACCAACCCTAGGCGACACGGGGGGCGACCACGCCGCCGGCCCTAGGCCCCCTCCCCTCGCCTCCTCCGTCCTGCCGCCGCCTGAGGTCTCACCGGCGAAGCCCGATCTATGATGGCGGCGGCGGGGCCTTATCCCTCGCGCGGTGATGGCGTTTTTTCTGCGCAGCGACGGCGCATCGTTCGACGGAGATCCAGCGGCAAGGAGCGGCGGTATCCCTACGACATGTGTGACGGCGGCGGCAGCGGAGGCGCAACCTCCCCGCGGCGGAGTCGCCCCTATGGCGGCGGACGAGATCGCCGATCTGGTCTTGCCCAGATGGGCTTGGGCAGGCCGGCAGTTTCGGTGTGCATCTACAGGCGAGCGTGGTGGGCTTGACGGCGCCGGCTGTAGGCACCATGGTGGTGCCATGGCCGGTCAGGCGGCGGCGACCTGGATCCCTTTCGTCCAGTCCCCGACAGAGATGGCGGCAGTCCGTGCACGAGATGCTTGAGGGAGGATCTTCGAACAGATCTTGGTGAAAAGCTGCTCTCGGCTAGCTGCCAAGGCCGGCGGTGGCGGCGCTGTCTGCGTCGTTCCCTTCTTGAAGGCATCACCGTGGAGAAGTTCAAGGCCACTCTATGCTACCTTCGGGGGAAACCCTAGATCAGTAGATCAGATGACGGCGGCGCTATTGAAGGAAATATGCCCTAGAGGCAATAATAAAGTTATTGTTTATTTCCTTATTTCATGATAAATGTTTATTATTCATGCTAGAATTGTATTAACCGGAAACATAATACATGTGTGAATACATAGACAAACAGAGTGTCACTAGTATGCCTCTACTTGACTAGCTCGTTAATCAAAGATGGTTATGTTTCCTAACCATAGACAAAGAGTTGTTATTTGATCAACGGGATCACATCATTAGGAGAATGATGTGATTGACTTGACCCATTCCATTAGCTTAGCCACCGATCATTTAGTATGTTGCTATTGCTTTCTTCATGACTTATACATGTTCCTATGACTATGAGATTATGCAACTCCCGTTTGCCGGAGGAACACTTTGTGTGCTACCAAACGTCAGAACATAACTGCGTGATTATAAAGGAGCTCTACAGGTGTCTCCAAAGGTACATGTTGGGTTGGCGTATTTCGAGATTAGGATTTTTCACTCTGATTGTCGGAGAGGTATCTCTGGGCCCTCTCGGTAATGCACATCACATAAGCCTTGCAAGCATTACAACTAATGAGTTAGTGGTGAGATAATGTATTACGGAACGAGTAAAGAGACTTGCCGGTAACGAGATTGAACTAGGTATTAAGATACCGACGATCGAATCTCGGGCAAGTAACATAGCGATGACAAAGGGAACAACGTATGTTGTTATGCGGTCTGACCGATAAAATCTTCGTAGAATATATGGGAGCCAATATGAGCATCTAGGTTCCACTATTGGTCATTGACTAGAGACGTGTCTCGGTCATGTCTACATTGTTCTCGAACCCGTAGGGTCCGCACGCTTAAGGTTTTGATGACAGTTATATTATGAGTTTATGCATTTTGATGTACAGAAGTTTGTTCGGAGTCCCGGATGTGATCACGGACATGACGAGGAGTCTCGAAATGGTCGAGACATAAAGATTGATATATTGGAAGCCTATATTTGGATATCGGAAGTGTTCCGGGTGAAATCAGGATTTTACCGGAGGACCGGGAGGTTACCGGAACCCCCGGGAGGTATATGGGCCTTAGTGGGCTTTAGTGGAAGAAAGGAGAGGTGGCCAGGGCTGGGTCGCACGCCCCTCCCCCCTAGTCCGAATAGGACAAGGAGAGGGGGGCGGCGCCCCCCTTCCTTCTCTCTCTCCTCTTTCCCCCTTCCCGAATCCTATTCCAACTAGGAAGGGGGGGGGGGGAATCCTACTCCCGGTGGGAGTAGGACTCCTCCTGGCGCGCCCTCCTCCTGGCCGGCCGCACCCCCCCTTGTTCCTTTATAGACGGAGGCAGGGGGCACCCCTAGACACACAAGTTGATCCACGTGATCATATTCTTAGCCGTGTGCGGTGCCCCCTTCCACCATAATCCTCGATAATATTGTAGCGGTGCTTAGGCGAAGCCCTGCGACAGTAGTACATCAAGATCGTCACCACGCCATCGTGCTGACGGAACTCTTCTCCGACACTTTGCTGGATCGGAGTCCGGGGATCGTCATCGAGCTGAACGTGTGCTAGAACTCGGAGGTGCCTTAGTTTCGGTGCTTGATCGGTCGGGCCGTGAAGATGTACGACTACATCAACCGCGTTGTGCTAACGCTTCCGCCGTCGGTCTACAAGGGTACGTAGATCACACTCTCCCCTCTCGTTGCTATGCATCACCATGATCTTGTGTGTGCGTAGGAATTTTTTTGAAATTACTATGTTCCCCAACAGTGGCATCCGAGCCTAGGTTTTATGTGTTGATGTTATATGCACGAGTAGAACACAAGTGAGTTGTGGGCGATATAAGTCATACTGCTTACCAGCATGTCATACTTTGGTTCGGCGGTATTGTTGGATGAAGCGGCCCGGACCGACATTACGTGTACGCTTACGCGAGACCGGATCTCCCGACGTGCTTTGCACAAAGGTGGGTGGCGGGTGTCAGTTTCTCCAACTTTAGTTGAACCGAGTGTGGCTACGCCCGGTCCTTGTGAAGGTTAAAACAGCACCAACTTGACAAACTATCGTTGTGGTTTTGATGCGTAGGTAAGATTGGTTCTTGCTTAAGCCCGTAGCAGCCACGTAAAACTTGCAACAACAAAGTAGAGGACGTCTAACTTGTTTTTGCAGGGCATGTTGTGATGTGATATGGTCAAGACATGATGCTAAATTTTATTGTATGAGATCATCATGTTTTGTAACCGAGTTATCGGCAACTGGCAGGAGCCATATAGTTGTCGCTTTATTGTATGCAATGCAACTGCGCTGTAATGCTTTACTTTATCACTAAGCGGTAGCGATAGTCGTGGAAGCATAAGATTGGCGAGACGACAACGATGCTACGATGGTGATCAAGGTGTCGCGCCGGTGACGATGGTGATCATGACGGTGCTTCGAAGATGGAGATCACAAGTACAAGATGATGATGGCCATATCATATCACTTATATTGATTGCGTGTGATGTTTATCTTTTATGCGTCTTATTTTGCTTTGATTGACGGTAGCATTTTAAGATGATCTCTCACTAATTATCAAGAAGTGTTCTCCCTGAGTATGCACCGTTGCGAAAGTTCTTCGTGCTGAGACACCACGTGATGATCGGGTGTGATAGGCTCTACGTTCAAATACAACATGTGCAAAACAGTTGCACACGCGGAATACTCAGGTTATACTTGACGAGCCAAGCATATACAGATATGGCCTCGGAACACGGAGACCGAAAGGTCGAGCGTGAATCATATAGTAGATATGACCGACATAGTAATGTTCTCCAATGAAACTACTCCATCTCACGTGATGATCGGACATGGTTTAGTTGATTTGGATCACGTGATCACTTAGAGGATTAGAGGGATGTCTATCTAAGTGGGAGTTCTTAAGTAATATGATTAAATTGAACTTAAATTTATCATGAACTTAGTCCTGGTAGTATTTTGCAAATTATGTTGTAGATCAATAGCTCGCGTTGTTGTTTCCCTGTGTTTATTTTGATATGTTCCTAGAGAAAATTGTGTTGAAAGATGTTAGTAGCAATGATGCGGATTGGATCCGTGATCTGAGGTTTATCCTCATTGCTGCACAGAAGAATTATGTCCTTGATGCACCGCTAGGTGACAGACCTATTGCAGGAGCAGATTCAGACGTTATGAACGTTTGGCTAGCTCAATATGATGACTACTTAATAGTTTAGTGCATCATGCTTAACGGCTTAGAATCGGGACTTCAAAAGACGTTTTGAACGTCATGGACCATATGAGATGTTCCAGGAGTTGAAGTTAATATTTCAAGCAAATACCCGAGTTGAGAGATATGAAGTCTCCAACAAGTTCTATAGCCAAAAGATGGAGGAGAATCGCTCAACTAGTGAGCATGTGCTCAGATTGTCTGGGTACTACAATCGCTTGAATCAAGTGGGAGTTAATCTTCCAGATAAGATAGTGATTGACAGAATTCTCTAGTCACCATCACCAAGTTAGTAGAACTTCGTGATGAACTATAGTATGCAAGGGATGATGAAAATGACTCCCGAGCTTTTCATGATGATGAAATCGATGAAGGTAGAAATCAAGAAAGAGCATCAAGTGTTGATGGTAGACAAGACCACTAGTTTCAATAAAAGGGCAAAGGGAAGAAAGGGAACTTCAAGAAGAACGGCAAGCAAATTGCTGCTCAAGTGAAGAAGCCCAAGTCTGGTCCTGAGCCTGAGACTAATTGCTTCTACTGCAAAGGAACTGGTCACTGGAAGCGGAACTACCCCAAGTATTTGGCAGATAAGAAGGATGGCAAAGTGAACATAGGTATATTTGATATACATGTTATTAATGTGTACTTTACTAGTGTTTATAGCAACCCCTTAGTATTTGATACTAGTTCAGTTGCTAAGATTAGTAACTCGAAACGGGAGTTGCAGAATGAACAGAGACTAGTTAAGGGTGAAGTGACGATGTGTGTTGGAAGTGGTTCCAAGATTGATATGATCATCATCGCACACTCCCTATACTTTCGGGATTAGTATTGAACGTAAATAAGTGTTATTTGGTGTTTGCGTTGAGCATGAATATGATTTGATCATGTTTATTGCAATATGGTTATTCATTTAAGTAAGAGAATAAATTGTTGTTCTGTTTACATATATGGTTACACACCCAATGAAAATGGTTCATTGGATCTCGATCGTAGTGATACACATATTCATAATATTGAAACCAAAAGATGCAAAGTTAATAATGGTAGTGCAACTTATTTGTGGCACTACCGTTTAGGTCATATTGGTGTAAAGCGCATGAAGAAACTCCATGCTGATGGACTTTTGGAATAACTTGATTATGAATCAGTTGATGCTTACGAACCATGGGCACGATGACTAAAACTCCATTCTCCGGAACAATGCAGCAAGCAACAGATTTGTTGGAAATCAGGCATACTGATGTATGTGGACCGATGAATATTGAAGCTCGCAGCAGGTATCATTATTTTCTGATCTTCACAGATGATTTGAGCAGATATGAGTATATCTACTTGATGAAACACAAGTCTGAAATATTTGAAAAGTTCAAAGAATTTCAGAGTGAAGTGGAGAATCATCGTAACAAAAATAAAAGTTTCTATGATATGATCGCAGAAGTAAAATATTTGAGTTACAAGTTCGGCCTTCAGTTAAAACAATGTGAAATAGTTTTCACTACTCACGCCACCTGGAACACCACAGTGTAATGGTGTGTCCGAACGTCGTAATCGTACTTTACTTGATATGGTGCGATCTATGATGTCTCTTACAGATTTACCGCTATCGTTTTGGGGTTATGCATTAGAGACAGCTACATTCACATTAAATAGGGCACCATCTAAATCCGTTGAGACGACACCGTATGAACTATGGTTTGGCAAGAAACCTAAGCTGTCATTTTTTAAAGTTTGGGACTGCGATGCTTATGTGAAAAAGTTTCAACATGATAAGCTCGAACCCAAATCGGAGAAGTAAATCTTCATAGGTTACCCAAAAGAAAAAGTTGGGTACACCTTCTATCACAGATCCGAAGGCAAGTTATTCATTGCTGAGAATGGATCCTTTCTAGAGAAGGAGTTTCTCATGAAAGAAGTGAGTGGGAGGAAAGTAGAAAACTTGATAAGGTAATTGTACCTTCTCCCTTATTGGAAAGTAGTTCATCACAGAAATCTGTTCTTGTGACTACTACACCAATTAGTGAGGAAGCTAATGATGATAATCATGTAACTTCAGATCAAGTTACTACTGAATCTCGTAGGTAAACCAGAGTGAGATCCGCACCAGAGTGGTACGGTAGTCCTGTTCTGGAAGTCATGTTACTAGACCATGACGAACCTACGAACTATGAGGAAGCGATGATGAGCCCAAATTCCACGAAATGGTTTGAGACCATGAAATCTGAGATATGATCCATGTATGAGAATAAAGTATGGACTTTGATGTATTTGCCCGTTGATCGGCAAGCCATAGAAAATAAATTGATCTTCAAGAAGAAGACGGACGCTGATAGTAGTATCTACAAAGCTAGAATTGTCGAAAAAGGTTTTCGACAAGTTCAAAGTGTTGACTACGATGAGAGTTTCTCACTCGTATCTATGCTTAAGTCTGTCCGAATCATGTTAGCAATTGCCGCATTTTATGAAATCTGGCAAATGGATAAACAAAACTTCATTCCTTAATGGATTTATTAAAGAAGAGTTGTATACGATGCAACTAGAAGGTTTTGTCGGTCCAAAAGGAGCTAACAAAGTGTGCAAGCTCCAGCGATCCATTTATGGACTGGTGCAAGCATCTCGGAGTTGGAATATACACTTTGATAAGTTGATCAAAGCATATAGTTTTATACAGACTTGCGATGAAGCCTGTATTTACAAGAAAGTGAGTGGGAGCACTACAGCATTTCTGATAAGTATATGTGTATGACATATTGTTGATCGAAAATAATGTAGAATTATTCTGCAAAGCATAAAGGAGTGTTTGAAAGGATTTTTTCAAAGAAAGGCCTCGGTGAAGTTGTTTACATATTGAGCATCAAGATCTATAGAGATAGATCAAGACGCTTGATAAGTTTTTTCAATGAGTACATACCTTGACAAGATTTTGAAGTAGTTCAAAATGGAACAGTCAAAGAAAAGAGTTCTTGGCTGTGTTACAAGGTGTGAAATTGAGTAAGACTCAAAACCCGACCACGGCAGAAGATAGAAAGAGAATGAAAATCATTCCCTATGCCTCAGCCATAGGTTCTATAAAGTATGCCATGCTGTGTACCAGATCTATTGTATACCCTATACTGATTTTGGCAAGGGAGTACAATAGTGATCTAGGAGTAGATCACTGGGCAGCGGTCAAAATTATCCTTAGTGGAATAAAGATATATTTCTCGATTATGGACATGACAAAAAGGTTCGTCGTAAAGGGTTACGTCGATGCAAATTTTGACACTGATCTAGATGACTCTAAGTCTCAATCTGGATACATATTGAAAGTGGGAGCAATTAGCTATAGTAGCTCCGTGCAGAGCATTGTTGACATAGAAATTTGCAAAATACATACGGATCTGAATATAGCAGACCCGTTGACTAAACTTCTCTCACAGGCAAAACATGATCACACCTTAGTACTCTTTGGGTGTTAATCACATAGCAATGTGAACTAGATTATTGACTCTAGTAAACCCTTTGAGTGTTGGTCACATAATGATGTGAACTATTGGTGCTAAATCACATGGCAATGTGAACTAGATTATTGACTCTAGTGCAAGTGGGAGACTGAAGGAAATATGCCCTAGAGGAATTAATAAAGTTATTATTTATATCCTTATTTCATGATAAATGTTTATTATTCATGCTAGAATTATATTAACCGGAAACATAATACATGTGTGAATACATAGACAAACAGAGTGTCACTAGTATGCCTCTACTTGACTAGCTCGTTAATCAAAGATGGTTATGTTTCCTAACCATAGACAAAGAGTTGTTATTTGATTAACGGGATCACATCATTAGGAGATTGATGTGATTGACTTGACCCATTCCATTAGCTTAGCACCCAATTGTTTAGTATGTTGCTATTGCTTTCTTCATGACTTATACATGTTCCTATGACTATGAGATTATGCAACTCCCGTTTGCCGGAGGAACACTTTGTGTGCTACCAAACGTCACAACGTAACTGGGTGATTATAAAGGAGCTCCACAGGTGTCTCCAAAGGTACATGTTGGGTTGGCGTATTTCGAGATTAGGATTTTTCACTCCGATTGTCGGAGAGGTATCTCTGGGCCCTCTCGGTAATGCACATCACATAAGCCTTGCAAGCATTACAACTAATGAGTTAGTTGTGAGATGATGTATTACGGAACGAGTAAAGAGACTTGCCGGTAACGAGATTGAACTAGGTATTAAGATACCGACGATCGAATCTCGGGTAAGTAACATACCGATGACAAAGGGAACAACGTATGTTGTTATGCGGTCTGACCGATAAAGATCTTCGTAGAATATATGGGAGCCAATATGAGCATCCAGGTTCCGCTATTGGTTATTGACTAGAGACGTGTCTCGGTCATGTCTACATTGTTCTCGAACCCGTAGGGTCCGCACGCTTAAGGTTTTGATGACAGTTATATTATGAGTTTATGCATTTTGATGTACAGAAGTTTGTTCGGAGTCCCGGATGTGATCACGGACATGACGAGGAGTCTAAAAATGGTCGAGACATAAAGATTGATATATTGGAAGCCTATATTTGGATATCGAAAGTGTTCCGGGTGAAATCGGGATTTTACCGGAGGACCGGGAGGTTACCGGAACCCCCCGGGAGGTATATGGGCCTTAGTGGGCTTTAGTGGAAGAGAGGAGAGATGGCCAGGGCTGGGCCACGCGCCCCTCCCCCCTAGTCCAAATAGGACAAGGAGAGGGGGCGGCGCCCCCCCTTGCTTCTCTCTCTCCTCTTTCCCCCTTCCCAAATCCTATTCCAACTAGGAAAGGGGGGAATCCTACTCCCGGTGGGAGTAGGACTCCTCCTGGCGCGCCCTCCTCCTGGCCGGCTGCACCCCCCCTTGTTCCATTATATACGGAGGCAGGGGGCACCCCTAGACACACAAGTTGATCCACGTGATCATATTCTTAGCCGTGTGCGGTGCCCCCTTCCACCATAATCCTCGATAATATTGTAGCGGTGCTTAGGCGAAGCCCTGCGACAGTAGTACATCAAGATCGTCACCACGCCGTCGTGCTGACGGAACTCTTCCCCGACACTTTGCTAGATCGGAGTCCGGGGATCGTCATCGAGCTGAACGTGTGCTAGAACTCGGAGGTGCCGTAGTTTCGGTGCTTGATTGGTCGGGCCGTGAAGATGTATGACTACACCAACCGCGTTGTGCTAACGCTTCCGCTGTCGCTCTACAAGGGTACGTAGATCACACTCTCCCCTCTCGTTGCTATGCATCACCATGATCTTGTGTGTGCGTAGGAAATTTTTTGAAATTACTACGTTCCCCAACAGCTATGGTGTCGTTTCCCTCTTGGGGGTGTCATTCATGGAGGTGTACATGGATCGAGGGTCCAGTGGAAGGCTTTTTGGTGGAGTTGTGCTTCAGCTTACACACTGATGGCGGCGGATCCCGGCAGCATGGCGCTGTGAAGACTCGACGTCTGATGCGCGGAGATGGACTCGCACAGGGAGGTGGCGCTGTCTGGCGTCGTGGTGGCGTCGACGGCAGCTAGACCAGGCAAGGTTGATGCAGCAGTACAACACTGAAGATGGATTGGTGGCAGGTGGCTGCGACGGCCTCATACCCGGCAGGCGTCTTGGTTGAGAAGTGCGCCAGACTGGTGGGTGCCCCATACCCGGCAGGCGTCCTGGTTGGGACCTCAGGTCTTAGATGGTAGGTTTGGCTACGAGGTCTGTTTTGGTATTAGGCCCAGACTATCAGCATCCCTTCATCAACTGGATAGAAGTAGTGACAGATGTTGCCTAGACGGTGGCTTTAGTCTGACTGTTGTATGACTTTGTAAGGTCTTGTGTGAATAATTAATAAACTGGATACATGCATCGTCCAGATGCAGAGACCGAGGGTCCTCCTCCATTTCTATAAAAAATGTAAACCATTTGTAGCAAATTGCGTCAATGCCTACTAAACGGCCTTCACGACCTAGCTAGGTCCCCTCGTGTCCATACATGGTTTCAAATAATTGAAACATTCTTGTTTAGACAAACTATAGAACAAACTTCTGAAAAATATCTTCAATCCAAACACGATCGTTACAATATGGGTGAAACAACTTCTAATCTGCTATATTAAAAGCGACAATTTATCATGGACCTACTTTCTATGACCGACCTAGTTCATTAGCTACAAGTTTCAAAATGAGGCTTCCTAAGCTTACGTGGACTCTTAGTACAAATGTGCCATTCTTCATCTTGACAAGAGCAATAACCAATGCTCAAATTTTGGAAGCAGTTTCAAACAAGAAACATGCTTCTAGATGCTTCCTTTATACCAAATTTCCTATGGCGGTTAGCCTATGCACAAGCCTAAACCGTTTGGAAAGGTGTTTTGCTTTGGTACGATATCATACATGAAGCTGCCAACAGTGGACACATCAATTAACAAACAAGGTATTTTCCATGCAAAGACAACAAGCACCCACCTAAGCTAATAGAGAAACCAAAAAAGGAAAAAACATGTGTGCATGCTCACAACCAAGCATTTGACATCCATGCAAGTGGGGTTTGTGAGTGACACATGCATGGACAAAAGCAAGATGGTGGGCGAAAAAGAAACCGCATCCATGAGGCCGTAAATCAAACTTCTCGCCCTCGACCCCTCCTCATCTTATGGCGAGCTCTTAATACCACACCATCAGATTACTTAACTTAATAAACACTCTCAATACAAACAAATTCTTACTTTGTATGGTGAAAGACCTTCTCATTCACATTAAAAAAAATATGAGCTCATTGATTGTTATTTCCATACTTATTACTGTGTGCTTACTTTCCAAGGCCGCCCAGGTCCATCAACAACAAGCTTAAAAAACAGGCTTTCCAAACTTATGCGGACCGTTGGTAGGAAATTGCGTCAACACCTACTAAGCGGCCTTCACGACCTAGCTAGGTCCCCTGCTGTTTATACATGATTTCAAATAGATGAAACATGCCTATTTAGACATTCTATAAAAGAAACTTATGAAAAAATACCTTCTATCCAAACACGATCTTTACAGTGTAGGGTGAAACAACTTCTAATCTGCTAGATTAAAAGCTGGAATTTATCATGGGTTTATTTTCTATGGTTGGCCGAGGTCTTTAGCTACAAGCTTCAAAATTAGACTTCCTAAACTTATGTAGACTATTGGTAAAAATATTATCATCTTCAACTTGACAAGAGCAATGACTAGTGGTCAAATTTCAAAAGTTGTTTCAAACAAGATACACACTTTCCAATGGAGGTTAGCCTATCCACAAGCCTAAACCGTTTGGAAAGGTCTTTTTCTTTGGTACGAAATCACACATGAAGCTGCCCAAAGAGGACACATTGATTAACAAATAAGGAATTTTCCATGCAGGGACAAAAAATACTCAACTAAGCTGATAGAGAAACCGAAAAAGGAAAAAAGTGTGCATGCCCACAACCAAGTATTTGACTGCCACGCAAGGGGGGTTTGTGAGTGACACAGGGGCAAAAGTGAGATCGTGGAGCAAATAAGAAACCACACCCCTGAGGCCAAAAATCCAACTTCTACCCTCGACCCCCCTCATCTCGTGACAAGCTCTGAAAATCACACTATCAAATTACTTCACTTCATAAACACTCTCAATCCAGACGCAATCTTACTTTCCATGTTCAAAAACCTACTCATTTGCATTGTGTAAAATCCATGAGCTTATTGATTGTTATTTCGATGAAACTATTTTACTGTTTTATTACTTCCCAAGGCCGCCCCAGTCCATCAATGAGGAGCTCAAAAAAAGAGGCTTTCCGGACTTATGCGGAACCTTGGCAGGAAATTGCTTCAACGCCTGCTAAGCGGCTTTCACGACCTAGCTAGGTCTCCTAATGTCTATACATAGTTTCAAATAAATGAAACATTCGTGTTTAGACAAAATTATGAAAAAATGCCCTCAATCCAAACATGAACTTTACCATGTAGGGTGAAACAACTTCTAATCTACTATATTAAAAGAGACAATTTACCATGGACTTATTTTCTATGGTCGACCTAGTTCATTAGCTACAAGCTTCAAAATGAGGCTTCCTGAACTTAGGTGGACTCTTGTTACAAATATGCTCATCTTCGATTTGTCAAGAACAACAACTAATGCTCAAATTTCAGAAGTTGTTTCAAACAAAAAATATGCTTCTAGATGCTTTCGTGATACCAAATTTCGTATGGTGGTTAGCCTATGCACAACCCTAAAATGTTCGGAAAGGAGTTTTCTTTGGTACGAAATCACACATGAAGCTTCCCAAAGAGGACACACCAAGTAAAAAACAAGACATATTCCATGCAATGACGACAAGCACCCACCTAAGCTAACAGGGAAACCAAAAAAGGAAAACTGTGTGCATGCCCACAACCAAGTATTTGACTGCCATGCAATGGGGGTTTGTGCGTGTCACAGGGGCAAAAGCGAGATGGTGGTGCGAATAAGAAACCACACCCTTGAGGCCACACATCAAACTTCTGGCCCGCGACCCCTCCTTGTCTCTAGGAGAGCCCTGAAAACCACACCATCAAATTGGCCGCCTTGACAATCAACCTCGCCATCATAAGCCTCCAAGCACTTATCTCGAACATGCCAATCTTTTGTAGGGCTTCCGATGCAAAATCTTTTGCATGGCTTCCCATGGTGTGTTGTGGCTCTTAGGTGCCCAATTTGAAGGCACACTGTCGGTGAGTAGCTTAGCTAGCCTTAAGGTTATCCCGCAATGGTGGCAGATTATGGTTGCATCGTGGAACCACATTGCTCGGGAAGTTGGTGGGCTCCCTTCATCTAGGCCAGGAAACAAAAACATGTGATTTCAAGTAGATGAACAACCATGCTATGTGAGCACATTGCATAACTTAAAAACGTTCTCAATACAAACAAAACCTTATATACTCTCTATGGTGAAACACCTTCTCATCCACATTATAAAAAAAAGCTATGAGCTCATTGATTGTTATCTTGTTGAAAACACTTACTGGGTGCTTAGGGCATCTCCAACACTGACCCGCAAATATACTCTGGTATCCATCCGCGGATAGGGGGACTAGTCCGCTGATATGGATGCGGGAGACGGCCATCCAACGCTGCCCGCATACATTTCATCAACCTTTTGAACTAACCAGACAAAATTCATGCAAACATGGTGGATTTCATTAAAATTCAAACATAATTTACATAAAAAGGTCGATATTTCGACTGTTTAACTAAAAACATAAAAAAATACTAAATCTTATACTAGATGACCACCTCATACGCGTCATCGCCCTGTCCTGTCGTACCGCCGTTGCCGTCCCGCCCTTGTCATCGTCGTCCCTCCACGTCCCTCCAGCGACGGAAGGGCGCCTAAGGGCCGTGATATGTATCCAACATATCTATAATTTATGAAGTATACATGCCATGTTTACAAAAACTATATATGGTTTTAGTATGATTTGAATGGAACTAACCTGGACTGACGTTCTTTTCAGCAGAACTACCGTGGTGTTATTTTTGTGTGCAGAAATAAAAATTCTCAGAATTGGACGAAACTTTTTGACGAGTTTTTTTAAAGAAAAGAGAAATAATGGAGAAAAGAACCACCAGAGGGGGCCCCTTGCTGCCCACAAGGCACCAGGGCGCGCCAGTGGGCCCCCTGAGGCCCATCTTCGCGTGAAATCGACGCCAAAAAATCCTATATAATCATAAACCCCCGAAAGTTAACCTATATCAGAAGTTCCGCTGCCGCAAGCCTCGGTAGCCACAAAAAACCAATCTAGACCCCGTTCTGGCACCCTGTTAGAGGGGGAAATCATCACCGGTGGCCATATTCATCATCCCGGCAGCCACCATGATAAGGAGGGGGTAGTCCATCCTCGAGGTTGAGGGTTTGTACTAGTAGCTATGTGCTTAATCTCCCTCTCTCTCGTGTTCTTGATTTGGCACGATCTTTATGTATCGGAACTTTGTTAACATAGTTGGATCATATGGTGTTTCTCCCTCTCTATCTTGTTATGATGAATTGAGTTTTTCCTTTGAGATTTCGTTCTTATCGGATTGAATACTTTTATGGATTTGAGAACACATTTAGGTATCATATTGATTCACTTGATGTGTGTTTTCGCACTCATCTCGTGGATTCCCGAGTGACATTGGGCTAATCTATGCATAAGGATTGATGCACATTCTCGTCTTTGTTTCTCTGGTAGAAATCTTGGAGCACTCTTTGAGGTTCTTTGTGTTGGATTGAGTATTATGAATCTGAAATTGTTTGATGCATGTCATATAATCAACTCGCGGATACTCATGGTGACATTGGAGTATCTAGGTGACATTAGAGTTGGTTGATGTGTATCATATGGTGTTCTTTTAGTACGAACACTTAGATAGATCGGTCGGAAAGGATAACTTGGTGTTATTTTAGTACGAACTCTTGGATAGATCGATCGGAAAGGGTAACTTTGAGGCTCTTTCGTACCCTACAAACAATTTCTTCTTATGTTGTCCGCTAGATAGGAACTTTGAAGTGATTCTTCGTCGCACGTTGAGGGATGGTTATATGATCCAATTATATTAGCATTGTTGAGAGATTGCACTAGCGAAAGTACGAACCCTAGGCCTTATTTTCAAACGTTGCAATACCATTTGTGCTCACTTTTTTACTTGCTTACTTGCTATTTTTTATTGTTCCTATTACAAAAATCAATATCTACTATCATTACTACACTTGTATCACCATCCCTTCGCCGAACTAGTGCACCTATACAATTTACCATTGTATTTGGTGTATTGGGGACACAAAAGACTTTTTATTATTTGGTTGCAGGTTTGTTTGTGGGAGACCATCTTCATCCTACGCCTCCCATGAATTGATAAATCTTAGGTCATCCACTTGAGGGAAAATTGCTACTGTCCTACAAAACTCTGCGCTTGGAGGCCCAACACGAGTCTACAAGAACAAGTTGTGTAGTAGACATCACGCCGCGACAGCCTTGTCTTGCGGCTACCGGCCACTGGCGATGTAGCCGCTCTGCCTCCTGTTGTGCGGTGTAGAGTGCCCCCAAGGGTAGTGCCAATGGCGTCGGTGGAGCCCTGGGGCGGTCTTGCCCTTGCCGGCGTGGGAGGTTTTGCCCTTGCCAGCACCGTCGGAGCCCTGGCGGCGGACTCGTCCTTCACGTGGCGTCCAATCTGGACACCATGGTCATGGCTACGCGGGAGGGGAGACGGGCTCCTCCTAGACTCGCTGGGGTGGGGACACTAGCTCCGGCTTAATGCGGTAGCCCGAAGGGGACATTGCCTCCTCATTGACCCACGCCGATGGCGGTGGTGCCGAGCCCATCTAATGGAGCGAGCGCTCCGTCATGATCTCCATCTGACAGATGAATTCTTCATACGTTAGAGTCGCCTCCGCATGGAGGCGAGGCCGCTGCTCCAACTACTGGTCCTCCTCGTCCCCAGAGGAGAGGATGATCTCCTCCTTGCCGGAGGAGCCGACTACCGACGGCGAGGATCTCGGGGAGCACGGGGAGCAGCGCCAGGATCCACTTGAGGATGAACTCCCTCCGCCACCACCTGTCGGCGTGGTCCATCCTCACTTCGGCATCGGAGAGGAGGAGGGTATCGTAGATACAGAGGTGTAGATGTGCATCGCTGGAGCACGTCTTCTATAGCCGTGGCCAGGCCACGCAAACGGGTGGTCAGCCCACTTCAATGCGGCACAAGGGCCGGAGTACGGCAAGTTCGGATCTGAGCATCCACCTAAGCTAACAGAGAAACTGAAAAGGGGGAAAATGTGTGCATGCTCACAACTAAGTATTTGACAGCCATGCAAGTGGGGTTAGTGGCACAAGGACAAAAGCGAGACGGCAGAGCGAAAAGGAAACCACATCCATGAGGCCATAAGTCCAACTTCTGGCTCTCGACCCCAACTCGTCTTATGGCGAGCTCTGAAAACCACACCATCAGATTACCTAACTTAATAAACACTCTCAATCCAAACAATTTCTTACTTTGTATGGTGAAAGACCTTCTCATTCACATTAAAAAAATTATGAGCTCATTGATTGTTATTTCCATGAAACTTTTTACTGTGTGCTTACTTTCCAAGGCCGCCCTGGTCCATCAACAACAAGCTTTAAAAAAATTATGAGCTCATCGATTGTTATTTCCATTAAAAAATTATGAGCTCATTGATTGTTATTTCCATGAAACTTTTTACTCCTCGGTCAATTCTTTCGAAGGGATCCTTTTCCTTTTTACTGTGTGCTTACTTTCCAAGGCCGCCCTGGTCCATTAACAACAAGCTTTAAAAAGAGCCAAACTTATGCGGACCGTTGGTAGGAAATTGATTCAACGCCCGCTATGCGGCCTTCACGACCTAGCTAGGTCCCCTAGTGTCAATACATGATTTCAAATAGATGAAACATTCGTGTTTAGACATTCTATACAAAAACTAATTAAAAAATACCTTCAATCCAAACATGATCTTTACAGTGTAGAGTGAAACAACTTCTAATCTTCTATATTAAAAGCGAGAATTTATCATGGATTTATTTCCTATGGCTGACTGAGGTCTTTAATTAGCTACAAGCTTCAAATGGAGATGTCCTAAACTTATGTGGAATCTTGGTACAAATATGCTCTTCTTCAACTTGACAAGAGCAACACCAATGCTTAAATTTTGGAAGCCATTTCAAACAAGAAACATACTTCTAGAGGCTTCCTTTATACTGAATTTCCTATGGCGGTTAGCCTATGCACAAGCCTAAAACGTTTAGAAAGGTGTTTTGCTTTGGTACGAAATCATACATGAATCTTCCCAAAGAGGACACACCGATTAACAAACAAGTATTTTCCATGCAATGACAACAAGCACCCACCTAAGCTAACAGGGAAACCAAAAAGGGAAAAATGTGTGCATGCACAACCAAGTATTTGACAACCATGCAAGTGGGGTTTTTGAGTGACACAGGGACAAACGCGAGAGGTGGAGCGAAAGAGAAATCACATCCATAAGGCCATAAATCCAACTTCTAGCCCTCAACCACTCCTCGTCTTATGGCGAGCTCCGAATACCGCTCCATTAGATTACTTAACTTAATAAACATTTCAATTCAAACAAAGTTTGCATGGTGAAAGACCTTCTCATTCACACTAAAAAAATCTATGAGCTCATTGATTGTTATTTGCATGATTTTTTTACCATGTGCTTACTTCCCAAGGCCGCCCTGGTCCATCAACAACAAGCTTAAAAAAGAGCCTTTCCAAACTTATGTGGATCGTTGGTGGGAAATTGCTTCAACGCTCGCTAAGTGGCCTTCATGACCTAGTTAGGTCCCTTAGTGTCTATACATGATTTCAAATAGATGAAGCATTCGTGTTTAGACATTCCATAAAAAAATTTATGAAAAAATACCTTCAATCCAAACACAATCTTTACAGTGTAGGGTGAAACAACTTCTAATCTGCTATATTAAAAGCGAGAATTTATCATGGATTTATTTCCTATTGTCGGCTGAGGTCTGTAGCCACAAGATTGAAAAGGAGACATCCAAAACTTATGTAGACTCTTTGTACAAATATGCTCTTCTTCAACTTGACAAGAGCAACAAATAATGCTCAAATAACAGAAGTTGTTTCAAACAAGAAACATGCTTTCCAATGGCGGTTAGCCTATGCGCAAGTATAAACCGTTTGGAAAGGTGTTTTTCTTTGGTCCGAAATCACACACAAAGCTGCCCAAAGAGGACACACTGATTAACAAACAAGGCATTTTCCATGCAAGGACAAAAAACACTCAACTAAGCTAACGGAGAAACCAAAAAAGGGAAAAAGTGTGCATGCCCACAACAAAGTTTTTGACTGCCATACAAGGGGGTTTGTGAGTGACACAGGGGCAAAAGTGAAATGGTGGAGTGAATAAGAAACCGCACCCCTGAGGCAAAAAATCTAACTTCTGACCCACGACCCTCCTCTCCAGGCGAGCTTTGAAAACCACACCATCAAATTACTTAACTTCATAAACACTCTCAATTCAAACAAAATCTTACTTTCCATGGTGAAAACCCTACTCATTTGCTTACTTCCCAAGGTCGCACCCAGTCCATCTATGACAAGCTTAAAAAAAGAGGCTTTTCCGAACTTATGCGGAGCGTTGGAAGAAAATTGCTTCAACGTCTTCTAAGTGGCTTTCACGACCTAGGTAGGTCTCCTAGTGCTTATACATGGTTTCAAATAAATGAAACATTCGTGTTTAGACAAACTTATGAAAAAATACCTTCAATCCAGACATGATCTTACAGTGTAGGGTGAAACAACTTCTAATCTGCTATATTAAAAAAGACAATTTACCATGGGCTTATTTTCTATGGCCGACATAATTCATTAGCTACAAACTTCAAAATGAGGCTTCCTAAACTTAGGCGGACTCTTGTTACAAATATGCTGGTCTTTGATTTGTCAAGATCAACAACTAATGCCCAAATTTCAGAAGTTGTTTCAAACAAAAAACATGCGTCTAGGTGTTTCCTTTATACCTAATTTTCTATGTGGTTAGCATATGCACAATCCTAAACCATTTGGAAATGTGTTTTGCTTTGGTATGAAGCCGCACATGAAGTTGCCCAAAGAGGACACACCAAGTTACAAACAAGGACTTTTCCATGCAATGTCAACAAGCACCCACCTAAGCTAACATAGAAACCAAAAAAGGAATGTGCATGCCCATAACCAAGTATTTGACTGTCATGCAAGAGGGGGTGTGAGTGACATAGGGCCAAAAGCGAGATGGTGGAGCGAATAAGAAACCACACCCTTGAGGCCACAAATCAACCTTCTGGCCCTCGACCCCTCCTTGTCTCTAGGCAAGCTTTGAAAAGAAAACCATCAAATTACTTAACTTCATAAACACTATCAATCCAAACAAAATCTTACTTTCCATGGTGAAAACCCTACTCATTTGCATTATGTAAAACCCGTGAGCTCATTGATTGTTATTTCAATGAAACTATTTTACCGTTTGCTTACTTCCCAAGGCCGCTCCAGTCCATCAATGACAAGCTTAAAAGAGGCTTTTCCGAACTTATGCAGAGTGTTGGCAGAAAATTGCTTCAACATCTTCTAAGCGGCTTTCACGATCTAGCTAGGTCTCCTAATGTCTATACATGGTTTCAAATAAATGAAAGATTCATGTTTAGACAAACTTATGAAAAAATACCTTCAATCCAAACATGATCTTAAAATGTAGGGCGAAACAACTTCTAATATGTTATATTAAAAGAGATAATTTACCATGGGCTTATTTTCTATGGCTGACCTAGTTGATTAGTTAAAAGCTTCAAAATGAGGCTTCCTGGACTTAGGTGGACTGTTACAAATATGCTCATCTTTGATTTGTCAAGAGCAACAACTAATGCTCCAATTTCAGAAGTTGTTTCAAACAAAAACATATTTCTAGATACTTCCTTTGTACCTAATTTTATATGGTTGTTAGCCTAAGCATAAGCCTAAACCATTTGGAAAGGTGTTTTGCTTTCGTATGAAGTCGCGCATGAAGTTGCCCAAAGAGGACACACCAAGTAACAAACAAGGCATTTTCCATGCAATGACAACAAGCACCCACCTAAGCTAACAGAGAAACCGAGAAAGGAAAAAATGTGCATGCCCACAACCAAGTATTTGACTACCATTTAGGGGGGTGGGGTTGTGAGTGACACAGGGGCAAAAGCGAGATTGTGGAGCGAATAAGAAACCACACCCTTGAGACCACAAATCAAACTTCTGGCCCCCGACCCCTCCTCATCTCCAGGAGAGCCCTTGTAACCACACCATCAAATGGGCCGACATTGACGATCAACCTCACCACCATAAACCTCGAAGCACTTATCTCGAACATGCCAATCTTTTGTAGGGCTTCCGATGCCCAATCTTTTGCAGGGCTTCTCATGATGTGTTGTGGCTCTTGGGTGCCCAATTTGAAGGCACACCACCGGTGAGTAGCTTGCCTTAAGTTTATCCTGCAATGGTGGCTGACTATAATTGCATCATGGAACCACATTGCCCGGGCAGTTGTTCTGAGGCTCCCTTCATCTGGGCCAGGAAACAAAAACATGTGATTTCAAGAAGATGAACAACTATGTTATGTGAACACATTGCATAACTTCAAAAATACTCTCAATTCAAACAAAACCATATATACTCTCTGTGGTGAAACACCTTCTCATCCACATTATAAAAAAGCCATGAGCTCATTGGTTGTTATTTTGGTGAAAACACTTAATTACTGGGTGCTTAAAAAAGAGAGATGCTCTCAGATATTGTGGGAACTGTTGGCAGAAAATGTCTCTTCTTCGAGTACTCGACAAGAACAACCAATGCTCAAATTTTAGAAGCCATTTCAACCAAGAAACATGCTTCCTGAATGTTCCTCATGCCAAAGCTCCTACAGCAACCGATCTCTGCACAAGTCTAAACCCGTTGCGGTTTTCGAGGCGTGCTACTCCCCTTGTTCCAAAATACTTGAATGTCCCGAGCCAAGCTTCTTCAAGTTTGAGCAAGTCTGTAAGAAAACATACCAACATCTACAACACCAAATTAAATCCATTAGAGTCGTCATAACATATATTTTAACACTATACGTTTATTTGATGTTAAGACATCAGCACTTGTTTCTATAAAGTTGGTCAAACTCAAAGAAGTTTTATTCGCAAAAAAAAACTCAAAGAAGTTTGACTTGATACAAACCAAACGAACGGAGCGTACGGTAGAAACTGCACACGCAAGCTGCCCAGAGAGGAGAGACCAGGGAAGAATAACACCGAGCAAGCGGGGCATTTTTTTTTTCACCCAGCAGCAAGCACCCACCAAGGGGGGAGAGATGGAAAACAAAACAGGCGAATGTGCGCCCAGCCTCAGCCAAGCGTTGGGTTGCCACGGAAGGGGGGTGGGAGGGCGACGCGGGGGCAAAAGCGAGATGGTGGAGCGAATCAAAAACCGCACCCCTGAAGGCCACAAACCCAACTTGTGGCTCTCTGCCCGCGCCCGTGGCCCCCGCCACCCCCCCTTTCTTCCTCCTTAAAACCGGACTATCCCCAATCCCATCCACCCTCAGCAGCTCCAGCCACCCGGAGGCCAAAAAATCTCTCCCTCCCTCCATCGCGCCATACCTCGCCGCCTACTGCTCCTCCTTGTCTGCGAGCGAGCGTCGCACGGTAGGGATTAGCAGCAGTGGCCCGGTCCAAGAAAGCAAAATTCCCAAGAACGGAGCAGCGGGGAGCACATAGCCTCGAAAAGAGAGAGAGAGAGAGAGAGAGAGAGAGAGAGCGACATAGATGGGGCAGCTCAGGGCGGCGCCTGGAGGCGGCGGGGACTGCCTGATCAAGCTGTTCGGGAAGACCATCCCCGTGCCGGACGCCGGCGCCGGAGACGTCGTCGACAAGGTTGGTGCTCATGCACTCCTCCTCCTTCGTGTTCTTGTATAGGAACTTGGGAATTTTGATTGGTTTATTTACTGAGCCTAGGGGGGGGAAGTTCATTTTGAAGCCTGTTTTCTGTGGCTTTGGAGTTGATCATGGCGAGGAGTCGTATTCGGTCTAGTCATCGGGTCTTAAGCATGGAGTTCCTTGCCTATTTCGGGAGATAGTAGCATCAGTTAAGCGTTAAGCACGCAGGTTTAGCTCCCATCAGCAAGAGAATTTCGCCTTTGCTGCTCTCTAATAGCAGCAGTTTTTAGTACTACTACGTGATCTAGTTGTCTGAACATCATCTGGACTTTGGAAAGAAAAGCGCTGGCCTCTTTTAATGGGTCGTTTTCGCGTGCTTCCAAGGATTTTGCTGAAAGTGGCTACTACTATGTGGTGCCGTAACCTACTGGACTTCAGATGCATCAGACTCTGAGTAGATCACCCACTGCAAATTAAAGCACCATAGCTTCTTTTCACTAACAGATAAGAACCGAAACATTAATATTTTTTTGTCAAATTTTACACTTGGAGATAGCATGTGCAGTCACAGGTCAATAACCCGAATATAAACCATGGGTGTGAACTTCTAAATTCACAGCAAAAGAATTGCAAAGGACCTCATCAGGATTTTCTGTATGTTTACAGGACCTTCAGCACAGAGGCAGCAGCGCCACGGCTGAACCGAAGGTGCAAGAAATCGCCCCTCAGGACTCCACGGGCTCGCCTCCGCAGCAGCCGGAGGTTGTGGACGTCGAGGACCCATCCGCTGCCAAGAACTCGGCAGCAGATCAACAAGATGAAGAGCAGGGCGACACGGCGAACCAGAAGGAGAAGCTCAAGAAGCCTGACAAGATCCTGCCCTGCCCCCGGTGCAGCAGCATGGACACCAAGTTCTGCTACTACAACAACTACAACATCAACCAGCCGCGCCACTTCTGCAAGAACTGCCAGAGGTACTGGACGGCCGGAGGCGCCATGCGCAACGTGCCCGTGGGCGCGGGCCGCCGCAAGAGCAAGAGTCTGTCAGCCGCCTCCCACTTCCTTCAGAGGATAAGGGCTGCTCTGCCCGGTGATCCTCTCTGCACCCCGGTCAACACCAACGGCACGGTGCTCAGCTTTGGCTCCGATGCGTCCACCTTAGACGTCTCAGAACAGATGAAGCACATAAAGGATCTCAGCTCGGTAACCCGGACTGAGAACACCGATGCCCCGTCAGTAGGGTCTTCTGCTGAAGGATGGGCAAAGGAAGAAGAGTCGAGCCAAATGAACCCGAGGGAGAGAGTTGCAGCAGATAGATCCGCAAATTTTGTGCAGCATCCGTGCATGAACGGGGCAGCCATGTGGCCATTCAGTTGTGCACCACCACCTGCCTATTTCCCCTCAAACGTAGCAATTCCATTCTATCCAGCTGCTGCTGCTGCCTACTGGGGCTGCATGGTTCCGGGAGCCTGGAACACTCCATGGCAGCCACAGCCGCAGCCGCAGCCGCAGTCTCAGTGTCAATCTAGCTCACCACCTAGTGCTGCTTCTCCGGTATCGACAATGTCCAGTTGCTTCCAATCCCGAAAGCATCCTAGAGACGGTGATGAGGAAAGAGATACCAAGGGTAATGGCAAGGTGTGGGTGCCCAAGACGATCCGGATCGATGACGTAGATGAGGTGGCCAGGAGTTCTATCTGGTCACTTATTGGGATCAAGGGCGACAAGGAGGAGAAGGATGATGGCAAAGGGTGTAAGCTTGCAAGGGTTTTTCATCCAAAGGATGAGGCAAAGACGTCAAGCCACAGAGGTAACAATAGCCTGCCATTCTTGAAGGGGAACCCTGCTGCACTGTCACGCTCAGTCAACTTCCATGAGAGATCTTGAGCACCATCTGGAAATTCTTCATGCTGCCTTCTGCTACTATAAAACCATGTAGCATGATACAGCTGAAATTTTGTACATTAGATAATTGTATACTACTAGATAAGAGACATGAAGTGTTCAACATAGCTATAATCAGATCATGTAACTGTAGCTGTACTAGGTAACTTGTAGATAGCTATTTGGGTTGGGGAAGATTGGGAGCAGAAGTTCCTGTATCTGTAGATAAATATGATATATTGATTGGAATATTTGGCAGGAACACCTTTGCGTGATAGCACCGAAACAATTGGTAGCTGTCTGATTCCATTGTATAACAAACAAAAATGAGCCCATTGCATCCTTGGAAATGTGATACCATGTGCATATCTCCAGCTTGTTTCCATTTGTCTATTTCTTCTAATATAAGAATTTGCACAGATAGCAGAAACAGTATCTGATATATTTGTTCCTTTCGCCCTTTCTTTTTCTTTGTTTTCTCATCCTTATAGTTGAGATAATTGGGTTATGAAAGTGATGCAAAAAGTGGAGGAAGGCATGGAAGAAAGAAAGAAAGTGATAGACAACTACTGGATGACCCACTAACCTTAAATGTGACAACTAATATATTATCTCCTTCACACATACTGCAAACTGTCCTGCATAAAGAAAACCAATAAGTAAAGATGAGCACAAAGAAAATCTTCAAGTCCATGCATGGTCTCATATGAATATCATTTTTTTTCCATGGTCATATGAATATCTCAGAAGCGTACTTAAGTAGATCAAAATTTTATCATGTGGTAAGGAAGTAACATCAGGAGCTGACAAAAAAGTAGTGTCTGAAAGTTGTGCCATCCCATCAACAAAGACACTGGTAGTCCTACAAACAAACAGAGTGTGGGCGGCGGGTATAGACTGGTACATACCACTAAACAAAAATTTCTATCTGTTAGGTAACATCCTACCTTTCAAATGTTTCAACAACATGCATTATTGCCCCCATTCATTCTGCTTTTCAGTCATTGGCATCTGGCAGTGCCACTTCCACTTACACCATCGTCAACCAGTTTGACCTTTAATAGGCTACATGTTTGACCTTCTATCAAACTTCCAATATAATGGTCATCTGATTGCTGGTCAATGGTTATCAGAACACACACAAAATGTGCAGCCCCCTCCCTCCTCTAAGGCAAAGACACAACCAAAATAAAACATACTACTGTAAGAAGAGAAGCATAAAGCTTTTCCAACCAAGCATGCCTCTGATTCTCAATATTATTGACTTTGTTTTTATCTTTCAGCAGTATTGTCATGGTGAGAACACATGTTTAATATGGTTTAATATGATGTGCTAAAAAAAGGTCTATTATTCTGCATACTTAACAGGAAAATAACCGTATTTCCTCAAGTATTGGGGGCACAGTGGCCATCATGTCTATCCATGGGACTTTCGGCCACGTTACGAAAGAAGTGATGCAATACTTTAAATAAAAGAGTTAAAGGTCAAACACAACAAGCAGTAGTCACTTTTTTATAGCACCAGTTGCCTTTTGGTGTCTTCACATAATTGGCAGCTAAAACCTTAAGGATGTTAACTTTACCAAACTTTTGTAGCGCACTTTCCCATCAAAGGCGCATAACGCAAAAGCTGCACTAGAGTGCTAAAGTGGATAACACTGTTCGCTAGAAGAATAACTACTTTCAAGTCCTCAGTCCACACTAAGTATTTAGCAAATTCATCTTACTTGCTTTGAACACTATTTATATGTGAAGACAAGCTTAATACCAAAATAAAAATAAAATGGAAAGATATATGACAGTGGGATTTCAACATACCCACCGTGGAGGCGTGGACACGGTTACAGCACTGAGCACGTCATGCACAGAGCATGAAAGAAAGTAAGCATGCAAGCAACCTGACCTCTCGAGTGTTTGACTACAATGGAACACCTAGAACACGCAATTTGTAAACATTCAAATTTCAGGCCTATCTATGCATGAATAAGAAAAGAGAAATGAACAGAAACAGTGAGGTTTGGGTTACTATTACTCTATTAGTATGTATCATCACTCCTGTAGTTCCTCTAGATCTGGAGCATCAGACGGTCTGTATCCTTATGCTATAATTTAGCTAGCTATAGGTGCAAATTTTGGGGATAATCTGGCAGCATACTTCTTTTCAAATATGAACAAAAATTAGCAAGTAAGATTCGGATGTAATAAATAAATTTTAAACAGTGAAATACTGTATGCATGTGGCATGGTGCTCTTAAAAGAAGATACACATATTAAGGATGGTGAGTTGGCGACTTCTGATGAAGTAATTTAGCATATCAACAACAATCAATAAACCTATGAAGATAAATATGCCATGATCACTGGACAATCTTAACATATGAAGCACAGATCTATTTAGAGTTTTAGACTACTAAAAAATTCACATTAACGCAACATCTTGTCTATTTCAAACTGTAGAAAACATGCAGTGAATAGCACTAAATTCCAACTCAGACACTGAAGTTAAATTATACTCAGGTTTGAGATTTCAGAAGCAGTATAAGAATGCAGAAAAAAGTTTCAGGAAGTACTGCAAAAAAATCCCAAGACAGCCAGTCATTGTCGCTTCAGTGGCATCACCATGCCTTGGATCTGGATATTGCATCATTTGTGGCTTGCGAACCAAGATCATACATCTGCATGTCTCCACATCCACTCATATATCTGTGGATACAAATGTCAGATCAATCAATTCACATGGAAAGATTGCATTATCTGTGCAAAATCCTGTATACGGTGACTGCACTTTCGAGCTGGGGTATTGAACACAAGAAAGTACAAGCCCTGAATCAGGATTCAGTATCTTTGCCCATCATCCTGGCGTCCTGCCAAGTGCAGCTAAGATGACACAGCTCATCCTGATAGTCAATCCTCTGGATTGTGGACAAAGAATGCATAAAGCTTCTCAATACATGATAGCCTTGATTCAGTATTTTACAAAAAGAAGTAACCATAAGTTTATAAGTATATACAACAGCGCAAACGTTAAAATAGAACCCACAAAATTCAGCTGTCGGTCTGTAGATTATCTGGATCACAGCATTAAATCAAATTGAACATTCTTCCTATGGCTTTTACTTGCATACTATTTCCAGATAAATTGTATGACTGTAAAATTGGCATGGTAAAGGACTGGACTAACAAAAGATATACTTCGTACTGAACACAACATATATTGGGCTGCAAAATAGCAGATCCTTTTTCCTTGGATAATTCACTCAAAGTGTCAAATTACAGACATATAACTGATAATATTTGACACAACCATCAACCAAGCTTTCTCTTCACAGATTCGAGGCAACTGCTCAAAGCTGGTTAACATCACATCAGATATGTTCATTTCTTCATTGGATTTTGCAGCCCCCTGAATCTGGCCCTCGTCGAACATTCCCAAAGGCAGAGAGTTCAAAAAGATCCATATCACGTCCTGAGGAAATCAGACAGATTACTTAACAAGTTGGGTGTCTGAATAAATTTTGCGCTCAGTGACTGCTTCACTAAAGGCAGCAGGCTCATTCAAGGTAGACATTACTTACCTGAAACCCGACAATATGCGCTTCTCTGTGCTAGTTCAGATTTGGATATCTCAGTATTGTTCCCTTTAGATCGATTCACAGTAGCCTGCAAGTATGATTTGATATATCAGTTATGCTCTATAGAATAAACTGATTCGCATCACAGTAATGACTAATATACTGGTGACTACTTCAGCAGATCTGTGGCTGAAGAAAGGAGCACACATGCAAAAACAATGTGCGAACAGACAGGCATAAAATATGAAGTTTGGTTCTCTCAGCTGCCTATGATGAGCATAAGCAGAAATAGTCTACTGAACCATGGTAGTATCCACTATCTTGCTCTAGGCATAGCACATTTTCAGGCAAGCAACAGAGACTAGAGTGCCAAACAGGGATCTGTGGCTACTGGCGACTACTTCGAAAAATCTTTGTCTGAAGAAAGTAGCACACATGCGCAAACAATATGCAAAAAGGTAGGGATAAGATAGGGAGTTTGGTTCTCTCAGTTGCTCATAAGCATAAACAGAAAGTCTGCTGGACCATGGTGGTATCAGTTATCTTGCTCTAGACATAACCCAGCATGAAAGTATCCATTATCATGCTCTAGACATAGTACATTTTTGGGTACACAACAGAGACTGGAGTGATCAAACATGGAATATGTACCTGCAAAACCTGGCAGTTCTCCAATGTGCTCTTCCCGCCCTGCCAATTGAAAAGGATCAGTGATACAACAAGTTCAGGAAGAAAAAAAACGTACGAGCATGCACAAGCACTATTGAAATCCAGATGTATCAAGCAAATAGGAAGCGAAGCTTCTTAATTGGGACCTTGGAGTAGGGCACGATGTGGTCGTAGTCGTGGCAGAGGCAGCCGGGGCAGCCGACGAGCTTGCGGAAGACGATGTTGCCGAGCGCGTCGCGGCGCCACCTCTCCGGGTCGCGCCCAGGCACCTTCTCGGCCTTCTCCCAGCACTGCTGCTTCACCGCGTGCGGGAAGCTCCGGGGCTCCGACGCGGACGGCGTGTGGAGCAGCTCGTCCAGGTCGGCGACGGCGGAGGCGGAGGTGGAGGAGCGGGGGGAGGTCGGCCGGGCCGTGGCACCGAAGGACTGTGGCGGCGGCGGAGGCGGGTGGTCGGCGCGGCGCCGGCGCATCGGCTTCCGGCCCACCATTATCTTCCTATCTGGAGGAGTTCCGTCACAGTGTCTGTGTGGGCGCAGGGATTCGGTTTCCGGGGTTTATTTTGAGCCGTTGATTTCTGAGATACCTCGAGGTAGGTCTCTCCGGAAAAGGCTCGAGCAAAGGGTCTGCTCGCACTAATCTCACAACAAATGGATAAGACAAATCTAAGGTTAAAATATCATGCTATGTTTTTTTCAAAAATATCCCGATCTATTATTTTTCACAAAACACCTAAAACTTTGTTCATTGAAAATAACGGTTACATCGTTTATGAGAAACGCACAATTTCAGTCAGAGATTCCTCAAACCAATCCAACGTCAAGGAAAATCTAGTCATCAAGCTCATGAGCATCTATATTTGCCTTCTTATTACAATGTTCAAACTATTTTTGTTTACAAATAAGTGATACACCAAGTTCAGTCCGGTATTAATCTAGATTTGCAATCAGTGATACACCAAGTTCACAAATAAAATGATAATATTCATCGAGAATCGCCACCACCGTAAAGATTGCAATTTTTTTTGTCCCGATTATATCATGTAATGTACAAAGACTGCTGCACACACTAAATGACAAGGTAGATTGACCCTGTAGAGTACAACACTATGCGGATCACACGGATCGATTCCCCGATGTAACTCGATCATGTACGGTGGCAAGACAATAAAAAAATGCCCACATCATTCACTGGCCATAAGTATGCAAACACGTGACTTAGACGTTGCTACAATATACAATTACCTTAATTAGTATTCCCTCCGCTTTGTAATACTAGTAAGCATGCATGTGCAATGCACGTCTCATTCGACTTAAAATTTTGAATATGCAAAGTTTCAATAAATTCCAATCCACATATAGCTACTTGTAATTCACTCTGCAATGATTTGTACCACCTTCAATATGCTCTGCGAGTTTGAAACATGGTAGGATCCACTACTTCAGAAATCACAAACTTGCATAAAAAAGCTATGGTACCGATCGTGTACTCTCGAGAAAACAAACTTGCATAAAGCTTATATCGACATTAAATCAATTGACATAAATTCTCTATTGATAAATCAATAGAAACCTATTTAATATCATACGCTTATAGGGGGGTATCAGATCAGTATCAAAGGCAACTTACCCCTTTTCTGGTCTAATGCACACATGCTTGTACCAATGACTGCTACCACATATATAAGCATATATATTGTGCGATGCTTAGAAGGGGCGTGCTTTCAAATTCCCAAGGAGAAGAGCACTTATATAGTCCGTCAAATCGGGTCAACAATTCAACATGCCTGTAGATGTCGAGTGATGTGAGTTGACTATAGACAAATAGCTAAATAAAGGAGATGAGGAAATTAATATTAGTAGTGTAATGAACTTCATACTGACTGCAAGTCACGTACATGTAGTCAAGTTGAGGCAGAAATCATTTTTCTTGGAACATAATTTGGTAGCACTTCATCATTACCATGAAACCTGTAATTTCAAATGTTAGTCTTCAGATACATAATTGTTAATTTAAGTCTTAACTGAATCTCTGCAAGCAAGCATGATGGTTTTAGCATCAGATACATAAAGATTAGGATAACCTGGCATACAAATCACCTCAAATTAGGGGATACCAGGATTGCAAAATTCACGGTTGTAGCACGGTACTATATAGTATAGTGAGTAGCTTGTGCTTCAGGCCACCGACACACAACATACTGGAAACAGTAATACCCATCTGATGACTTGTACCGGTGAAATGATGCAAAGAATAAGGTGAAGAGAGCATAGAGAGAAGGTCAGACAACATGTGATTACGACCGACTCCATTTGGTAAAGGAAATAGAGGATCCCTGCCCCCATCTAGAACCATCCATTATATAGTTTTAGTGTTCAAGTACGTTATTAAACCTTCCAATATGGATTAGACGACATCATCAGCAACCTGTCGTGTGTCCATCGGAAGTATCAATTGGACTACTCTGAATGGAAAAGATAAAAATCCCCAAGGGTTAAATACCGGCGAACAAAATAATATCATAACAAAAAAAACTATGAGACATGCAAAACCACTACAATTTTCAAAGTATATAGCTAAATTCACTTTCATTTTTCACTTCTGTACGTATGCAAAAATGTAATAAGGGTTTTATAGAGTTGTGGTACCTCTTTTAGTTTTTTTAGTGATGCGTCCTCAAAAGTATAGCAATTAAGAAAAGGCCGGCATGCCTGCAGTGGCGGAGGCGGGATTAGTGGGATTAGGATGTTGGGGAGGGCCGGTTGGAGCAGAAAACAAGTCAAATGCTGCATTGTTCATGTGTTTATTATGAACAAATCCATAGTATTGGGAGGGGGGCAGGGCCCCTTGCTGGTCATGTGTTCATCGCCACACAATGCCTGCAAATAAGAACAAAATTTTTTCTCACTACAATGACTTTGATAGTTAAATTTATCAGTACACATTTAACTGGGAATAGAAATATTTTAGATGATGTACTCCTAATCCCTCATTCGAACGGTTGATTACTTCATATGTTGACGAACCAAAAAAATGATAGGGGCACATACATAATCTTAAGTCAATTTATAAACCTTGATGGAGAAGGAGATGTTAACAAATAGACTGATATTTGTCAGTTGTGACTGAAATTAGGTAATTCATAGAAGGATAAACTCTAAAAATTAGCAGAAAAGAGGAATATGGAACATTAGCATGGAGTTTTATAGTCGGAGATCTGATGGTGTAGATGACCATTGTTGAATTGTAGTTTGATCTATACCCTAACCACACACATAGTAAAGGTGGCAGTGGCTCCAGCGTCCACGAAGTCAGTGAAACTGGGACTCCGAAATATCCTTGTTTCCTTGTTCTGTGTTCAAGGGCTGCTCGAAAGGGTGGTATTTCAACAATTAGACAATAGCTAGCTGATTCATATCAACTCATAGCACAACAATAAAAGGCGATAAAAACAGCAAACAAGAAAATGACATCTAAACACTACACCACTCAAACAAATGCTTTTTTTGGTATTCCAAACTGCAAGACTACAATGAACCTTGTACCCATCTGTTTATAAATAAGCATTTGTAGCTAATAATGGATCGATTAAACTGTGACAGAGAAACAAAATTGCATACAGAGTTGTAGCAAGGAACCAAAATCAAAGGGGTTCCTAACCCGGGTTAGGGAAACCTATCAAACTTGCAATCTGAGCAAGCTAAAAAGGCGATGAAATAAATCCTCTCACCTAAAGTAAGGAGGAAGCTTGCATGTGGTTGACAGTGAGGTGCAGAGGTTGAGGTTGTTGAACCAATCACACATGCAAAATTCAGGATTTTCTATTTCCTTGTGAGACACATACCTTGAATAATGAAAGAATGACATCGCAAGACACTGGACAATACATTTCAATTTAGCATCTAGAAATTGTTCTCCCGGTGGAAAACCTGCAAGCATAGAAATATAGGACATCGTGGTGAAGAATTTGAATAATATTCTTACTGAAGTACAGTGAGAGCAAAACATAGCACACAAAGCGTAAATAGAAGACCTCAATATTTCAGCATGAGTATTAAACTATTAATGGTAAAGACAAATGAACAGTTTTGCATTTCATTGAAGATGCTCTAGCCATAGGGTGAAATTCATTTGAAAAATCTAAAAACACACATTTGTTAACCATTGCCTTCGGAACTGAACACACACATCCAAAACACCTAAAATCTGGTTTCCATGATTCTTTGTGGTACACAGCTAAATTGTAAACTTATTAATATATTTCGTTGCTTATTTGGTTCTACAAAGAAAATTTTGGATACTATTGAGAACATCAGCACTATAAGCCTGTGATGCATACTGTCTATATTCCTACAGCATGTGCAAGTAAAATGCAAACACTGTGTCATGATAGGATTTTTTTTGCTTTGTGATGCGAAACCTCTCTTTCATCAGTCACATACAGAATTGACGTTTCATCACTTAGATTATATCATCACGCAGCAACAGAAATACAAAT
>NC_041386.1:12272345-12284055 GCF_002162155.2 Triticum dicoccoides | reverse complement strand
TGTTGCTCTTGCTCCTCCCTCACATACTCAGATCCAATGTGATTCCCTCCTACTACAAGGAATCATGACTTGGACAAGAGAAGGTGCAGAACTGTGTATGTGAGAGAGGAAAAGTAGATCAGAGAAAGAAAGAGATGTGCCTGCAGGTTTCATTCATCAACGACAAAAGGGTGTGGAGCTAGGGTCCCTCACCATTGGATGCAGGCACACCCCTTCGGAGAGGAGACACGCGGTCGGCATCTGCCTCCCCGCCGCGCACAACAGGGCCACCTCCCTCGCCCATGTCCTCACCGACGCCTACACGGTGCTCGCCGACTGCGCCGTCCCTGGAGGGACTTCCCCTTCACGGGGCACCTCTTCCTCGGCGGAGGCGGCAGTGCGTGGAGGAGGGATGGCGGCGACGGCGGACCGGGCGGCGCGCCGGCGGTCCTGACGGCTCGGCTGGGCGCGGCGGCCCTGACGGCTCGGCTCTCCTCTGGGCGCGGCGCGTTGTGGACGGGGTGGGGAGGGGCCGGACCGGGCGGCGCGTGGACAGGGCGGCCGAGCGGCTGGAGAGTGGGCGTGGCGGTCCGGCGGCGTGCAGATGAAGGCGGCGGTGGCTGGCGGGGAGTATGTGGGGGGAAGAGGTCGGGCAGGGGCCAAACTGCCCGAGGGCGTGGTCACGGGAGGGCGCTTTTTTTTGATCGGACGTGTTTATGAGGATTGTAACCCAATGGCATGGTGGGTAATTAAAGCATAAAACATGTTTGGTGTTTTGAAGCGATGTAGACCATCAGATTGCAGGTTTGAATGGATAGGATGATTTGATTCTCCGCCCTCTCTTCATTTTATAGGGGTAGTAGATAAGAACGACACTACACTAGTGTAAAAAAGGTTCTTATATTATGGAATAGAGGGAGTATCTTTTTGAACAAGTTGAAGTTTCTGTTAGTGAGACCAACTTCAGTTCAGACGCACACAAAAGAACTTCACTTCGGGTTAAGGAGCAATCAGGCATTCTAACTGACTTGCAAGCATACCGTACATGTTCCAGAACCGTTCAAGGGGGGTTTGAGTAGAAAGGATAACTAAGCGGGCGGAGTGACAGGCAATGCCTAAAGTCTGAAACCATTTGGTGTAGTTCAGTTACTGAATAAACTCAAGTTCTGGTTTAGCATGGCGCCAAATTTGATTTCAATGAATTCGCCGGCACGCAAGAACCGATCCAGTTATCAACGTGAGCAGGAAGAATGAACAAATTAAAAATCATAGCGTCGAGGAACTAATATAACGGAAGCTTTTACCCAATCCAACACACCATCGCTACCCTTGTTAGCCGCTGCGCCCGCCTCGTCGCGGAGAAGTGAAAGACATACACATCCACCCCTTAGAAAATCTCTAGCCGATCCCTTAAATATTAGAGGAGTAAACCGAGGATTAAATCTTAGTGGAGTATATTTACTCATCTCTAGAAAAGTCGTTTCTAGCCGAACTCCCAAATTTACCGGAGTATAAAACATAATCGATGCAAATCCGTGCAAATTAAACCACATTCATTGCAAATTCGGCTACGTAAACTTAAATTCGGTCAGATTTAATACATTACATAGAACTAAAACTAGACTTGACATTTTTAGGCAGAAATTTAACCTAATCCGATTCATCGGATTCCTCCTCGAGCTGTTTTCACTCCCTTCTAGACATGTCGCTGATCATTGGGTCCGGCTCATCGCTACCGCTGCCGCCATCGTTGGATTCGTCGTCGCCTTCGCCCTTGCCGTCTTCATCACTGCATAGGTCGATGACCACGGTTCTTCCGACCGCTTACTCCACGTGTCGTCGTTCGGCCTCGACGGCAGAGCTCAACCATGTATGTCTCGTCGGTGACCTCCGCCGCTAGCAGCTCACAGGCCACTCGGTCCTCCCACCTCTCTCGTGCGTTGGCCACCCGGTTGTCCACCGGCGGGTCCGCAGGCGGCAAATATCCATCGAGGAAATTGCGGTGTCCGACAGCGCCATAGAGGTGAACCGACTTGATGTCGTATGCGCGTGCGTCGCTGCCTCCGCCGAGTGGAAGGAGCCCAGCCAATGGGTCTTCCAGGTGTCGCAGCCGTATATTTCCACGACCCAAGTCCCCCATTGGTGTTGCTGCATGTTGTGGTACCTCAGCACCAGCGGCAGGGGCGGTGGGGTCTCGAGGAAGCCGCTAGTGCAGGAGGAGGTGGCATCGCCGACGCGGGAGGAGGAGGTGGAGCCGCAATGTCGATCCGCCGGCCGCACGCTGTGGATGGTCAGGGGAGCAGTGGCGGCCTCCGGATACAACCATGTCGCCTGGGGGGTGGGTGGATGGGTTGCGGGTTGCGGTGGGGGCATGGGGAGGCGAGGATAGAGCGGCGTGTGGGAGGGGAATAGAGGGGGAAATTCTACTCCTCGACCGAGCGGGCGAGTATATTTAGGGCCTGTTCGGATCTTCTCTGGCTTCTCAAAACTTCACATATCCAGCTTCTCCTCCTCGCTTCTAACTTCACGTAGCGATAGCAGGACCGTTCGGCTGCATTGGGCAGCTTCTCGTAGAGCTGCAGCCCAACTTGGAGGGCTCTGGCCCGTTTGGCACTAATCGGGCCGGCTGGGGGCAGCCTTGTTCGGCCCAGTGCAACGATACGAGGGAGGGAGAGAGGTATCGATTGGTTGGGGATAGCTGGTTTCTTTTTATCGAGCGGGGGGGCGGCGAATCGTTTTCTTTGGCGGTGGCACCTTCCTGTAAATTGGGCGAACTTCTGATTCTTCGATCGGTGGAGCTGGGCCGCTCGAGCTTCATATTTTTACACTGCGAGTTGGATCAGCTTCGAGAAGTTAGCTTCTTGGAGCCCAAACGTTCGGGACAAAATTATTCGAGAAGTTGATGAAGTTAGAAGCTGGAGAAGATCAGAACAGGCCCTTACTCCTCGGACACCGCTTGGAGTGAACAAAATTAGTCCTTTGTGTGCTTTAAAAGATAGGCTAGGTCCGGTTAGAGGAGCAAACTGGAATTTTTACTTCTCTATAGCCTTTTAAATCATCGGTTAAATAGATGCCTTTAGCATTTGAGATTTACTCATGCTCTACTATACGTGCGCTTGTTGCTATGTATTTCTTCCGGGTTTTCTAGTTTGCATATAAGATTTGGTCAAAGTCAAACTTTATAAAGTTTGACTAACTTTATAAAAAAAGATATCAACATTCACAATATGAAATCAATATTATTAGATGCATGATGAAATTAATTTTCATAACATATAACTTTTGTATTGTAGATGTTGATATCAAACCTTATAAAGTTTGACTTTGATTAATATGCAGACAAAAAGAACCGGAGGGAGTAGGTGCATATCTTCAATCTCAAGGTAGTGTCGGCTCAGTAGTTTTGATGAGGCGTGCAATTAATTGGATAATGTTAGGACCGTGCTGTAATTTTCCTCCGTTTGTTTGACCTTTTTGGGATTAAAAACCCAACAAGATCTAGCCCCGCAGCCATCCCCTGATCGTACGTAACCGTGGACATGGATCCATCGTCCGACTCCTCCTCCAGCTTCCACCCCGTAGATGCCGGCGCCGCCGCCGGTCACCAGTCCTGGGTTCTCCTCGATAAGAATGGCGGCTACGCCGACTGCGAGAACGACACCACCGCTGAAGCCAAGATGAGCACCGGCGGCAGCATCAAGGTCAGCTTCTGCCTCGACCCGCCGCCGCACGTCTCCCGCCTGTTCGTCCACGAGACCGTCGACTCCCGGCGCGAGGAGGAGCAAGCCCGATACTCAGCGCGAGTCGAGGTCATCTCAAAGGCCAAGGACCTCATCCTCCTCCGCCGATGGGCTCAGCGAGAGTCTGAGCCCTACGACGAGCAATTTCTACTTCTTGTCTACCACGTTGCAGCAGGCCGCGGAAGCAAGCCCTCGCTCACACCCATCCCGGCCACTCCGACTCCTTTGTCTTCCTGCGTCGCCATCTTGCCCTTTGACGACGGCGGCCAGTTCCTCCTCGCCGATCTCAGCGTGGGCAAGTACGACTACCCGATGACCTACCAACTCCACCTCTTCTCCTCCAAGACGTGCGTGTGGAGCACCAGGGCGCTCACGCCTCTCGTCGACTTCAAGCAGGACGACATGCCCTGCCAACCCACCAAGGTGATCGCGCTCGGAGGAACCGTCCTGGGCTGGGTGGACCTCTGGCAGGGCGTCGTCGTCCTCGACGTGCTCGGCGAGGACCCCAAACGCGTTCGCTTCATCCCGCTGCCCAAGCCCGATTTCTGCCGCTCCGAGTATCACGCGCTCCGGGATCGATCTCCCCCCAACGTGTTCCACAGGGACGTCGCCTACTGCGCCGACGGTTTCATCAAGTTTGTCGACATGGATGTCCGGTTCCGCCACGTCGCCATGATCAAGAAAAGGCCCGTGATCAAGACCACCACGGATCTCGATCACGCAGACACCATCCTCGACTCCGAGCTCCTCCGCCGCGAATGCGAAGGCGGGGACATAGATTTCGTCCGCGTCCCCAATGGTTGGAGGATCCGAACATGTTACAGGCATGTTTCCTGGGACCACTGGCGCAAGGGCCACAATGTCGACGTCGATGAAATCCAAGTCTACAAGCCGATGCATCGTGCGATGTTGCCTGCGATGTGGGACGACGCTGCTAGAAGATGGACGGTGAGGCAACTGGAAGCAGGCCAGCCGACCCTGAGTATCCATGCCGGCGACATGGTGTATCTGACAATGGTGTCCATGCTTCGACATCGTCGCCAAAAACTGAAATGGACGGTCGGTGTTGATCTTGGCAAGAAGACGATAGAGATTCTTGAACCACATTCTGAGGATCATGCCCATGTCCGAGCTTTTACATTCTCTCAACATATGAATACACCTCCTCCACCCCACCAAAACACGTGGAACGACGACATGGATGGCTACTACTACAACTACAATGGAAGCTTCTATGGACATGATCAAGGCTACGACGATATCAACTACCAGCTGCATCCACCCGCCGGATGGTCGTCTAATCTGCCACAGTCTCACCATGCCAGCTTGAACTCATTCCGATCAGGTAATAATTAACACTCACAAAGCTTGTGATATGAAAACTGTCCTTAAATTATTTCTTTGAAAGTGCCCAAACTTTAAGTTCTTCGAAATCAATTAAAGAAAATAAAATTATGTATACAGTTCTTTTCCTAACATGAATATATTTCTCTGCTATCATTTACTCTTTTTCGCTTTTTGCTGAAGGTTCCATCGATCCAGTGAACCCCCAATTGATGTATCCAGTGTCAACGGTGAACACTACAGCCCATGGCCAACAATGCTTAGACCTTTTCCAATGCATTGGTGTTAAAGTGGGGTGATAAATACATTAAAATGCTTAGCAACTAATGTCCCCAATGCATCGGTGCTTAGATTTTGTAGCTAAGCCTCCTCTATTTAATTGTTTAGTAATAAAACTCCTTCATGTATTTGTTGGTAGTCTTTTTGCCTAGGTCTACATGCTTAGCATTGGTTTTTATTGGAGTCACCATAATGTTCTCTCTCCTCTTTAATTGCTTTGCCACATCATTTTTCTGCCTATGTGGCACCCTTAGCACCTGTACACCTTGGAGCACTGGGAAGAGCCTTATCACTACCGTTGTTGCCAATGTGGCCGGAATCCTCACAGCCCCCGGCTTTTTCCTCAACAGGCATGTGTTCAATCTAGTTCCAACAATACCTTTATAACTGTTGCAGACCCACAAGGTTTGCAACAGGCAAAATGTGGTAAAGGGTTAGTAGTTGAAGAGATGGTTTTTCAGAATTTGGATTTAATAAGCAATTCTTAGAATGAAAATAGATGGTACACCAAGGTGCCTAGGCACCTTGATTGTTTTGAAAACCGTGGTATATTTAATTTGTCTCCTACAACTATTCTTCATGCAAGCGAATCAACCTATGGTTGAGATGGTTAGGCGGACAGTGGTATCTCCAACCCACCAGGGTTCAAATCATGGTGCTCGCATTATTCCTGGATTTATTTCAGGATTTCCGGCGATGCGCTTTCAGTGGGAGGAGACGTTCCCATCGACGACGAGGCGCCTACGATGACTTCGTAAATCTCAAGATGATATGCCGGCTCAGTCTCTCGGAGATGCTCATAGGGGTAGGGCGTGCGTGTATGCGTTCATAGGGGTGAGTATATGCGCGTATATATGAGCGCTTGTGTCTGTACTGATGCTCAAAAAAAACTATTTTTCATGCAAGACTTTCCCTACTTACGTTTTATTTGTTTTTTTATTTATTAGGCATGCATGACTTGCCATACAATAAAACTTATTAATGTTTATTTTGTTTGAATTGATGCGGGTATCTAATACGTGTATTTTTGTTTGCTAACTATCTAATACGGGCATCTAATACCTACCAACAAAATTATGTACATAGGCCGGTACGTATATATCAGTAATTTTACTTTTGTTTCCTAACTATCTAGTATGGGTATCGAATACGTGCTGACTAAAAATAGTATTGCTACCAGTGAGTTTAATAGTAACAGAGACATAATATATATGTAGTTCGGAGTCTGAATGTGGTGTGTGAAAACAATACATGCATCTTGGTAGTTATGATTTCGAATGCAAGAACTTTGTAGGACATGCAGCAGGTATTAACATTTTTTGTTCTGAATCCTTAACCCCTTAGATAGTGTAGTCTGTAGTTGTAAAATAATCCTGCCTCTCGACAGTTAACAGAGAAAATCGTTCCATTGGGTATATGTAAGTAACCAATATTAGTATTCAGCGTGTGTGGACTGAATGTGGTGCGTGAAGTTTGTGGAAGTTCAGGGGGGTTGTGAAGTTTGTGCGTGATAAGTAACCAAGAAATAGATTAACGTTTTTTGTTGTTGTTTCTGGAAGTTGAGGGGGGTTGGGGACTGTAAGAAGTTTATATGAACCATTTTTTTAGCTGTTTTAGTATACCATTTTCTCAGCTTTAATGCATTTGACTGAATCATCATTTAGCTTTTAGTCATCGATATGCCTGAGGATCATTACCATAAGTGTTTCATTCTAGTTCTCTTCAGTTATACTATTTGTTAAGTCTTCAGTTATTTGTTCTTGTTCGTAGTTTATATAAACATTAAAGTGAAGTCATTGTTTTGTGCCCTGGAGCGCGCCTGAGGAGTGAAGGGGTATTCGTCTGCTTGCCTTGTTGCAATTGCTTCAGTAGTGGAGCAACTGCGTAAAAAAAGGCAAACTTTCGCAACCTTGCCAAGCTGGACCTTGCCACCAGGTGAAAGTAAAAAAAGAATCAACGGTCAAAACCCAAAAGAAAGAGTAGAAGGGGAAAGAAGAGATTATATATATATACACATAAACACTATTCTGATCACAACATGAACTTCCCGAGTAACGCGCCTGACCCTCCCCAAGTACTATGTTGAACTTCAGCTAAAAGGTGTCCAAATGGGGCTTGTGATATACCGTTGGAAAGTTATGAACATCAGTATCACCACCCAAGTTAAATTTTTGGCAAAATGTAAGCGGTTTAAGAGCAGTTTTGAAAACCGTTTTTTCTTCATACAAAAAATGTGAATCATATTTTCGATCGCATTTTTAAACCATTTATCAGAATGAGGCAAATAATATGGTGTTGGAAAGCTGCTGAAAACCGCTCCTTCCACATGTTGAAAGTTTTCTCTAATTCCCTATGGTTAAAGAGTAATTCGGAAAATCGTAAAATTTCGTAAACCGAACACCCGAGTTCATATTTTTGACGCCATTTCTAAACGGCTAATCCAATTGAGGCAAATAATATGGCGTTGGAAAGCTTATGAAAATGCGCTACTTTTTTATGTTAAAAGCTTTTTTTAATTTTGAATAGTTTAAAAGTAATTTAGAAAATGGTACAAGTTCCACCGAGTTCGTATTTTTGAGCTAATTTTTTAACCGTACGTTCAAATACAGCAAATGATATGGCATTGGAAAGCCTGAAGAAATGCAAAACTTTTTTGTATATATTGTTTCTCCTAATTCACTACGGTTTTATGTCAGTTTTGAAAATGGTTAAAAACGTATTTTTACCGTAATTTTTACAAACTTTATCGGAATGGGGCAAATAATATACCGCTGAAAAGCTACGAAAAATGTGAAACTTTTTCATGTTGATGGTTTTCTCTGATTCCTAGCCATTTTTAAGTAATTTTGAAAACGGCGGGATCATGCGTTCTGCCTAAATCGCGAAACAGATTCTTCGAAAATGCACCGCGTGAAGAACCTGAACTTCTTGACGCGTGTACCTGAACTTTACTCTGTTTTTCATGTGATTTTTTTGCTTGTAGATCTCCATCCACTGCTCGTAACTCTTCATCCACTCACCGGAATTGAGCAGGTGATATACCGATGGAAAGCTGCTGTAAACACGCAACTTTCCCGTGTTGATCATTTTTTCATAATCGCGATGATTTTAAAAGTTTTTCATCTAAAATTCATTCACCGTAGTAGTTGAACTTCCTGCTGTTTTCACGTTGAACTTCTGTGATGAATTTTTGTTTGTAATTTTCTCATCCATTCGTTAGTGTTACACAAATAATATTCCTTTTGTACAAACGTCTCTTGCAATAAATTTTTTAACTTTCTCCGACCAAGGACTTGAACTTACACAAATGATATTCTTGTCGTTTTGAGGTAAATTAGAAAATGGCGAGATCATGATTTCTACGTTCATCGCTAATGGAAATGCACTGCGTGAAGTAGTTGAACTTCTGGGGCATGTCTGTTTGAACTTCACTTTGTTTCACTTTATTTGTATCTTTCTTATATGAAATACACACTATGTAGTACGTGAACTTCCGGTTGTTATCACTTTTGAACTTCTCTCTGGTTTGAGAGAATTATTTTAAAACACCAAAAATTATGTATTTTTTAATGTATTTTGGACATCTAGATACACGGTGAACCTCTCTGATAAGAATTTTTTCAATTTTTCCTCGCCGAGCAATTGAACTTCGAGCAACCATTCTTTTCGTTTATGAGTTGTTTTTAAAAGTGCAAAAAATGGTTGTGTTTTATATTTTTTTTCAATAGGTAAATCCTAGGTTTTAATAAATTCCGAACTTCTCTGGTATTTCAATTTTGAACTTCATCTTTTTTGTAATCTCTCACCCGTTTATCGGAGTTGCACAAATAATATACCGTGCCGATTACCTCTCTCACAAGAAGTTCTGAACTTTCCCGTGCCGAGTGAACTTCTCGCAACTAAATTGTTATACTTTAACTTTTTAATTCTATTTTCTCATATGAAAACACACACCTTTGCAGTACGTGAACTTCTGGCTGTTATCAACTTGAACTTCTCTTGGTTCCGCTTTAGTAGCGGAAAAAATCTGAGTTTGGTATAGACATCGAACCGCTCTAACTTTTTTTATTTGAACTTCTCTGTGTGTTTTTCAAAAATGTGAAAACTGGTGTTTTGATATGTCAATTTGAACTTCTATGCTTTTTTAGAAATGAGAAAAATCATTTTTATAAACATTGAACTACTTTGTTTTTATTTGAATTACTTGGTTATTCTTTAATAATTATGAAAATATTAATTTTACAATAAAAATCAAACCTTTTAACTTCTTTTTTTGAACCCTCCAAGGTTTCATCCTTGAACTTCTCGGTTCTCATCCTGTTAACTAAAAGTTATTTTTTTGCGAGCCGAATGGGTTTGTTTGTTGAAATATGTTTTGTTCTTTTGAAAATGAAAATGCTTTGAGAAAATTTGTACATTTTCTACTCACGCATGAAATTATTATTTTTGATTTGGGAAGGTGTGTAACACATAGCACGGACAGAGGCAATTGTTCTTATTATTTTTATTACAATTATTAGAGACATAAACACAAATAGATTCAACATATTACTTTTATTATTATTTTTGGAAAAGAGAAATAGAAACTGAATTGTATAGTGAGAAGTTACATTTTTTTGAATTGTGAAAAGTTGCATTTTCAGATTGAAACTTTTCTGTTGTTTTATTATCTATCTTCTCTTTTACAAATTGAACTATGCACATTTTGCAGGGTGAACTTCTGTTTTTAATAGAAACACAAATGAATTGCTAGAAAGTACAACCAACTATTGCTGAAAGTTTTTTGGTTCAGGCATCAACTCACGCACGACACAGCAACACTGTAGAAACTGAACTGCTCCTTCGTGTGCCCCGCGGGATTCTGTCAGTGCCATTGTTTCCGGTGCTCTTAGTTCTGTAGGACGGAGGATGATGATCGATTACACAAAGGAGGCCCAAACGGGGACCTCTGCCGATGGGGCTGGGGATGCTAATGCACGACGGCATCAGGCCGAGAACAAACAGAGAAAATTACATGAGCAACAGCAAGATGGAGGGCTGGGCGTCGTCGGGGCCGGTGGAGAGGAGCGGGGACGAGGGGCATGCATCGCCGCAGCAGTGCGCAGGGGCTTTCCTCAGTGGGGCAGCAAGATCCAGAGTTGGTCACCGGAGAGGTTGGTAGGGGCACTCATCACCTGGGGCGGGAAGATAATGTGGACGGCAGCGCGCGTTGATGGACAGAGAGAAGGAAAAGTTGTGATGTCGGGGAAGGTCTGACTCGATCGTCGCTGCAGTCCAAACGCGACAGTGAGTACACCGGTGGTCACCATCGGTGTCCATCGATCTCACACATCTGCGGTCATCAGAGACCCGCGGGGTGTAGGGACGGCCGAATCCAGTGGACAAAGTACCGGCAGAGCCCATCCGGCGGGCGAGGGTCGTCGTGGCGAATCTTGCGGGGTGAGGAGCTGCGGTTGAGGTAGATGGCGACAGCGACGGCGACAGAGGGCGGTCGGCGACGCGATGGGATCCAGGGCCAGCGACGGCGGGCGGCGGTGCGATGGGATCCAGGGCCAGTGACGGCGGGGGGCGGCGGCGGAGGAATCTGGGTTGTGGGCGCGGTGGCTGGTGATCTGAGGAGTGGGCGCGGCGTGCCGGCGAAGATGGCAGCGGCGGCGCGTGGGAGCCGGCCTGGACCCGGTCGTGGGGAGGTGCAACGACTGTTGGGAGGCTCGCCGGTCATTGGGAGGATGGGGGAGGCGCACGGCGGCGGGGATGGCTGCGGCTGGGAATCGGGGAGAGTGGGGAGAGGTGGGGAACGTGGGTTTTTTATTTTTTGTTTCGCTGTGTGTCGGACAGTTCAGGAACATCCGCTCGGCTCCTATATAGGGCCGCCGTGATCCAAATAACTATTCTGATCCCGGGATCAGAATAGTGCTCCTATATATATATATGTATGTATATATATATATATGTATGTATATATATATAGAGAGAGAGATATATAACTCCTCTTCTGTACTCCTGAGAATATGTATTCCCATTCTCGATATATCTTGTATACGCATTAATTATATCTCTTCATTATTTTTAATATACTTTATTAAATATTCTAAGATACCCCAATACGAGTTTTGTTGAAAAAATATCATCTGCGACATACTTTTTGTAATATACCTTTTTTCATGTACAAACACATCAGTATATACGTAAACATTTAAAAATATGTAGACTCACATTAATTTTTTCATGAAACTCATTTTGGGGTATCTAATAATTACTAATGAAGTATATTAAAGATAATAAAGAGGTATAAAAGATTCATCTATGTGGTATATGAGAAGCTAAAGTACGTACTCCCAGGAATACACAACCATTTTAATATATAT
>NC_041386.1:12265725-12271887 GCF_002162155.2 Triticum dicoccoides | reverse complement strand
TATATAAGACTCCTCTTTTATACTCCCATGAGTATGTACTCCCACCCTATTAAATGGCCCAATAATTAAAATATTAGCAAATTGTGTTGCATGCGCAAACAACTTCCAAGGTTATAAGTAACAGGTGCATGTTATCCAATGGAAAGTCTGTTTCCTTTGCGGGGGAAAGTCTGATTTTGTTACGGAGGTGAGATGGCACTTGGAACGCAAGTAGTATATACCCTTAATTTATTTAAGGAACTTTAGTATATACCCTTTATACATCTTGAGATTGGGAATGAAGCGTGTAAAAAAAGATACAGACCTTTTTCATCTACATCATGCTAGCAGTATATACCTCATATGTGTTTTAATATATTTCAAATTGGTGGTGGATGTATATACCCAACTACATGCCAGGCATATACCTGTTTTCTTTTTTTTGTAAATAGGTCTGTACTGCCTTTTTCAGTAGTATATGCTGAACTTTTTGAAGGAGTATATACCAACGAAATTCAAGAAGTATACACTGCCAATTTTTTTAAGGTGTATATACCAACAAATACTCAAGGAGTATATATTGCCATTTTTTGTGAGGAGGAGTACATACTTCATTTTTAGATAGATTTATACTTAGCTACCAAATGAGTATGCCATACTTCTATTTGAAATCAGGACTATATACTGCTTTGCAGCCAAAGGAGTATGTACTACTATTTTCGCAAAAAACAAGAGGAGTTTATACTACTACTTTGCAGCCATAGGAGTATATACGACCAGAAACAGATGGTTGGTTATACTATATGACTTGCAGCAAATTAAAGAAGTATATACTACTCCAACACAAGAGAGATATTTGTACCAGATAACAAATAAAAGATATTTGTACCAGATAACAAATAAAAGTACGCACTTGCTTTTGCATCTCCCAATTCGAGCATATATTTACAATAAAAATGAATTAGAATACAAAAGAGTATATCTTGTGACCAATCTGAATATGTTTCGCCAGATGTCAATACACACTTCCTTTCCAAAGCACAAATTTGCTGCAGTTTAATGTAAGATCTGAAAGTAAAGAAGTATGGTTGTTTTGTCAAGAACATGAGCAATAGTGAAACAAGAAGCTCGGAAACTCGTTAAACTATGAAGAGATGGTGATTGCTTCATAAATTCAGTATGTCAAAAGAGAAACAGTGCAAGTGTATTAGAACTAGAATTCCATCTAATTTACAAGATGACCTTTGCTTTGTAGCTTAAACTAGGATAGCAAAAAAAAAACTCTACGCTGTCTCACTTTTCTTCTTATGGGATAAAAAAAGCTAGAAAGAAAATGTGGTATAATTAGTTTTCTGGACAAATATGCCATGAGTATGCTCAGAAATATGAGCATGTTCATCTAAAAATAGTATATTCAGAGCTATGAGTATTATTAGTATATTCGTTACAAAGGAGCATTTTCCTTAAAAGGAGTATGTTCATTTAAAAATAAGTATATCAGATCTATGAGAATATTAATTTACAAGGACAGTACACGTCAAGTTTGTTCATCTAAACAGTTCGTGGGAAGTAACTAGCATATGTAATTCATTATGGTCTTTTTACATAGAAGTAGGAAAATCTATAGACAACTAGAAGAAAATCCTAACAAATTACCCCAGAATCATGGTGACATTCTTCTTTGATGGTCAAGGAATCGTGGTGACATTCTTCTTTTATGACCGAGGCCAGCAGTTTGCAATGCCTCTCTTGAACGCCCTGAATATGGATAAGTGGATGCATACATAGCTGAGCCCGTACGTATGTCGCCGACGGATTCATCGTAGTTGTCCGAGTTCTAGTACCCTCGGCCACCTGGAGAACCTCCATATAGGGCACAAAAAAAACTGTTTATTCTTCTCTAGGAAACGACAGAGCAGGAAAAATAATAGGTTGATCGTATGGAGACTAACCGCATGCTGCTGGCCCTTGGCTTCAAGATCCGTTGTACTGATGCATAACTCTCATCCATGTGAACTAGCGACGCGGAAGGCGACGACAAGGCCATAGATAATCACCTGGAATCCAACAGAAGGAGGATCCTCCCAAGGATCTGGTTTTACATGTCAGACTTGTAAACGAGCGCGGTCCTCGCATGCAACAGTTGTTGTTTTTCTAAATAAAAAGCTAAGCAGATTTAAGCAGCGATTTGGGCGTCTAAAAAAAGAGGCACACGTGGCACACGTGGCACTGGGAGTACGTGGCATAGGGTCGCGTTATTCGTCATCCAGGGTGAGGAATAGTTATTCTTCAACCCCTCTCTATTTTGACATCAAGGCATCGTATTTTTACGTTTCGTAATTTTTTTCTTATTTCGTACATAAAAAGAGAACGTAAGAAAATATGTACTTGCCGTAAAAAATATTTTATGTTACGTAAAATTACGAATGTATGTAAAATATATATATAATGTGAGTTTTCTGATCTTATATTTTATATTTTTGCTTTTTTATACCAAAATTTACATATTGAATCAATATGCATGTAACTATTTATATTTTAAACGTAATTTATTTAGAAAGCGATCGTAAGATTATCTCGGATGAAGAATAACTTATTTTGCATCCTGGATTATGAATAGAGAGAGAAGCATACGCGATAGCTACAGCTCTGTCTCAGTCCGTGTCATGTCAAGTAATTAGCTACAACAGCCTACAGCTCGCTTCAGGGGCGGAGCCACAGGGTGGGCCGCGGCTCACCCTGGAATTTTGGATCAGCCTATTATACATATACATTTATAACTGGGCCAGAGTTAAAAAACGGCCCAACGCACATACCGGTTGACCCACGCAGGCAAGCCCAGTCCAAGTAATGCCCTCGCATGGCACTGCTCGACCCCGACGCCCAGCCTCCTCACCAATTCATCATCGCCGTTCCTCACGACCTCGCCGCCCGTCGCTGGCCGGAACCCGCGGTCCCGCCTCTCCTTCCCGCCCGCCCTGCCGTCCGTCCCTCTGGTCCGGCCGTGCCTCCCTGCCCGTGCCCCTGCCCTGCGCGCGGTTGAGGCTGCGCCCCTGTCCTTGCCCTCCTGCAAATCCGGCGGTAGTCACTGCCGCTCAGTCACCACACCAGCCCCAGGAATACCCCAATTGTAAAGGTATCCTAATTTCTGACTTGGGGTTTGATTTTTTGTACTATGCTATCCAGTACATGAATAGATACCTAATTTTGCACTAAAATTTAATTGAGAATTTTAATGTGTTGTAAGACCATATTGATCTACATATTTCTTTGTGATATTGGTAGTTAGTTAGGGCATCTTCAACGCTAGGCGCTAAGGGCATCTACAATGCCGGGCGCTAGTGCCGGGCGCCAGGATTAGAGCAAGTACAATAAGGCCTAATCAGCATGCTATAAGGTTTGCCATGTCACTAAAATCCTATGTGGAGGAGAGAGAAAGGAAGAGAGAGAGTGGAGCACAGCCCGACTACAACACAAGCCCCGAGAATTTACAGCCCGCATGCAGCTATGCATGCTAGCTCTAGGACGCCGCTTGGATGTTTTCTCCAATCCCATGTATCCGCTGCATGCATGATTCGTAATTAAATTTGGAATGAATCCAACCTAGCAGCCAGTGTATAGCTAGCTTATTGTATGCCATACCTGTAAGATCAGCTTTTGATGACATGGATTTGCTTTAGAGCCGGCAGCGGGCGGTGCTATTAATCATGCTCTTAATAATGTGCTCAATTGGCAGTTAGAGTAACAAATCCCAGCGCCTTACCTGGCGTCGGCGCAAAGGTTGGAGGCGGGCGCTTCTCCTTTTTTTTTTCTCCAGCAGGCCTTCAGCGATGCATGTAGCGACAGGTCTTCCAACTGGTTTTGCTATTAATTAGCGACCGTCGTTAGCGCTCCCCGTTGGGTAAAAAGCGCTAAGCTGATTGTTTTTATTTTACGGTATTTATTTTGTCTTCCTAAGCGCCTACACAAGCGCTCTGCAATGGAAATGCCAACGCAGGTGCTATAAGCGGGCGCTAGGATGGATTTCCTTGCCGTTATGCTTCATTCTCTGCTGATCCTGGGATTTTCCTTGGCGTTGACGTGTGAGGTGGCACCGGACGCTCCAGTAAAATAAAATGTCTCACGTGTGGATATAAGTCATATAACGGGAGTCGGGCGCTACACAGGACGCAAAGGAAGGAACAGAAATCCACCAGGTACGTACGGATCTTGCGGTGAACTTCGATGGACGCTTCGTTAGCAGCATTGGAGGTTACATGCGCTTGTATTTTTTTTTAATTTTCCTAAGCGTCCGCAGATTGATACGAGCATTGGAGGCTGAGACTCTTACGTCGGTGCTAAGTGGTAAATTATTAATTTTTTCTTCTCAAGCGGCTGTACAAGCGCCTTCTCATTGGAAATGCCCTAAGGGTGCACGCTACGAATAATTTCCAGTCTGATCGGCAGTTACGCCCTCAATTCCTAGGGGTCTGGAGCTGCAGCGACGGAAAGAAAGGCATCGAGCGCTTGCCTCTCTTTTTTCCCACGAGATGAGGCGCGAGCATTGTTTTCCATACGTATTTAGCGCCCATGGTTAGCGCCAGCGTTGGAGCAGATAACGCTTGGGGATTTTTAAACCTTTTGCTATTTTTTTTTCTGTTTAAGCACCTAGATAAGCGCGTACTATTGTACATGCTCTTAGACTAGCCACGGTGGAAGTAACTTTAACAGTAACATCGAGTCCAACTCAGCAAATTTGCTTATGTGGCAATGAGTTAATAAGAAAAGAGATAGTTATAGTAACTTAGCTAGTTACTGTAACATCACATGTCCCAATGCAATATGAGTCTATAACCTAATAAATGAATCTTTGCATGTTACCATCCTTAAGTTACTACGCACTAGGGAGATAGTAACATACTCTAAGGATATGTGTATGTTACTAGTGTATGTTACTATTCATTGTGGTTAGTTTTACTACGTTCAATGTGATATTGGTTGTCAAAAAAAATTAGGAGTGGACCACCCTGTTCTCAGATGCTAGCTCCGCCACTGGCTCGCTTGGTCAAATTTGGTCGGGTCTACATATGAAAGTTTCTCCGGATGAGTGCATGGTTGCAGATAAAAACAACCTGCAATTCGTCGCCATCCTCGCGAAAGGATCGGAACTCCTTCCTCCATGCGCGAAGGACGCATTCTCGGGCTGAAAGTTCTCTCTCTCTGTCTCTGGAATTCGTCTACGTTCCTGGAGAGCCGCGTACCGAGGGTAGTTGCGTGACCACTGAATGGTGGCCGTATCCGGTATCTAGCTGAACGAAGCCAAAGGCAGCAGCAAGTGGCATGGACCAGGCAAAGCAGGAACCATGCATGTACACACGTCGCTAGCAGGTCCTACGCCAACGTAGTAGTACGTACTTATCCGGCCGAAGAAGAAAGCGAGGGCAAAAAATTTTGCCCTCAAAGCGAAAGTATTTCACAAACTAAACTGTTTCTGAAGGTATTTCACATCGCTGACCCTTTTGTGTAGCGTCCGACGACAAGGTGCTGCACTCTACTGTGCAACTCCTTACAGCTAGGCGCTGCACAGTGTAGTGCAACTCCTTAGAGCTAGGTGCTGCATAGTGTGACGCCTAAGTGTTAGGCGTTGCAGCGCCTTGCTGTCAAGCGCTACACATTAAAGATCGGCCGAGTGAAATACTTTCAAGAACAGTTTAGTTTATGAAATAGTTTCGATCTAAAGTTAAATTTGTGCCTTTTGCCGGAAACGAGAGGCCGGCCGAGTGGACACCTGCGTACGGTTCACACGTTCCCGGCGTACGTGCTCATGGAAAGCTAACCTGACACTGACATAAGGAGCCTTTTGTTTGAGCAAAAGGGTTACGCAGGGCAGTAACCTGACCAAACGGACTGAAAGTGTATGTATGTATCTCTACTCCTAATGACTGAGTTGATAGGATTGCGTCTACGGTTTATTTTCGTCCGGTTTATTTTCGTCTGGTTTATTTTTGTTTGATTTAATTTGGTCTCTCCCTCCATCATCATATCCTCACGTTGATTTTTTTCACCCTCCCAATAAAAACTTTCTTAACATTTACAAACTTTCCCAATAAATCTCTACTCCTAATAACTGAGTTGGTAGGATTGCGTCCACGGTTTATTTTCGTCCGGTTTATTTTCGTCTGGTTTTTTTTTGTTTGGTTTAAT
>NC_041386.1:12206214-12264218 GCF_002162155.2 Triticum dicoccoides | reverse complement strand
TCCATACATCCATCTCTCCAGTCAATCCATCCGATCATTGCGATAATTGTCTGGTTGATCGATGGAGTCCACCTCTGTTTGGTTCAGGCATGCTTGCTTCAATTTGTTTGCTCTGCCATTCAGTATGGAGTAGCCCTAGATGTTCACCATGCTAGCGACTCGCCCGTCAAACCGCAGAGATCCCTCGCATGGAGTAGCCCTAGATGTTCTAGGCCACCACCGCCAATCCGGCGAGCCTACGCTGCGACCGTTCATGGCGCCTGGGGGCAATGAACTGGCATTGCGGTCATGGAGGGGAGGCTCAGGAGCAGGGCGACGCTGGCTGGTAGAGGAATTCGAAGGAGCCAGGCCGCCCTGGCGATCACCTTGACTGCTGCGTCGTGCACCAACTAACGGCAGTGTCCGCGGTGGTGAAGAAGCATACACGGCGAGGCTAATATAAGGTATACCTTGGAGGACGCAACCCCCTGTCGTCAACACGTCATGGCCCGAATCGCCTGGAGGCCGCAACCCCTGCCTGTGCTCTAGATTCACAGTGTGTCCTGACGAACGAGGCGGCAATCTCTGAATTGAATAATTGATCGTTCATCCCGTTCTACCGCTGATTCACTCGGCGCCACCTCTGTGGTACTCTTGACTGCTTTCACATATCCCCACAAGGTATAGTACGTGGTATCCCACCCCATGTCATGTAATTGCATTCTGAAGCAATTAGTACATAGGAGTCAACCCATAGGACAAGGAGGACCCGGTTATAGATTTTTTTAAGGGAGGGTGTGCCGTGTATGGGAGCATATCTGTTAGTTTGTATCCTATGTTTAACAATTTCGGAAATTTTTGTAGTATAAAAATCTCAATAGTGAGGATACATTGCTGAACGGTGATGTGATGTATATGATTTAGTTTATCATTAGTTGTTCTCCTTGCCACTACCCACTAAATTTCAGATCTGCCTTCAACTTCTAATGGTAAATATTCAATTAATTTTAGTCGGCTTAAAAGGCTTCAAGCTTCTTTGTTCATTATTTCCTGTTCAACTTTAAGAAACCTTTTAGTTTGTTTTGTTTCACTTACTTTACTATTCCTTCTTGATAAACTCACCAGGTAATGTATATATCTCTCCCTGGTCACAGTGGGATGGCTAATAATTTCATGCACAACACCACAATAGCAGATATTCGGAGATTTGGAATTGTTTTGCTGTTTTCTTTCTATGAAAGATAAGCATGAATGCAGCGATGGCAAACCTAAACATCGTTGCCAATTTTCTCTTTCACAGAATAGGATGAATGTCACGGCAGCAGCTGCAAACTCCAAGAACGTTATTGTCATGGGGGGCACCAGTTTCAGTTGTGTCTTCTTGCAAGCTCCTTGTCAATGAGAGGCACAAGGTCAGTCTGTACTCTGTAGATACATTTGTGATGCAGTGATTCTTCTCTTATGCTAACTAATACATTGATTATGTCCTATGATTCTCTAGGAGCACTAAGAAATTATATGTTTTCTTAAGGGTCACATCACACGAGGAAACTCTCACCCACAGCCATGAAATTTCCAATTGAATCAAATGCAAATTATACATAGTGCTCTTCCAAGCCACAGTTCAACCCCCACTTCTTGCCGCTCGCCTTCAGCCCCAGCAAGACGATTAAATATTTTACCTCAATCCATATATCAGATCTCGTGCTCAAGAAGACGATGGTGAAGAGCATGATAATGATCCAAATGTATGTTAACAATTGGTCCAGTTTAGAAATCTAAACAGGAAAGCTGAGGGGCCATTTAGTTTATACCCAGGCCCACCTCGCCAGAGATGGTGCGTGCAGATATTTTGGCGAACGATTCCCCTGCCCCTGTTTCGCCTGTCCGTGGACGCAGAATGAAAGCAGCGACCAGTTTTTTTTGGCATGACTCCTATAATTGGGTTTCAATCTAAACAGTACCCAGTCAATGCCGAACTTCTTACTCAATATGACTCCTCAGGTTTCATTTGTTGGGGAGGCAGACAGAAACAACGATAACTAATATTTTTTTCTTTTCACTCACAATAATATTGTCATCAGATACAATTGCTATCAGGTTAGTGTTTTGTGAGCTTTCATCATGTCCCTTTATGGAACTTTTAAATGTTGATTATCATTTATCACTGCTGCTACTTTATGCAGAGTATTGATGTTTGTACTGAAGGAAGTCCAAAAGTCTTATCGATGCAGGCAAGACACTTGATATGACAAATTTCAAGTGGAAACGAACAAATATTATGCTTGTTCATCGCTTGATGTCTACCCTGACTATTCTTTCATTTGAAACTCGCTAATAACAAGTTTTTACTCTGCTGTTAAAACTGATGTTGCTAATTCGGTTCATAAAATTATTGTCGTTATAATTTGGCAATGTAATACTTTGCCATAAGCCAATATCAAATTATGGCATTGCTATAACTTCCAAGGTGGTGCTAGAGCATTATATATGAATGTACTTAGTTAAAGGCCATCCAAAGATACACATTTGCAAGGAAACTGCACAATGTCAATACGAATATGAAAGATAATTGGATAAATAACTTTGAAATCTGATCTTTTTCTGATGATAACACAACTTACGCTGATTTCCATAATGAACGAGAATAGAAAAAGTGTTGTTGCGGCCACGACTTGAATAACAAACCAAATTCACAAGGTCGGTACTGGACTATTGGTAATATATATTCTTTTGGCAGGGATTTAGAAATACTTCACATCTCTTTTTAGTGGATTTTGTGATAGGAGTGAGAGTTGAGAGTGAGCGGGTTGGAGGCTGTGGTTGATTTGTTCAGTTACGAATGTGAGCGGAATATTTTCCCTACTTAAGAAAAAGTGGCAAATTGGATAAGGCAGTCATATTTTTTTGATCAGGTCATACAATATATTTTTTAGGATAGAAGGGTAAATGCATTAGTCTGTTGTTTTAATAGTTAATAACAGACGCGGTGGCGTATTAGTTGCATCCCCAACAACAGCCATCATATTTTTGTTTTGTGGTAATGCATGACATTCAACTATATGTTACAACATGGCAATGCCTCATGAGACATCGAATTTGCCTTCTTGGCTTGGGGTCGTCATGGGCGGCGCACGCCTCCTCCGCCTTGATGGTCGTGGCGGATCGGCACGAACACGGGAGGAGGGGATCATGACGGAGAGCAAGCGGTTGGTGGGGGCACTCCTCCTTGGTGGTCCGTGGGGAAGTATGGTATGAAGGGAAGAGGGCGCCAGGACGAAAGTGAGGTGAGTCTCATCCGGTTATAAAGTAGAGGGCTCCAGCGAGAAATATTAGGCTATGGTGGGAAACTGAGCTGGAAGGAGAGAGGGTCCGACATGAGGGAAGGGTGCCTCATGGTGTGGGGTTTTGTGTTGTGTTGGGACCGCGTGTTGGAAATAACATGGCGGATAGTTCGGACAACGACATTGCTCCCCATATATGAGATGGATTTGGGGCAGCCTGTACTAAACCCGGGCAAACGTCGGGCCGGGCTTGTAAAAGCCCGACCTTCATTTCTCAAGCCCGAGCCCAGCCCGAAGCCTGAAATACTCCCTGTTTTCAAGCCCGAGCCCGGCCCAAAATCAAGCCCGAAGCCCGAAAGCCCGGCCCGAATGCTGTTTTTTAGTACGCGCACGTGCAAGCCCGGCCCGAAGCCCGAAAGCCCGGCCTGAAATACAGAAAAATTGAAGCTCGAGCCCGGCCTGAATTATCTTTCGGGCTGCAAAACAAAGCCCGAGCCTGGCCTGAATGTCAAGCCCGACCTGGCCCGGCCCGGGTCGTCGGGCCGGGCTGCCCATGCCCGGGTTTAGCCCGGACTGTCCAGTCGGTTGAGTTTTGAGACCGTTGGGCGCCCGTTTAAAGTCCGAACATGCCCGGACGTACGAGGAAGAAATGAGCTTCGACCATAGAGGTGACCTTAATCATTTATTTGATTCATTTATATACATTATAGCCCGTAGCAACGCACGGGCATTCTACTAGTACCTATTGTTTTACACATTCCGCACGTGCGTCGCGCCCTTGGCCTTGGCCGTCCCGATCTTATCATGTCCGGTGCGGTCATCCACCGAGGGAAAGGAAAGAAAAATGGCGCGCGGTGCGGTGCGGCGGTCAGGTCCGTCACGCCCCTTCCCATCCCGCGTGCGGATCAAACTTGAACGTTCTTTTTCCATGCTTCGTCTCCGTACCGGCGCGGGCTGGGCTGGGCCTCTAATGCTACTAGTTGGTTCGGCCTGGCACTGCAGCAGGCACAATACAAGAGCTACAATGCTCTCTTTTTTATTTTATTTTTATTCTGTTTCCCTTAATGTTTGCTGCTGATTTAAATTCAAATGAGGGTTTACTTCCCACCTGAAAAACCTGTAAATTCCTGTCTAATCTCACTGGTGCAACCCAGCACACACAACAAATTTCACAAGTTTTGGAGATTATGTTTTTATTTCTAAACATATAATCCCAATTTGATTATGTTTTTATTTCATAAGTTCAGGGTTTTACCAATTTGATTAATAATTCTTAGAAAATTTATTATAGCTTCCAAATATTATTGGAGGATTAGATTCAAACTTTTAAGAGATTTCACAACGTAAAATCCCTCCTCCTAGATAGATCCAAGATTATCATTTTATTTATTTAGGTTCTAATTAAGATTTCCAAGATTATTTTATACTCCATCCGTTCTTGTCTACAACAAGGTCACTTTGTTTTCATGCCAAACTTTAACTTGTATATTTTGGTCGTCAAAATATGGGTTATATCAACAATATATCATCAAAAGGTTATTTGTAATATGCATCAAGGGCATGCTTTTTGTGGCATATAACTCACATCTTTTTGGTAGCTTAATGTACAAAGTTAGACATAAAATGTGAAGAGACCTTGTATATATAACGAGGGAGTACCATTCTTAAACCTTTGTAAAGATTGAGAGGATCCATATCACACACACACTCACACACACACACACACACACACACACACACATATATATATATATATAGTAAATTCAAAACTTGGATAGTAAAAAAATTATTTCAAAATTACTACATTTTATACAGTGTTTTACTAGATTTTGTACATAGTGTTACTGGGGTGTAGAATAAGCTATTCTATACTCACGCTTAGAATAGTGTAACCCTTTTATACAGTGTTTTATTAGATTTTGTACATAGCGTTACTGGGGTGTAGAATAAGTTATTCTACACTCACGCTTAGAATAGCGTAACTCTATATATATAGTGCTACTGGTTGCGGCCAAGGACACACCTAAAACACCTAGGGTTTTACCTCATCTCGCAAATTGCACCGCCATCATAGTCTACTTCATACCTAACGCCGACGTGCATCGGTGTGCGGGAGAGTAGGTCTCCGAAACCGTTCGTCCTTGATCCTGCTCCGGGAGAGGACGAATTAGGTTTTTGGGAAGCGCTCGGCGCGACTGCTCAAGTTCGTCATCACGGATCGTCTTCCATCCAAGTCGGACGGTGCTACTCATCGTCGTCTTCATCGCCATCAACAACAGATCGTCGCCAACACCGTCATCAACTCTGTTGCTCCTTCAGCAACTAACGAACAATACGTTCTACGTGTTATGTTCATGTCTCTCCTCGTAGTTGCTACTTCATGAGTGATGCCGGGGTACATGTTTATTTAGCTGTTCATCTAGTTTGTAAGACTGTTACATGCTAGTCTTTGTTTTAGTCATGAATTATTTACTAGAATTAATCATGAATTTACCTAATATTCCAACAGCAAACATCTCGAGAAACAATCGCTTTCCCAGCCTTGCCAAAAGAAAAGGAAAAAAAACTTGCACACATTTGAGCATCGCTTCCCCAGCCCTGCCACGAAGTCACCAACTAGCAAAAAAAAGGAGTCAACGGTCAAAAACCAAAAGAGTACACGAGGAAAGAAGAGATGAGTGACAGAGAAGCACGCGATAGCTACATCTCTGTGCCTCTCTCCGTGTCTGCTAATTAGCTCCTACTATAGCTCGCTTGGTCAGGTTTGCTTAGTAGCAAAAATTACATTAATCTTCATTTATCAATTTTAATAACCGTGGCAGTTTGATTTTTCTGTCTGCAGACGATCGAGGACGTCCGCTTGCATCCCTAGTTTCGGTCCATATACATATGGAGGTTTCTCCTACTAAGTGGTTGCAGATAAAAACAACCTTGTAAACTGTAGCTCGTCGCCGTTCTGTGAAAGGAACTCCTTACGACGGTTTCCACGCATTTCTGAGCGCTCCTCAAGTCAAATACGTTACACGTACGTACGTACGTTCCATCCACAGCCGCTCATGACCGAGGGTTGCGAGTGACCAAGACCAATGTATGGCGGTCGTATCCGGCTGAACAAATGGAGCCAAAGGCAGCAGCTAGCAAGTGGCACCGATCGATCGATCACTGGTTTACACGCGTTCGCTCGCAGGCAGGCCCTACGCCTACGCTACGTTGCGTACGCATCCGGAAGAAGAAGAAAGCGAGAGGCAGCAAACCGTGAGGTGGGGGCTATCACAGTTTCACGGCGTACACGAACCCTGACCTGACAGAGTAAAAATATTGTTTTGCACATTGCTATCGTGCGTGCGTGCATGTTTGGTGCGGTCATCCACTCAAGGAGAGGAAAGAAATGGCGCGGCGGTCAGGTCCGTCATGCCCCAACCTGGCCTCCCCCCTCCCGTGTAGTAGTACGTGCGGTGCGGATCACTTCAACGTGCTTTGACTCGCGGTGCGCCCATGCTTGATGCTTCGTCTCCGTTTCCTCCCTCGGAACAGTCAGAGCTGCATGGCATGCGAGCGGTCGTACCAGACCGCCGTTCCATTACCCGGCCGGCGGCTATAAATACGGGCGCACGCCGGTCAGCCTAAGCACAGTTCACAAAGCGCAACACAACACAACACATAGCCACAGAAGAGCAGCTAAGGCACCCGTAAAGAGGATCTTTGGTTTAGCAGCTCTCCTGTAAGTTCGTACTACCTAGCTGAAGAAGCTCGGGGGCACCGGCCGGTCGGAGGACACCAGCATGTCGCCCGTGCACGTCCCGGAGCTCAGCAGCGGCGGGTCGCTCACCCTGAACCCCGTGCAGCGCGCGCTCAGCCGGCTGTCGTCGTCGTCGGCCCTCACGCCCAGGTCGCCCCCGCCGTCCTACGGGAGCATCGTCACCGTGCTCAGCATCGACGGCGGCGGCGTCCGCGGCATAATCCCCGGAACCATCCTCGCCTTCCTCGAAGAGAAGCTCCAGGTGAGTAGTAATTAGCTTCTGCTCCCGTTGCACCCATGGTAGTTACTGCAGGTGCACCGGTTCTAATGGCTTTCTTGTTATTTTCTGCAGGAGCTCGATGGGCCGGACGTGAGGATCGCCGACTACTTCGACGTGATCGCCGGGACAAGCACCGGGGGCCTGGTGACGGCCATGCTCTTCCAGGCGCTGCGCTGCGAGAAGCGCTACCTCCGCATCCAGGACGACGAGCTTAAAGGCGACACCTCATCTGTTGACGTGTCCACGCCGGAGAACCTTAACAGGCTCGTCGAGGTCGGCAAGGCGCTGCTCAAGAGGAGCGTGTGCAGGGTGAACGTCGAGACCGGCAAGACCGTGCCCGACGACAATAGAGGCACCAACGAGGAGGAGCTAATCGGTTTCGCACATATGCTCTCACAGGAGCGCAAGGCCAGGTTGCAGAAGAAGGGAGTCACCATCACACAGTAAACATGTGTAGTTCATAACATATAGCTAAGCTCATATTACGTGTAAGGCAAATATAGGATAAGTCATTAGACGGTCGAACTTTGGTAGGCTAGAAATATTGAACTGCCAAAGCTCACAGACTTATGCAAGTTTTAGAGGTCCGCAAACAAGTTGTAAAGTGGGAGAATGAAATAAATGGCCAACTGTTTATTGTGGGCACGACATGAAATTTATCAGCCTATATTGGATCCCAGAAAATACACATTGGCCCCCACGTCACTCCGCGAGGCGTCATCTGAAACCCAGACGCTCCTTGCCACCGCCGAATAGATGACGGGCATCCACTATGACACTGCAAAATTTGGCATTCGTCATTTTAGGAATATAATCCTTGTGTGTGACGAACATGCATAGGTAGTCATCATCGTAGGAGTAATCCTTGTGTATAAGTACCTCACTACGTCGGTTGTACCAAAACGTACCAACAACAATAGGATGGGAGAGGGGGGAGGGGTTGGCACGACGAAACATATGTGGGAAGACAGACAAAGAGATAGGCATAATAAACATATGTGGGAGGACAGACGAAGAGACAGGCAGAAGAAAATTGACACAAGATAAAACATTTTCATCTTTTTTAGGTAGTATATACACTCTATTTCCTTATAACGAGGATGAGTAATTTTTTCATCAAAAATATAAAATCAAGTCTTGCCATGAATATGAACCAGGTCATTTCATACAAAAGAAAAATAAGAACTAACATGTATTCCTTGACCAACTCATTCTAAAAGTGATGAAACCTACAACCATGATCTTGTTTTGGATAACCAAACATGGATTCCCATTCAATTTCGGGTCCCTATAATGTATATCCTGTCTGCATTTGTGCACATGAATGTGCATGAAAGCATAAACTCTTCATAGGAGTGCAAAATCCGTGATATCTCTGAAAGCAATCATCATGATTCGATAGATTGACGAGAAAATATAGCTGATCAGAGATGGGAGACAAACATATGGAGCATACAGCTATTTTAAGTATGACAGAACAGGTTCAGTGGCTCCATTCTTTTGGAGGAGGCGGCTCCTCTGACGTGCCATTGGCCCACTGACATGTGGACCCGGGCCCACACGTCAGTGGCCCAACGTCAGGGCATCGTACGTCAGGGGAGCCATCCGGCTCCCCTTTTGGATTGGTTCCTTTTAGACTTCCTCGACCTATGAACACAATTTTCACAATTCATCATTCACTCACCAGTAATGGTTATAAAACTCACTTAAATGTAGATAGTTTTTTTTAGCTGGAAATGTAGGATAGTTGCAAAAGTAAGCAAACAGAAGTTCAATAATATGGCTGCAAATGGTAATTGCTGGAAAATCCACATCGGTATATCAGGCAAACTAGCCGAACTTTACTATAAGCACCGTTTCAAAATGTATGGCCAATTTTATCAACAAGAAAAGCGATTATACAAGGATCGGTCTAAAGTATACATAGCATTGAATATGGTCCAACTAAATAGAGAATAGTATATTTTTGTATCACATGTATTTCCGAAATAAAAGACTATGTGCAACTTTTAGAGTCTGTTTTTAGAGAGGAGGCCTGCTTAAGTATCATCAGGACAAGTTTGCACAACACTTCCAAAATGGTAGCAGAAGATGTATGTCTGTGAGAGAAAACAGTTCATTAGGAAGAACTGGATCAAACATGAGGTTGAATGACCGACCTGTGGAAGATTCATTAACTCCATAACAGCCCTCTTCGGAGTTAGTTCATTATCAATTATCCGTGCTACCGCTGTCAAGACTGGCAGTTTGACGTTGTACTTCTGAGCTAATGCGATGACGGCGCCAGCAGTTGACACGCCTTCAGCAACCTGAAGTGAGAGACAATATACTAATTACCAACCATACAGGTGATATATCGAAGCAATAGAGGGGAATATTACAAACCTGATTCATTGAATCCAAGATCTCATCAAGTTTCTCGCCTGAACCAAGACGCAATCCCACGTTTCTGTTCCGTGAAAGATTGACAAAACATGTAAGCATGATATCACCCGAGCCAGATAAACCAGAAAGGGTTGTTGGCTTTGCTCCCATCTGCAAATTAATAAGTTGATCCTTTAAACCAGTAGTTTTTTGTTTTATAGATAATACAGTCCAGAAGATAAACTACTACTGCACACCTTTGTCGCCAACCACCGAATTTCAGAACAGCCTTGAGCAACAAGGGCAGCCATACAATTATTTCCAAGATGCATACCTTCTACTATACCTGCTGCTATTGCAAGAACATTCTTAAGTGCCCCTGCAATTTCTACCCCTGTAACGTCACTGAAGCATCACAGTTCACATTTAAATATTTTTTCTAATACTTGAATGCATGGCTATAAATCAATGCACAACCCTAACAGTATATCTTATAATTCATCTTGCCGGTCTGAAATCTTAAAATAAAGCATAGTAAAATTAGATAAGATAGCTTTATCTGGAGAAGAGATTTTCAGTGTGTGCCACACCATCTGAAGCTACTACTTAAAACCCAGTGTGCTATATCAGCTGAAGCTACTGCTCAAAATCCACCACTACAATGCATAGTAGCCAATCGATGGGGGTCCAGAAATCCAGAGCGAGGCTACATGGCACTCCAACATACAGCAGCTTCATTTTCTTTTCGCGAATACGGAAGAGATCTTCATATCATTCCATTCCAAGAAGGAAAAGTTTACACTGCCGTCCTACGGCTCTACAAACATAGCAGATTCTTGAACACGTTTGCAAGGAAACACGAGAAACTGCTCTAGAAAAATACAAAAGCCTATTATCTAACTATATGAAGCAAAGCAAGTATACATCTGACGAACCACACTCAGAGAGGAGTTGCTCTAGGCTGGACAGACACAGGTTAATCGAATATACCTCTGGTCTATCTATAGCTACTGGCTTCGCTAATGTGGGTGTCTATTGTGAACCTTGATTCACAACAGGGTAACTATGGTGCTGAAGATAGCCAGATGGCATGGCTGCGAGCGAATGGGTAGACATAGGTTTAGTTGAGAGAATAACTTGGGGAAATAGATTGATCGTTCTTGCTTTCCTCAACCCCAGACACATAGTATGTTCATACGGTAGAGCTTAGGCCTCACTTACACAATTGGACTCCTTAGACCTATGCTAAATCTGATCATTAGTCCGGCCGAGCTGGAGGCCGGGCTTGCAAAAGCCCAACCTTCAAACTGCAAGCCCAAGCCCGGCCCGAACAACACTTCTCGTCGCCTCCACATGTAAGCCTGGCTTGAAGCTTGAAAGCCCCGCCCGAAATCATGAAAAACAGAAGCCTGAGCCCAGCCCAAACTGCCTTTCGGGCTAGATAATGAAGCCCAGCTCGGCCCGAATGCCAAGCCTGACCCGGCCTGGCCTGGCTTTTTCGGGCCAGGTCGTTGGGCCAGGCTGTCCATGCCCAGGTCTAGACAGGACGTAGAGCTATTACGCATCTAGGGGGCTGAACCTGGGTAAACCACTGTGTCAGCATCATCGCCGACGAGAACCCTTTGGGCACGGCCCCTCTTTACATTTGTTGCACGACTACCTTTAGATCGCAAGATCGACAGACTATTATTCGCCAACACAACCCTAGATACATGGTATGCTTATATACTACTCCCTCCATCCTGAATTAGTTGTCTTAGACACGTTTTAGTCTTAGGTACATCCGTATCTAGACAAATCAAAAACAACTAATTTGGGACGGAGGTAATAGATGCTTAGGCCTTCCTAATTAATTGGACTCCTTAGACCTATGCTAATATGACCTCTCATGTTAACACCTAGCCTACGAAATCTGCTAGCAGAACCCTTCTCTCTGTTTGGACTCCCTCCTGGTAGTCCACAACACTTTCCTACATGAATAACTAAATCAATTGTCCACAGGTGGGCAATATAGATCCTCTTATGCAAAAGAAATCTCAAATTGTTCACAGTAAGTCATATCCTATTATTTAATTATGTAATAGCAACTAGTTTTGTGGCTGAAGACAATACAGCGCAACCAAACAAACAATAATCATGATTATGACATGCATGCTTTTGTACACGTTTTGTGGCTGAAGATTATCATAGCGTCTAAAGCTGAAGTATTAGGTATAATTACCTTGATGTGCTTATCCTCAAATTTGAAGACGCTAAGAGCTGCTGAACAGCACTTGCCAGCTTTTTGTCTTTGGATGCCACCACCATAGCTGCAATATTAAGTTGGATAATTATGTAGTTCTATTTACACAACAGATTCCAAAAAGTGCTTGGAAAGCCAAAAATTCTTCAACATAAGCAACATGAACCAGACAACTTTGTGTCACAGGAAAGCACAAGAGAATATGACATAAAACTTAACAATATGAGAAATGATGTTAACTAACCTGTTGGTAGTTTCTCCATCAGTTCCACGGCAAAAGAAGGTCCTGACAGAACAATAAATGGCTGGCGAGGATTTCCCAATGCAAGAGGAATGATTTGAGACATTGTCCGAAGGGTGTTAAGTTCCAGCCCTTTGCTAAGCGATATGAATGGCAACTTTGGATCAACATAAGTTGAAATACTGCCAAGAAAGGATGAACTGAACTGCCAGGGAAAATATCAGACTCCAAAAAAGAAGAAACCCTCCTGGAAGCCACAGTGCTTCATAAAGAAGTGTTAATACCTGAACAGGGACAGCGTGGAAGCAGAAATCAGCTCCTGCTAACGCCTCGCTAGCACTAGTTGTTGCAACAATGTTTTCTGGCAAGCTGTATTCTGACAAGTATTTGCTGCAGTGGAATCAATCAATCAATCATCGACGAAAACATGACTATGTGCATCAATCAATCGAATCGTTTGCAATATTTTTCTTACGAAACTAGTCACATGGTCTTTTCATGGAGAAGCATCTGAATGCTCGCATGAAATACATTGTACCTCATCATATCAATCATGGACGAAAACATGACTAAAATGGACCCTCTTCGTGTTAGGCAGATACTGCAGTAAGGAAAGCGACGAGGTTACCCACGAGTTGACATGGCGGTGGTTGATGGAGCGGCAGACGAGGTCATCCCGGAGCAGCATGGCCACCTCAAGGTCGGGCTTCTTGGCTGCCACCTGCGCCGCCATCGCCGTTCCGAACGAGCCCCCACCGAGGACCACCACCTGCAGTTTTCCTCCGACGATCAGATCCCATCCCACAAAAAAGTTTGCGGCTCCATGGGTTGAAGCAGACAAGAGTCTTTCCGTCACCTTGCGCGTGGTCTCGAGGACGTCGCTGCGGTTGCGGCTGCGCCAGGAGCGAGACCAGCGGACGAGCTTCTCCCACGCGATCCGCACCACGCGGCGCCGGTCCTTCCGGCCGCTGCGTGGGGCCTCTCCCTCGTCCGTCTCGGCATCTGGCGGCGGCACGTCGGAGGCGGCAGCGCAGATGGGTGAGGCACGGTGGCGAGCGGTTGTGGTGCGAGGGCGAAAGATTGGGGCGGGGGGAAGGAAGGCGGCGGCGGCGGCCATGAGAGCGAGCAGCAAAGGGGGGAACGGAAGAATGGGGGTGTTTTGCTATCTTATCCGTTCCCGCCCCTTTTCTCGGTTTCTTGTTTGTCGCTCTGCTTCGTCTCAAAACGCCCGCTCGCATCTCGACCAGCTTTTGCCTAAACCAACTCCAATCCTTTTACCAATTAACATCTTAGAAGATTTCACAAAATCGTTATCACTTAGCTTTCGACTTTTCGGGAATATATTGGCGGATGAACTAGTTATTGTTGTTGTTGTTGTTGTTGTTTCTTTAGTTCCCTTAGTCATCCCTATACATGTTTCTTGGATTATTTACAGGCGGTATTCAAGCTCTTATTTTTGCAACATTAGTTTCAGCCTATATAGGTGAATCCATGGATGGGTCATCATTGAATTGACTAGTTTTAGAAATAGTATTTATTTTTTTGTAGCTTAGCTCAATTCATGCATGGTTTCAGATAATCAGCTTGGTTACAAAAGAATAGTTCGTATGAATATATGAGATTTTCAAAGTATATATGCATTAAGGAGGGTGGAGTCAGGTCATTTTATTATCCAAACGGTACCTTATCGATTCTTGTCTGGAATCCTGCAAACAGCGTCCATGTCGACGACATCTCGGTCAACAACCCGATGCACTATATGATGCTGCGTACCACGACTACGTACACCCAAGCTACAACATGTACCCTGCCATGCCGCAACACAATTTGCCTCCACCAGGGCCAGGTAAGAACATACCCATGCTTGTGAGTCGCAACATGGTGTTGTCCTCTCTTTCTTCGATGTACATTGTGACTTACCAACATTGCTTTGTTGATTGAAGGATATGTTTACCCGGTGAACTCCCATCTGACGCACCCGGTGCTGCACCATGACACCCATGGCAGACTATGGCTCTCAATGCCGCTAGATAACCGCTTCCACCCGCACTTGTCTCCGGTGCCAACGTACCCGTCTATGCCCTCCAACACAATGACGATGCCTCTGATGCCGCTGGATGGTCGCTTCCATGCACAACTGCCTCCTTCGTTGTCGGCTTACCCGGATGCACCCTTCGACCCAAGGACGCATCCAGTGTGGACACGACGACCCACATATATACCCTTTGTAGAACCACAGTAGTTCTCGCGTCCTGCAAGGCATGCTGATGGTTTTTATTAGCATTTTGTAACTACTGATATCCGTGACAATTGATCGACAATCAATCTCCTATACAAATTTGGCATATAGATTCATAGCAATGACTATACGAGTAGTTCACCACAAGGAATATGTTGATTTATGATTAAAATATAATGACAATGACCAAACTAACCATAAGTCTAGGAACGTTTTCTATGAGATTGTCATCGAATGTTCCAACCCTGCAAGTTTATTGAAGATTTGTTATAAATTATATGTTTTCATTGTACGATATCGTCATATAAGTATGTATCTTCTTTTATGACCTTATTTTTAGTCCATTTTGACCAAATTATATCATCATAATTTGTAATGATAACAACGACACAGATCTTGTCGATGGTGCTGACTGGGCGATAGCTTGACATTTCCTCCTAGGTGTTTGGGACCCACCAAGTGTAAACCGCATGGACTCGACATTTCGTCCTACATGTTTGGAACCCATCGAGTGTAAACCGCATGGACAAGTAACTTGGGAAGCCAAGTGAGGGGCTCACGACTAATATATGGGTCCAATGACTTTGTGGCACCCACTGACTGATTTTTCGGCCAACCTGAATGGTGATACTGAAGTGAGGGACCGTTGACATGTGGTGCCAACTTGTTACTCTCAAATCTTACGATGAAGCATTGATTTTATCTATCGGGGCTTGGTTATAATTCAAGCCGTGTGTGTGAAATATTGGGCTTGCTTGGTAGCCAATTTGGAACGTGAGCATTTGTCAAGTCTAAAAGCTGCCAAAAATTAGCAAGTTTTGTGAGGTGGCTAAGTAGGCTGTAAACCAACCAATTTTTTGGCTTGCCTATGTATTGCGAAGCTAACTTTTAGCGAAAAAAAACAAATAAACATGCCAACAAGGATGAAGGATCAAGGATTCAACTAAAAGGACGGAATGAGTAGGCAACTACAATTTTTAACTTTCTTTGTTGATTCCAGGGATTGCGAAATTAAAGGTCCTCTAAAATGCAGTTAAGATCAGTCGACCTATATGATTATAAGCAACTAGCAAGCAAGATACACAAGATAACAAACTAGATAACATGGAATGAGAAACTCTTTGATAGATATAACCAAATGCATAGATATGGGTACATATCCAAAGTTCACGTCCTTGGAGATACTAACTACTCCCTCCTTTCCGATTTATAAGGCTCAATTCAAAAATCTCACCAACCAAGGTAGATGGTGAGTGGTGGAATACTTTTTGTAATTTGCAAAAGCACCCAATTAATGCCCTTGTTTTCCACAAAAAATTAAGTTTACCAATGTATTAATTACAATGCATGCATGCATAAAGTACATGCATTGGTCAATTTTTTCTTAATACTTGCATGCAATGATTTAATGCACCTTGACATCTGAACTTGTGATGGGGAACAACCAAATTGAGCCTTATAAAATGGAAAAACTAAGATCTTCAGATAAGCCCTATAAACCGGAAAGGATGGAGTAACTAGATAACAGGTCATGTCAAGCATGTGAAGTATAGATTTTCTAGCGGTGGGATGTTGGTATCTATGGTGAATCCGACGACAGGTAACGCATAATGAACCAAGCCTGCCGGCAGACAAATGGTCATTATCAGTGTTGGCAATAACAGGTGGTTACTGTTGGGGATCGTAGCAGAAATTTAAAATTTTCTACGCATCACCAAGATCAATCTATGGAGTAATCTAGCAACGAGGGGAAGGAGAGTGCATCTACATACCCTTGTACATCTCTAAGCGGAAGCGTTGCAAGAACGCGGATGAAGGAGTCGTACTCGCAGCGATTCAGATCGCGGTTGATTCCGATCTAAGCGCCGAACAACGGCGCTTCCGCGTTCAACACACGTGCAGCCTGGTGACGTCTCCCACGCCTTGATCCAGCAAGGGGAGAAGGAGGGGTTGGGGAAGACTCCATCCAACAGCAGCACGACGGTGTGGTGGTGGTGGAGCGCGGAACTCCAGCAGGACTTCGCCAAGCACTACGAGAGACGAGGAGGTAGAGAGGTAGGGCTGCGCCAAGAGGGAGATGATCTCGTGTGTCTTGCAGCCCCCAATAACTCAAGTATATATAGGGGAAGGGGAGGGGCTGCGCCCCCATCTAGGGTTCCCTCCCTAGGGGTGGCGGCAGCCCCAAAACCCATCTAGGGTGGCGGCCAAGGGGGGAGAGAGGGGGCGCACCTAGGGTGGGCCTTAAGGCCCATCTGGACTTAGGGTTTGCCCCCTCCCACTCTCCCTTGCGCCTTGGGCCTTGGTGGGGGGCGCACCAGCCCACCTGGGGATGGCCCCCTCCCACACTTGGCCCATGCAGCCTTCTAGGACTGGTGGCCCCACCTGGTGGACCCCCGGGACCCTCTCGGTGGTCCCGGTACGTTACCGATAGCACCCGAAACTTTTCCGGTGACCAAAACAGGACTTCCCATATATAAATCTTTACCTCTGGATCATTCCGGAACTCCTCGTGACGTCCGGGATCTCATCTGGGACTCCGAACAACATTCAATACCCGCGTACATACTTTCCCTATAACCCTAGCGTCATCGACCATTAAGTGTGTAGACCCTACGGGCTCGGGAGTCATGCAGACATGGCCGAGACAACTCTCCGGTCAATAACCAACAGCAGGATCTGGATACCCATGTTGGCTCCCACGTGCTCCACGGTTATCTCATCGGATGAACCACGATGTCAAGGATTCAATCAATCCCGTATACAATTCCCTTTGTCTATCGGTACGATACTTGCCCGAGATTCGATCGTCGGTATCCTGATACCTTGTTCAATCTCGTTACCGGCAAGTCTGTTTACTCGTTCCATAACACATCATCCCATGATCAACTCCTTGGTCACATTGTGCACATTATGATGATGTCCTACCGAGTGGGCCCAGAGATACCTCTCCGTTACACGGAGTGACAAATCCCAGTCTCGATTCGTGCCAACCCAACAGACACTTTTGGAGATTCCCGTAGTGCACCTTTATAGCCACCCAGTTACGTTGTGACGTTTGGCACACCCAAAGCACTCCTACGGTATCCGGGAGTTGCACAATCTCATGGTCTAAGGAAATGATACTTGACATTAGAAAAGCTTTAGCATACGAACTACACGATCTTGTGCTAGGCTTAGGATTGGGTCTTGTCCATCACATCATTCTCCTAATGATGTGATCCCGTTATCAATGACATCCAATGTCCATGGTCAGGAAACCGTAACCATCTATTGATCAACGAGCTAGTCAACTAGAGGCTTACTAGGGACATGGTGTTGTCTATGTATCCACACATGTATCTGAGTTTCCTATCAATACAATTCTAGCATGGATAATAAACGGTTATCATGAACAAGGAAATATAATAATAACCAATTTATTATTGCCTCTAGGGCATATTTCCAACAGTCTCCCACTTGCACTAGAGTTAATAATCTAGTTCACATCGCCATGTGATTAACACTCACATGTCACATCGCCATGTGACCAACATCCAAAGAGTTTACTAGACTCGATAATCTAGTTCACATCATTATGTGATTAACACTCAATGAGTTCTGGGTTTGATCATGTTATGCTTGTGAGAGAGGTTGTAATCAACGGGTCTGCAATATTCAGATCCCTATGTATTTCGCAAAACTTTATGCCATATCGTAGATGCTGCTACCACGTTCCACTTGGAGCTATTCCAAATTGTTGCTCCATTATACGTATCCGGTATCTCTACTCAGAGCTATCCGGATAGGTGTTAAGCTTGCATCGACGTAACTCTTTACGTGGAACTCTTTATCACCTCCATAACCGAGAAACATTTCCTTATTCCTCTAAGGATAATTTTGACCGCTATCTTGTGATCCACTCCTAGGTCACCTTTGTACCCTCTTGCCAGACATGTGGCAAGGCACACATCAGGTGCGCTACTCAGCATGGCATACCTTATAGAGCCTATGACAGAAGCATAGGGGACGACCTTCGTCCTTCCTCTTTCTTATGTCGTGGTCAATCTTTGAGTCTTACTCAACTTCACACCTTACAACTCAGGTAAGAGCCCCTTCTTTGACTGATCTATTTTGAAATCCTTCAAAAACATGTCAAGGTGTGCGTTCTTTGAAAGTATCATCAGGCGTCTTGATCTATCTCTATAGATCTTGATGCCCATTATGTAAGCAGTTTTATCCAGGTCTTCCTTTGAAAATCACTCTTCAAACAACCGTTTATGCTTTCTAGAAATTCTACATTATTTCGGATCAACAATATGTCATCCACATATACTTATCAGAAATGTTGTAGTGCTCCCACTCACTTTCTTGTAAATACAAGTTTCTTGCAAACATTGTATAAACCTAAAAGCTTTGATCACTCCATCAAAGCATATATTCCGATTCCGAGATGCTTGCTCTAGTCCATAGAAGGATTGTTGGAGCCAGCATACCTTTTAGCATCCTTAGGATCGACAAAACCTTTTATTGTATCACATACAACCTTTTCTTATGAAAACTGGTAAGAAAACTTGTTTTGACATACATCTGTCAGATTTTATAATCGAAAAATATAGTTAATGCTAACATGATTCTGACGGACTTAAACATCGCTACGGGTGAGAAAATCTCATCGTAGTCAACTCCTTGAACTTGTGAAAAGACTCTTTGCCACAAGTCGAGCTTCATAGACGGTAACATTACCGTCCACGTCTGTCTTCTTCTTAAAGATCCATTTATCTCAATGACTTGCCGATCATTGGGCAAGTCCACCAAAGTCCATGCTTTGTTCTGATACATGGATCCTATCTCGGATTTCATGGCTTCTAACCATTTGTCGGAATACGGGCCCACCATTGCTTCTCCATAGTTCGTAGGTTCATTGTTGTCCAACAACATGATATCTAAGACAGGATTACTGTACCACTCAGGAGTAGTACATATCCTTGTCGACCTATGAGGTTCGATAGCAACTTGATCCGAAGCTTCATGATCACTATCATTAACTTCCTCTTCAACAGACGTAGGTGCCACAGAAAACATCTTTCTGTGTTGCATCACTCTCTGGTTGAAGTAAAGGTTCGACAACCTCATCAAGTTCTATCTTCCTCCCACTCAATTCTTTCGAGAGAAACTCCTTCTCGAGAAAGGACCCGTTCTTAGCGACAAACAATTTGCCCTCGGATCTGAGATAGAAGGTATACCCAACTGTTACCTTTGGGTATCCTATGAAGATGTGTTTGTCCGCTTTTGGGTTCGAGCTTCTCCGGCTGAAGCCTTAAGCATCGCAGCCCCAAACATTAAGAAACGACAACTTTGGTTTCTTGCCAAACCATATTCATACGACGTCGTCTCAACGGACTTAGATGGTGTCCTATCTAAAGTGAATGCAGCTATCTCTAACGCATATCCTCGAAAATGAAAATGGTAGATCGGTAAGAGATATCATAGATCGCACCATATCTCATAAGGTTCGATTACGATGTCCGGACACACCATTACCCTGTGGTGTTCCAGGTGGCTTCAACTGTGAAACAATTCCACAATGTCTTAAGTGATTGCCAAACTCATAACTCAGAAATTCTCATCGATCAGATCGTAGGAATTTGATCTTCTTGTTATGATGGTTCTTAACTTCACTCTGAAATCGTTTGAACCTTTCAAATGTTTCAGACTTGTGCTTCATTAAGTAAATATACCTATGTCTACTCAAATCGTCAGTGAAGATGAGAAAATAGCGATATCCACTGCACGCTTCAATTCTCATTGGATCACACGCATCAGCATGTATGATTTCCAACAAGTCACTTGCCCGTTTCATTGTACCTGAAAACGGGGTCTTAGTCATCCTACCCATGAGGCATGGCTCGCATGTGTCAAGCGATTCAAAATCAAGTGACTCCAAACATCCATCGACATGGAGTTTCTTCATGCATCTTACGCCAATATGACCTAAGCGGCAGTGCCACAAGAAAGTGGTACTATCATTATTAACTCTACATCTTTTGGCGTGAACATGCGTATTACCACGACCGAGATTCAACGAACCATTCACATAGGGTGCATGACCATGAAAGGTGTTATTCATGTAAACAGAATAACCATTATTCTCTAACTTAAATGAATAACCGTATTGCAATGAACATGATCTAATCATATTCATGCTCAACGTAGACACCTGATAACATTTATCTAGGTTCAATACTAATCCCGAAGGCAGATGGAGCATGCGATGGTGATCTCATCAACTTTGGAAACACTTCCAACACACATCGTCACCTCGCCCTTAGCCAGTCTCCGTTTAGTCCGTAGCTTTTGCTTCAAGTCACCAATAATAGCAACTGAACCGGTATCCAATACCTGGGTGCTACCAGGAGTACTAGTGAGGTACACATTAATAACACGTATATACTTTGTTGAAGTTGCCAGCCTTCTTATCTACCATGCATTTGGGGTAATTCCGCCACTAGTGACCGTTCCCTTACAATAGAAGCACTTAGTCTCGGGTTTGGGTTCAACCTTGGGTTCCTTCACTGGAGCGACAACTGGTTTGCCATCCATGAAGTTTCCCTTCTAGCCCTTGCCCTTCTTGAAACCAGTGGTCTTGTTAAACCATCAACACTTGATGCTCCTTCTTGATTTCTACCTTTTTCGGCCTTAAACACCGCGAACAGCTCCGGGATCAACTCCATCCCTTGCATGTCATAGTTCATCACGAAGATCTAGTAGCTTAGTGATAGTGGCTAGAGAACTCTATCAATCACTATCTTATCTGGAAGTTTAACTCCCACCTGCTTTAAGTGATTGTAGCACCCAGACATTTTGAGCACATGCTCACTAGCTGAGCTATTCTCCTCCATCTTGTTGGCAAAAGAACTTGTCAGAGGTCTCATACCTCTCAACACGGGCATGAGTCTGAAATCCCAATTTCAGCTCTTGGAACATCTCATATGTCTTATGGCGTTCAAAACGTCATTGGAATCCCAATTCTAAGCCGTAAAGTATGGTGCACTAAACTATCAAGTAGTCATCAGGATGTGTCTGTCAGGTGTTCACAACATCCACAGACGAGGTTGTAGGGGTTTGCACATCGAGCGGTGCATCAAAGACGTAAGCCTTCTGTGTAGCAGTGAGGACACTCCTCGGACTACGGACCCAGTCTGCATCATTGCTTACAATATCTTTCAACTTAGTCTTTCTCTAGGAACGTATTGAAACAGGGAGCTACAACGTGAGCTATTTATCTACAACATATTTGCAAAGACAATTTAGACTATGTTCATGATAATTAAGTTCATCTAATCAAATTATTTAATGAACTCCCACTCAGATAGACATCCCTCTAGTCATCTAAGTGAAACATGATCCGAGTCAACTAGGCCGTGTCCGATCATCACGTGAGACGGACTAGTCATCATCGGTGAACATCTTCATATTGATCGTATCTTCTATATGACTCATGTTTGACCTTTCGGTCTTCCGTGTTCCGAGGCCATGTCTGTACATGCTAGGCTCGTCAAGTCAACCTAAGTGTATTGCGTGTGTAAATCTGGCTTACACCCGTTGTATTCGAACGTTAGAATCTATCACACCCGATCATCACGTGGTGCTTCGAAACAACGAACCTTCGCAACGGTGCACGGTTAGGGGGAACACTTTGTTGAAATTATTGCGAGGGATCATCTTATTTAAGCTACCGTCGTTCTAAGCAAATAAGATGTAAAACATGATAACCATCACATGCGATCAAATAGTGACATGATATGGCCAATATCATTTTGCTCCTTTTGATCTCCATCTTTGGGGCGCCATGATCATCATCGTCATCGGCATGACACCATGATCTCCATCATCGTGTCTTCATGAAGTCGTCTCATCAACTATTACTTCTACTACTATGGCTAACGGTTTAGCAATAAAGTAAAGTAATTACATAACGTTTAAGTTGACACGCGGGTCATAAATAAATTAAGACAACTCCTATGGCTCCTGCCGGTTGTCATATTCATCGACATGCAAGTCATGATTCCTATTACAAGAACATGATCAATCTCATACATCACATATATCATTCATCACATCCTTTTGGCCATATCACATCACACGGCATATGCTGCAAAAATAAGTTAGACGTCCTCTAATTGTTGTTGCAAATTTTTTACGTGGCTGCTATAGGTTTCTAGCAAGAACGTTTCTTAACTACGCCAAAACCACAACGTGATATGCCAATTTCTATTTACCCTTCATAAGGACCCTTTTCATCGAATCCGATCCGACTAAAGTAGGAGAGACAGACACCCGCTAGCCACCTTATGCAACTAGTGCATGTCAGTCGGTGGAACCTGTCTCACGTAAGAGTACGTGTAAGGTCGGTCCGGGCCGCTTCATCCCACGATGCCGCCGAATCAAGAGAAGACTAGTAATGGCAAGTAAATTGACAAAATCGACGCCCACAACAACTTGTGTTCTACTCGTGCATAGAAACTACGCATAGACCTAGCTCACGATGCCACTGTTGGGGATCATAGCAGAAATTTAAAATTTTCTACGCATCGCCAAGATCAATCTATGGAGTAATCTAGCAACGAGGGGAAGGGGAGTGCATCTACATACCCTTGTAGATCGCTAAGCGGAAGCATTGCAAGAACGCGGATGAAGGAGTCGTACTCGCAGTGATTCAGATCGCGGTTGATTCCGATCTAAGCGCTGAACAACGGCGCCTCCGCGTTCAACACACGTGCAGCCCGGTGACGTCTCCCACGCCTTGATCCAGCAAGGGGAGAAGGAGAGGTTGGGGAAGACTCCATCCAGCAGCAGCACGACGGTGTGGTGGTGGTGGAGGAACGCGGAACTCCAGCAGGGCTTCGCCAAGCACTACGAGAGACGAGGAGGGAGAGAGGTAGGGCTGCGCCAAGAGGGAGATGATCTCGTGTGTCTTGCAGCCCCCAATACCTCAAGTATATATAGGGGAAGGGGAGGGGCTGCACCCCCATCTAGGGTTCCCTCCCTAGGGGTGGCGGCAGCCCCAAAACCCATCTAGGGTGGCGGCCAAGGGGGAAGAGAGGGGGGCGCACCTAGGGTGGGCCTTAAGGCCCATCTGGACCTAGGGTTTGCCCCCTCCCACTCTCCCTTGCGCCTTGGGCCTTGGTGGGGGGGGGGGGCGCACCAGCCCACCTGGGGCTGGTCCCCTCCCACACTTGGCCCATGCAGCCTTCTAGGGCTGGTGGCCCCACCTGGTGGACCCCCGGGACCCTCCCGGTGGTCCCGGTACGTTACCGATAGCACCCGAACCTTTTCCAGTGACCAAAACGGGACTTCCCATATATAAATCTTTACCTCCGGACCATTCCGGAACTCCTCGTGACGTCCGGGATCTCATCTGGGACTCCGAACAACATTCAATACCCGCGTACATACTTTCCCTATAACCCTAGCGTCATCGACCATTAAGTGTGTAGACCCTACGGGCTCGGGAGTCATGCAGACATGGCCGAGACAACTCTCCGGTCAATAACCAACAGCAGGATCTGGATACCCATGTTGGCTCCCACATGCTCCACGATTATCTCATCGGATGAACCACGATGTCAAGGATTCAATCAATCCCGTATACAATTCCCTTTGTCTATCGGTACGATACTTGCCTGAGATTCGATCGTCGGTATCCCGATACCTTGTTCAATCTCGTTACCGGCAAGTCTCTTTACTCGTCCGGTAACACATCATCCCGTGATCAACTCCTTGGTCACATTGTGCACATTATGATGATGTCCTACCGAGTGGGCCCAGAGATACCTCTCCATTACACGGAGTGACAAATCCCAGTCTCGATTCGTGCCAACCCAACAGACACTTTCAGAGATACCCGTAGTGCACCTTTATAGCCACCCAGTTACGTTGTGACGTTTGGCACACCCAAAGCACTCCTACGGTAGGGAGTTGCACAATCTCATGGTCTAAGGAAATGATACTTGACATTAGAAAAGCTTTAGCATACGAACTACACGATCTTGTGCTAGGCTTAGGATTGGGTCTTGTCCATCACATCGTTCTCCTAATGATGTGATCCCGTTATCAACGACATCCAATGTCCATGGTCAGGAAACCGTAACCATCTATTGATCAACGAGCTAGTCAACTAGAGGCTTACTAGGGACATGCTGTTGTCTATATATCCACACATGTATCTGAGTTTCCTATCAATACAATTCTAGCATGGATAATAAACGATTAGCATGAACAAGGAAATATAATAATAACCAATTTATTATTGCCTCTAGGGCATATTTCTAATAGTTACAATAAACCTTCAACCCGGACCAGGAAGGAACTGGAACAAAGGTCGACACGGTATGAACCAAGATTTGTTAAAGTAAACATTGATGTTATTTTTTATGAGGATGTTGGAGAGGAGCTACGGCTGATATAATCAGAGATGAGAGGAGACAATGCTTGGAAGCACAATGCAAACATATTGAATATGCTTATGATATAACCGACAATCGAGACAAGGCCTATGCGGTGTGGACTAGAGATTGCAAACTCTTTAGGATTTAATTGAGTTGAGGTGGAATCCGACCCCCTTGAAGTCATCAATTTATACACAGGACAAACTCAATGGCGGGATGCATCAGCACCAATATTCTCATATTGTCTGGATACGAGTGATGGAGTTCTGGACTAAGGGGTCCTCGGGCGTCCGGCCTATTAGCCATGGGCCGGACTGATGGGCTGTGAAGATACGAAGACTGAAGACTGTACCCGTGTCCGGATGGGACTCTCCTTGGCGTGGAAGGCAAGCTTGGCGATCAAATAAGTAGATTCCTTTCTTTGTAATCGACCTTATGTAACCCTAGATCCTCCCGGTGTCTATAAACCGGAGGACTTAGTCCGGAGGAAGGACAATCATTACCATAGTCATACATGCTAGGCTTTTAGGATTTAGCCATCTCGATCTCGTGGTAGATCAACTCTTGTAATACTCATATTCATCAAGATCAATCAAGCAGGAAGTAGGGTATTACCTCCATAGAGAGGGCCCGAACCTGGGTAAACATCATGTCCCCTGTCTCTTGTTACCATTGATCTTAGACGCACAGTTCGGGACCCCCTACCCGAGATCCGCCGTTTTTGACACCGGCATTGGTGCTTTCATTGAGAGTTCCACTGTGCCGTCCTCAAAAGGTTTGATGGCTCCTTCAATCATCCACAACGACGCTGTCCAAGGGGAGGTCTTCCTCCCTGGATAGATCTTCGTATTCGGCGGCTTTGCACTGCAGGCAAACTCGCTTGGCCATCTGGAGTAGATCGACAGCTACGCCCCTGGCCGTCAGGTCAGATTTGGGAGTTTGAACTACGTCGCGGATATCGGCGGAGACTTGATCTTCGACGGATTCGATACCACGGCAATCGCTCCCCGTCACCTTGATGAACATGACTTAGATCTGTCATCAGGCCATACCCAGGAAATTGCACCTGTAACCGCTCTGGCCTTAGATTCGGAGCAGGTTGCGCCATTCGAGGACAGGAAGCTTAACCCCGCCAAGGAAGCCGCAGATTCCACGGCATTGGAGCCGCACACAGACCGAACCTCTGGTAATGCCTGTGTCACCGGAACCTCGGGCTCCTTCCCGGTTAAAAGTTCCAAACTATGTGCGTCCGCACATGTCGAGCATGATCGGTTATCGATCGCCGAATTCAGCGCCGCAGACGTATTCCAGTACTCACCCTTGGGCGATGTGCTGAGTTCATTAAAAAATCTATCCTTAGCGGGGGATTCACAGTCGAACTATATTCGGTTCGAACTAGAAGCTGATGAAAGGGAATTTTGCTTCCCACCCACCACCCACTTCATAGCCACGGTCAAGGATTTAACTGACACGCTCGATTACAGCTCTCAAGACATCGACGGTATGGACGACGATGCTGATGAGGAGCAAAACCAAAATCCACCATTTACTGGACGCTGGACGGCCACTTCTTCGTACGATGTGTACATGGTGGACACACCCAAAACAACCAACGACGATGACAAAGAACCAGTCGAGAATAAACCTCCTGAGACACAGCAAAAATGCCGGCGTCCTCAGCACTGCTCTAAGTCACGTCGTTCAAAAGACAGCAATGCTGGCACCGGAGAAAATAATACCCTGACGACGCCGAAAACAATGAAGACCTTGCTGAGGTAACATCCGAACAGGAGGAGCAAGAAAACGGGCAAGCTAGTCCCGACGAACAGGCCAGACCCAACGACTCGAAGGACGGTAGTTATCGTTCGCTCTCCGAGGATGAGGAAAGCCTCGGCAACAAAGATTTCACCGTGCTTGAGAAACCTCTCGAGTAGGAGCGCTTCAAGCGCCGGCTAATAGCCACCGCAAGGAGCCTGAAAAAGAAGTAGCAACAGCTTCAAGCTGACCAAGATCTGCTCGTCGATAGGTGGACTGATGTTCTCACAACCGAAGAATACGGCCTCAGATGCCCAGCCAAGAGCTACCCGAAGCGAAGGTTGCTACCGCAGTTCGATGAAGAGACGCCGGAGCCCATACCTCCCTCGCGTAATGCGGCCGATCAACCACTACGCGGTTGGGACAGTGCGGTGGACCAACCACCACGTGGTCAGGATAGAGCGGCAACTCAGGCCGAACAGCAACCTGCCCCACCGCCACGTAAAAATAGAGACAAAACAGTTCGGGGTCATACATACGACCTCTGGCAGACCCTGGATAGTAGAGCAGGATATACCCGATCGATTTACGGATCGCGAGGACGTTCCTCGACACATGATGATGGCTACATATTCGTACGTGACAAACCTGGTCATGCCCGAGCCAACAACCACAGACGGACTCCATCGGAGCTACTCGCGATGCGGCCAGGTATAGAGGCGCCGCACCCCCTCTTTGCTTCAGTGATGAAGTAATGGATCACGAATTCCCTGAAGGGTTCAAACCCATGAATATTGAATCATACGACGGGACAACTGATCCCGCGGTATGGATCGAGGACTTTATCCTCCACATCCACATGGCCCGCGGAGATGACCTCCATGCTATCAAATACCTCCCACTAAAACTTAAAGGACCAGCTCGACACTGGTTAAATAGCCTACCCGAAAATTCTATCGGCAGCTGGGAGGACTTGGAAAAAGCCTTCCTCGACAACTTCCAAGGTACATGTGTCCGGCCACCAGACACTGATGACTTAAGCCACATAGTTCAACAACCTGGAGAGTCAGCCAGGAAATTCTGGACTAGGTTCCTAACCAAAAAGAACTAGATCGTCGACTGTCCGGATGCCGAAGCCCTAGCGGCCTTTAAACATAGCATCCGCGATGAATGGCTCGCCCGCCACCTCAGACAAGAAAAGCCAAAATCTATGGCAGCCCTTACGACACTCATGACCCGCTTTTGCGTGGGTGAGGATAGTTGGCTGGCTCGCAGCAAAAACACAACCAGCGAGGTAGGCCCCTCCGAGGTCAAAAACAGCAATGGCAAGCTCCGACGTAACAGGCACAAACGCCGAAGCAATGGTGATAATACCGATGACACTACAGTCAATGCCGGATTCAGCGGCTCCAAGTCCAGCCAGTGGAAGAAACCATACAAAAGAAATAATCAGAGACCATCCAGGTTGGACCGCATACTCGATCGCCCGTGCCAGATACATGGCACCCCAGACAAACCAGCCAATCACACCAACAGAGATTGTTGGGTTTTCAAACATGCCAGCAAATTAAACGCCGAGAACAGGGAAAAGGGGTCACAAAGCGAGGACGACGACGAGGAGCCCCGACAATCGAACACAGGGGGACAGAAGAAGTTTCTCCCTCAAGTCAAAACAGTGAACATGATATATGCTACACACATCCCCGAAAGGGAGCGCAAGCGCGCACTAAGGAACGTCTACGCGATAGAGCCAGTCGCCCCAAAATTCAACCCATGGTCTTCATTCTCGATCACCTTTGATTGTCGGGATCATCCGACTAGTATCCGTCATGGCGGCTCAGCCGTGCTAGTCCTCGACCCTATCATTGACGGATTTCACCTGACGCGCGTTCTTATGGACGGGGGTAGCAGCCTCAATCTGCTCTATCAGGACATAGTGCACAAAATGGGCATTAATCCATCACGGATCAAACCCACAAAGACTACCTCCAAAGGAGTCATACTAGGTGTAGAGGCCCGCTGTACGGGCTCAATCACGCTTGAGGTTGTCTTCGGATCTCCGGACAATTTCCGAAGCGAGGGGTTAATCTTCGACATAGTCCCCTTTCGCAGCGGCTATCACACACTGCTCGGACGGACCGCATTCGCCCGATTCAACGCAGTGCCACACTATGCTTATCTCAAGCTCAAGATGCCCGGTCCACGTGGCGTCATAACAGTCAATGGAAATACGAAACGCTCCCTCCGTACAGAAGAGCACACAGCTGCCTTAGTAGCAGAAGTACAGAGCGACCTTCTCAAGCAGAGCCTTCATTCGGCTGCTGAGCCCACGGACACCATCAAGAGGGTCCGAACTACCCTGCAGCAGGACAGCTTGGCTCGTCAGGAGCTAGACTAGCAATTCGGCCTCCGTCTCAGTCCTGGTCAAGTAGTGGCACTCGCACCACGCGTACATAACTGCGCACTCAAAATTCCATGGGCATCGACACAAGCATAACTAGTTTGTGATCCACAGTACGGCTCAACCGACACCGGATACACACATACTTTCACTTTTATTCGTTTCCTTTTCAGGTTTCAATCCCGCAGGCCCCATCTGATGGCCTGATCACCAGCCCTCTTGAAGGATAAACACACCAAGACGGCGAGAAACGCAGACGTATGGGGGATTTTCAAGGTGGTTTCGTTAACAATCACTCTACCTGTTTTTCAGGACCCACATGCAGCTCTCCCCTTGGTTTTTGGCATGATAAATAGCCTATTGCTTATCGCACTACTTGTATCATTGCGCCTCGACGTATTAATCAAATTACAATGAAAACAGTTCGCGGCTGGAGCTTTAAGGCCCCAGCTTATCACCTTTGCACCCTTTCTGTTTTCTTTCTTTTTTCTCTTTTTATCCCCCTGTGGGTAACCCTATCAGGTAGCACCCGTACACTTTGGTACGTTTGATGTTTGCCAGGGGCTTCATAGCACCCCACACTACAGCAACAAAAAGTCTGAACACTTCTCATAGTATAGTTCGGCACCCCGAATTTAGCACTATATGCATTGGCTTCGAATCATGTCTTTGGTCAATATTTGGGTTACCCAGCTCCTGTGCTTGCTACCTTATGTTCCGCTATATCGGCTAAGGTAGTAAAGGGAGAACTACTGCGATTGTGCCTTGGTTTATCCAAAGGAGCACCTCAGTAGAGAAAGCCGAAAACTGACTGTCATGATGCGGCGAGAGCCGGTGAGCTCTTCGGATGTCTCAAATCGTTAGAGATTTTTTTCCGCATTACGCGAGGGATTGGTACTTACCCGATCAGGTGTTTATAGCTTCCTGGTTCGAATACCAGGGGCTGCGCCCAAATTTTTATCGTCAAACTCCTATGGCTAAGTGAGGGTATTCAAGCCGAATAGTCTGATTGCCTATTTCGCTGCGCTAAACACCTCCTTCAAGGACCAAATAATTGGATCAAGAGTGTTTAGATTATATCCCGAACACCCCCGTACTTCCTACGTGGGGGTAGAAGCTGACGACTGACCAACTCTCAGATTTCATACAACACGGCCGCATAGGAGGTGAATTTTTTTAAAAAAACATTATATTACATAACAAAATTTGTTTCATCATACAAGGCAGAGACAACATGAATATATTCATTCGAATATAATGTCTTGCGCACATTGCGTCGCCACAATGCGGGACCCCTCCAGGGCGTCTTCAAAATACCGCTCCGGCATGCGGTGCTCCTTGCCTTCAGGTGGCCCCTCGGTCACACGCTTGACGGCATCCATCTTCGCCCACCACACCTTGAGGCGGGCGAAGGCCATGCGCGCGCCCTCGATGCAGGCCGACCTCTTGACGATGTCCAGCCGAGGGTAGGCACCAACCAGCTGCTTCACGAGTCCGAAGTAGCTGCTGGGTATAACTTCGGCAGGCCACAGCCGGATTATCAAATCCTTCATGGCCAGTTCGGCCACCCTATGCAGCTTGACCAGCTGTTTTAGCTGATCGGTGAAGGGCATTGGATGTTCTGGCATAAGGTATTGCGACCAGAACAAATTCTCTGCTGAGCTCCCTTCTTCGGCTCGAAAGAACTCCGCAGCGTCAGACACACTGCGCGGTACATCTGCAAATGCCCCTGGAGAACTCCGAATTTGGGTTAGTAGGAAATACTTCTTCTTCACATACTTGCTTTGCATACTAAATGCCTTACCCGCCACGATCTTCTTGGCCTCTCGGATCTCCTGGAGGGCACCCTGGGCTTCGACCCGGGCCGTTTCCATGCTTTGGCGAGCCTTGGCAAGTTCGGCCTCTCAAGCCGAAACATCGCCTTCCAAGGCCTCACACTTATTCACCGCGTCTAGGAGCTCTTGCTGGACCTCGTTCAGCCTAGCCTTAAGCTTCTTACGAGCGGCCTGCTCGTTGACAGCTTTCCCTTCGGCTTTGTCCAGGGCCTTTTTAAGGGCCTTGACCTCGGTCGTCGCTCCTACACATATCCTAACATTACGATCAGTATACATCATTTATTCTTTCCGAATATATAGCGAGTCACTACATACCTTGCTAGTCTTCTAGCTGCTTCCTCGCTTGCCCGAGCTCCTCTTCGGCCCACTCCAGTCTTTGCTGTAGTCCGGAGACTTCGGTAGTGTGTGAGGTCGCGGCCAGCAACGACGCTTGCTTATTCACATAAGACGCATTTAGTTAGTTCCCTACGAAATTTAATTGATCCTCTATCCGGCTTTTCTTTCTGAACACCGGACAGTGTCTCAGGGGCTACTGTCTATATATAAGGATTTTCCCTTTGGCGTCGCTTACCTCAAAACCTGTCAGCAGGCCGCTGCAGGCTTCGGTCAGTCCACTCTTAATGGACTGAACCTTCTTAATCACCGTACCCATAAAAATACGGTGTTCTTCCACAATGGAAGCGCCTCGTAGCGCTTCTAGTAGATTATCTGGCGCCTCTGGATGGACAGAGGTCACCGGTGGGACAGGCACGCCCCCTCTCTGGAAGGAGACTACCTGTCAGATTTCGGAGCCGCATGGGTCTCCGGATCCATGTTCGGATGAGGGCCGAACTGAGCATGGCCCCCATCATCATTCTCCATGGTGGTCTGTTCCCCCATGTGTCCGGCGGCCGAGGTGTCGCCCTCCGGCGCCGCCATGACGGCCTCCTGAACCTCTCCCTGGCCCGGGAAGGTCCTTTGGGATAGCACCTCGCCGTCTCCCTTGGCCTTGGGAGAGTAAGCGGTCGGCGGTGAATCGCTAGCCGTTGCTTTCGAATCAAACGAGCCTCTTGATGAGGATCGCTGGGAGTTGTCGTGGGCCGGACTGCAATAACATGATTAGTCATATAAAATACCATAAGGTGGAGAGGCTGGATAAATGGATGTGTGTGGGTTCCTAGTACTCACGATGCGGCCAGGGGCTTGTTCCGGGGGCGCCGCTCCGGACTGCTGTCGACGTCCCATGCGGAGTTGTCCGCGAGAGGGCCTTTCCCCTTCTTGGGCGCCTCCGCCTCCAGATTTGTGGAGGCCACCTCTTCTTCCTCCCTCCATCAGGGGGAGATTTGCTCTCTTCCTCCTCCTCCTACTCGTCGTCTTCGGCGGCAGAGGAGCGGGTCTTGTCTTCAGACGTCACGTCCGAACTGCCCTTGCGGTGCGGGCCACTCCGGACCCCCTTGGCCTTCTTCTCCGGTGCCGTATAGGGCACCGGTACCAGCATCTTCGCCAGGCCCAGGATGACTGGTTCCTCGGGCAGCGGAGCCGGACACCAAATCTGCTCCGCTCTCTCTGTCCATACCTGAAACAATAAAAGTTTAGGTATCCTCCTTGAAGTAAACAAGTAGAGGGTGTGTTAAAGGCTTACCTCGTTGGCAGGGTGGGTAATGTCGTGCCCACGTTCTGAATCTATGGCCGGCGGCATCTCATTGCCTTTGAAGAGCAACTTCCAGGCGTCTTCGTGAGTGGTTCCAAAGAGCCTTTCCAGAGCTTGGTGCTTCCTCGGATTGAATTCCAATAAAGGGCGGCTTCGGCTTTGGCACAGGAGAATCCGGCGAACTAGCATCACCTGGATTACGTCGACGAGCTTGATATCTTTATCCACCATGCTTTGAACGCGCGTTTGCAGCGCTATCAGCTCATCTGAGGAAGACCAATTTGGGCCCTTCTCAATCCAGGAAGTGAGCCGCATCGTAGCTCCGGAGTTGAATTCGGCAGCCACGGCCCACGTGACGCCACGAGGCTCTGTGATATAGAACCACAGTTTCGGCCACTCCTTGACAGTCTCCATGAAAGTACCTTTTGGCCAGATGGCATTGGGCATCTTGCTCACCATGGCGCCTCCGCACTCCACGTGCTCGCCATCCATCACCTTCGGCTTCACGTTGAAGACCTTGAGCCACAGGCCAAAGTGGGGTTGGATGCGAAGGAAAGCCTCGCACACGACAATGAATGCCGAGATGTTGAGGAAGGAGTTTGGGGCTAGATCATGGAAGTCTAGCCCATAATAGAGCATCAGCCCACGGACGAAAGGGTGGAGTGGAAATCCTAACCCGCGGACGAAATGAGGGAGGAAAACCACCCTCTCATTGGGCTTCGGTGTAGGGATGACTTGCCCCTTGGCCGGAAGACGGTGGGCGCTTTCCTTCGCCAGATACCTGGCCGCCCGAAGCTCAGTGATGTCCTTCTCCTTGACGGAGGAGGCCATCCACTTGCCTTGACCTCCGGATCCGGACATGGTTGAAGTGCTTGCTCGAGTTGGGAAATAAGAGAACTTGGACGCTGGGGCTCAAGGATGGAAGGGCAGAGGAAGAAGGCATGGGAGAAGAAAGGGAATCCTTATCCCCTTATAAAGGCAGTGACTATTGAACGCCTCCCCACTCGCCTTGAAACTCGCCTATTCCCAAGGGTTGTGTGAACGACACGATTGGGTTACCCATGCCCGTATTGATGAGAATCCCGCAATAAGGGGATATGATCTCTGCTTTGACAAGACATGCCAATGGCAACCACGTCTCGAAACGTGGGGCGGCAGATGAAAAACGGTTCAAAATTGTGACCAGACAGACGTGATGTCATGTTGCAAAAAATTGTCAGCGGATTGGACTCGTGGATTATTATATTCTCTGCGGTTGTGTGTGGTGTGTGTGTTACAGGTTCGGACACGACCACTACGTCCGAAGACCGTTTTAGAGTTCGGAAGGAGGAACCCGCCTTGCAATGCCGAAGACAGATCTACGCGTCGGATACCTTGTCATTGAAGCCAGGTTCAGGGGCTACTGAGGGAGTCCTGGACTAAGGGGTCCTCGGGCGTCCGGCCTGTTAGCCATGGGCCGGACTGATGTGCTGTGAAGATACGAAGACCGAAGACTGCACCCGTGTCCGGATGGGACTCTCCTTGGCGTGGAAGGCAAGCTTGGCGATCAAATAAGTAGATTCCTTTCTTTGTAACCGACCTTATGTAACCCTAGATCCTCCCGGTGTCTATATAAACCGGAGGACTTAGTCCGGAGGGAGGACAATCATTACCATAGTCATACAGGCTAGGTTGTTAGGGTTTAGCCATCTCGATCTCGTGGTAGATCAACTCTTGTAATACTCATATTCATCAAGATCAATCAAGCAGGAAGTAGGGTATTACCTCCATAGAGAGGGCCCGAATCTGGGTAAACATCTTGTCCCCTGTCGCCTGTTACCATCGACCTTAAACGCACAGTTCGGAACCCCTACCCGAGATCCGCCAGTTTTGACACCGACAACGAGTACAACAATTGGGATGGTGAAATTTAAACATTGTTTTCATGCGGCAAATTGCACATCTCATGAGCTAGCGAAATTTATTTTTTGCAATAAAATTTCCAAGAATTGGGTTGACGAAGCTCTAGGTTGTGTCGTCAACAGACTGGTGGATGATTTACTTTTGACCTAAGTTAATAAAGCTAGGGATGATGGTCTTTCCTAAAATAAATATAGTTGGAGAGGCTTGGGGGCACAAACCTTCTCAAGAACAAGTGATCTCTGGCCATATTCTCCTTGAGCCTTAGCAAACCAAGCCCAAACTTGACCACCAAGGGTACACGCTACAAATCTCCGTGTCTCAGGGATGGGCAAGTCGTCCATCACTGCACCAGTGCTAGGTGTCATGCTCTAGCTCGTCACTAGTAAAAATGTATCAGTGAATGGCTCCGAATGCGAACCAACCTGTGGTTGTATGGTTAGATGGACAGTGGTATCCCGAATCCATCAGGGTCCAAGTCCTGGTGCTTGCATTTATCCTGAATTTATTTCAGGATTTCCGGCGATACACGTTCAGTGGGAGGAGACATTTCCATTGACTATGAGGCGCCTTCGTAAAATCTTAGGATGATATGCCGGCTCAGCCTCTCGGAGGTGCTCATAAGGGTAGGGTGTGCGTGTGTACATTTATAGGGGTGAGTGTATGCACGTATATATGAGTGTTTGTGTCTGTACCGTGTTCAAAAAAAAAATGAATGGCTCCAAATCTCTCCCCATCACTATAGAGTATTTATGGATATGAAACACCATAAATCACCAATTGATCCCTACATATCATTCTTAGGTACAAATTGATCACAAAATATCATTGGCTATGCTGTCTTTAAAGATCATAAATCCATATACCCTACAAAAGACACCCACCATAAAAAAAATCTCGACATAACAGAAGAACATAAGCTGATACTACTAGGGTAAGGAGAAGGCCCTTCATCGACCTTTTGTAAGGCACCATGGCAATTTTGTTATCATGATACTCTTTTTACAAAAAAATCCTTCCTTTTCCATTATATCATGAAAATAAACTTTAAGTTGGAATGGCAATTTTTTGTAATTTTAAGCCATTTTCCCCATCAAATTCATGCCGAACTTGATGGGATTTTTCACTATATAGTACTACATCATTGCTAGTTATTTTGTATTTTTGTTTTAGCTATTTAAAGTCATGTCTAAGTAAATTGGGGCATTGGGGGTCGCGCTACAAGCTGATCGAAGCGAACGATCGCTTCCCAAAGGAACGATTCGTTCGAACGCCAGCCCCATATCCCGGCCCTTTGATGAAATGCTACAAAGCACAGATTCGTGGTGGCCCGTTCAGCTTGGACATAGGCCACATAATATTCACGAAAAGCATCGAGGCCTTTGTAATATACTCATAAGTCTTTGCAAAGGTCGTCGGTCCCCGTCACGTGAGATTCGCCGCTCTCAGCAGTGGGTTTGATCATGAGATTGAGTTGTTTGATGACGCAGTTTCAGCATCTGGTCCTGGGGAAAGCAGAGGAGAAATTGGACGTTTGCTTGAAGCTAGGGGAATCACTCTTTACTTTCTTCCAAGATGGACGTGTTGGAGCTGTTAGGGTTCCTGGTGGCTCGATGTCGAAGTATTGCCAGTTCGATGTGAGGGTGTTCAAGATTATCACACCAGATGCCATTTCTCTCAGTGAATATTATTACTACTAGGCAAGATAGTAACCTTGACATTCACAAGCAATCTGTTCCCCACATAAAACCGTCTGGTTCTCTAAACAGGTAGCGTCAGGGCGTGGAATTATATTACACATTTCGTTCATTGCAAGCTTGACCAAACACCAAAGGAGCCTAGGCTAAATTTGCTAAGCCGCTTCATGCTGCGGTACCTCGACGGAGGGCGGTGGCAGCAGCCGGTCTTCAGGCCTTGATGCAGCACTGGAAATAGCTCAGGAACCTCTTCCTTCCCTGCATCAACAAACAAATTCCTTCCAGGTCATTACATTATACAATACATTACATGTAGCCATCAGCCAGGTGATACGGCAAGAATATAGCACGCCACAGCTGAAGTTCAAGCATAACTTTATTTTCCCTTCTTTTTTTGCCAACTAGATAACCAGGTTGCGCGACAGCGACGCCTCGCAGGATTGCAGTTCTGAAATGTTGTTTGCCAAACTATGGTTGGATGAAGGTTCGGTGTCAACCAATTTGTGCTTTGTCATAAGGAAAGGGAAAGCTAATGTATATTTGGCCAAGATTGGCACCAGCTTGTAGCAAGCTGTACGTACAGGGCCGTTGATAACTACTAATTCTCGGCTTCTTCAATCCTATTTTTTGCCACTTCTCATCATACATATGATTAGGAAAATGAGATGATCTGTCCTTGCCAAGCAGCTGTGAGCTGTGACAAAAGCACTAGATGCAAATGGTTGGAGTGGCCGGTGCTACGGGTTGATATATCTGCCGACCAACCTATATCAGCTGAACCGACTCCACTCATTGTCGATGCAGCTGCGGGTAGACGCCCTAAACATCGCATAGGGCCCATCATCATCATCTAAACTTGCTTAATCATACACCACTACCCCTGAAACAGAGGCGGCGGTTCGACTTTTCGGTGTTGTAGTACGTAGTCTACTTGTTTTCACCGGTTCATCATAACAGGCTTTGCACTTGCAGCTCAGAAGAGCCATCAGGTAAATGCAGAGTAACAGAATGGTTACCAACATGTACGCCGTGACACAGAGTCAGTTTCACTCGCTTGTTCTCTCTTTTCCTAGCACTTCTTTGAAGTACTTGGCACATGAAAACATGTGTATAACTAAGATATTAACTAAATAGCCGGTCAAATTATCAGTGCGTTGGAGTACGAGTTTGACCCAGCAGAGCCCCATGGCTGCTGCTGTTCAACAAGCAACGAATATTATACTGCTGTTCATCGATTCGGGTGTTGCTTACTGAAAGTATACTAGTACGTAGTTAAAGCAGAAAGTCCGAATCTTTATGCTACTACTAGTTCCGGGTCAGCTATGAACACCCGAATCGAAATGGAGAAAAGTTTCGTCTTTCCTTTTTTTCCTTTTGACGAAGCGGAGAAAAGGTTGTGGGCATGGGATTCCTCCTTGACCGTTGGGCGGCGGCTAATCGATGACTTATCAAACTACCAGGCCGAATAGTAAGCAACAGGGAGGGAAGAAGAGCGAGCGAGCTTGCTTACGGTGGGCGAGTGGTCGCGGCCGTGGTCTTTGGCCGGAGCGCCGAGCTTGGTGGGCTGCTGGGGAGCCTTGGCGGCGGGCTGCTGCTGGTGGTGGTGCTGCTTGTGGTGGGCGAGGAGGTCGTCGTCGCCGCCGAGGCTGGCGCGGGAGAGCTCCTTCTTGTTCTGCTTGCGCATCTCCCGGATCTTGGAGAAGTCCATGGAGTAGTCCGGCATGGCGCCGTTCTTCATGTCCCAGTCCCCGAACGCCGGCACCGTCATCCACGCCGTCGCCCCCTCCCCCTGCACCACACGCACGCACGCATCCAAATCTTCTATCAAGCCACCACATAACCAGATCGCGAGGAAGGGAAAGGAAACCCATGGATGAACTCTCGCAAGCAGGAGGATTCGATCTCTCCGCACGAAAGCCGGAAGGATCCGTAGGGGGGGATGGGAATTGGGCTCACCTCCTTGTGGCTGTCCTTCTCCATGGACGATCTCCCTCTCGCGGACTCACGGATATTTTCCTCTTGTGCCGCCGGAGCTGTGGAGCAGATTTGGAAGCTAAGCTGAGCAAGAAAAGCTGGCTAGATGGAGCACCACAGCACAGTGCGGGACTTGTCTACTCGTAGCTTGGATCGGATGAGAGAGGAGGGAGGGAGGGGTGGTCTCTGCAAAACTCCAAGGAAATGTGTGTGGACGGTGACTGGGCGGAGCAAGGAGATCGACGGGGCTGTACTTATATAGGTTGACGGCCAACGCAAAAAAGAACCAAACTTTTTGCAATTCACACACACCCCCAGCTGGTAATCAGCTCGGCTGACGCCCACCACGGCCAAACCCCAGGGCTTAACCAACCCCTCCGCCGCTAATCATTCCCCTGTCTATAATAACTTGGCAATTTGGGCCGCGATTAGTCTATGGCCGCGGCCGCCCGTGACGCTGTGGATGTGGTGCTACTGCCCGTTGTGCGGCACGCGTGACGCGTCTGCCGTCTGAGCGAGGACACAGCTGGCGGCACGTCGACGTATTGATGTGCGTGGGGTGTCCCGGGCCCACCGGCCAGTGGCGCCGCCCACTAGCTGGCTGGACTTCACACGGCTTTCTTTCTTTCTGGCCAGGGAGCACGAACGAAAAGGCGGCGAGAAAGGTCGGCGGCTCCGTGTGTCCAGCTCACCGGAGACGTTGGCCTAACGCGTTGCCTTGGGCGGGCGGCAGCTTGCAGAGAGAGAATGTGTGGTGTGGTGTCGATTGGGGTTTCGTGCGCTGGCGAGCTCTGGATGGGAGGGTTCGGAGGTCCGGTTCTGAATAAGAAACGTTTTGGGAGTATAATCAGCTGACAGTTGCGGACACCTGCCGTTGATTCGGGCGTGGATTATACTACTCCCTCCGTCCGGGTGTATAAGTCATTCGCGTAGTTCTAGGTCATCGATTTGAGAAATTAAATATGTGTTATATGTCATGAAAAGTATACCACTAGATTTCCACATGGATGTAGTTTCTAAATATATATTTTTTGTCACATATAATACATATTTAGATAGTTAAATTATCGACCTAGAACTACGCGAATGACTTATACACCGGGACGGAGGTAGTATGTGCTAGACTTCGCGGGCAAGGGATTCGGTTGCCGAGGCAATGGAGCTTTGTTGGTTGGGAACACAAGATACTCCGAGCGACTCAGATGTTAATTGGTGTGAAACTAAATGACTCGTTGCGTCCATCGCGCAAAGGCCAATTGCAGCCACCAAGCAAAGCAATCTATGAACAACATGTTTTGCGAATGAATGATCCGTAAAGTGTTTGCACTGATCAATAGTAAGATGGATAATGACGTTCGGCGTTGCCCCACCCACACAGGGTGAGGCTGGGTCCACCCTGTCAGCGTCGTTCGCGCCCTGTCGGGTTGTTTGGCTCGCGCAGGCGCTAGCCCGGGAATTTCTTCCTGCTTGGCTACTCGGTTGTTTTCAAGGGTACTGTCGGTGTCAAAAACCGGCGGATCTCGGGTAGGGGGTCCCGAACTGTGCGTCTAGGCCGGATGGTAACAGAAGGCAAGGGACACGAAGTTTTACCCAGCTTCGGGCCCTTTCGATGGAAGTAAAACCCTACGTCCTGCTTGATTAATATTGATGATATGGGTAGTACAAGAGTAGATCTACCACGAGATCAGAGAGACTAAACCCTAAAAGCTAGCATATGGTATGATTGTTGATGTGTATGTTGTCCTACGGACTAAAACCCTCCGGTTTATATAGACACCGGATAGGATTAGGGTTACATAGAGTCGGTTACAATGGTAGGAGATCTGTATATCCGTATCGCCAAGCTTGCCTTCCACGCCAAGGAAAGTCCCTTCCGGACACGGGACGAAGTCTTCAATCTTGTATCTTCATAGTCCAGGAGTCCGGCTGAAGGTATAGTCCGGCTATCCGAACACCCCCTAATCCAGGACTCGCTCAGTAGCCCCTGAACCAGGCTTCAATGAAGACGAGTCCGGCGCGCAAATTGTCTTCGGCATTGCAAGGCGGGTTCCTCCTCCAAGTACTTCATAGAAGATTTTGAACACAAAGGTAGTGTCCGGCTCTGCAAAATAATTTTCCACATATTGCCATAGAGAGAATAGTATTTACACAAATCTAATCTGCTGACGCACTCCGTAGTGTGACATCACACCACGGCCAAGCTTTTATTCGAACCGTTTTACTGTCCCATCTCAGCGCGTTATGCGAGGCGGTTTCCTTGGCACGTCTTGTTAAAGCAGAGATCGTGTCCCCTTATTCCGGGATTCTCATCAATACGGGCGTGGGTAACCCAACCGCTTCTAGGACTCATAGATTATAGGCAAGTCCAAGCGAACACGGAGAGGACGCTTGATATTCACCCTCTTTATAAAGGGGACAAGGCTCTTATTTTTCCTTCCAGTGCTCAATCGAATCCTTCCCCCACCTCAAGCTCAAACGCCCGAAGTTCAGGTCAGGTGCTCCGAACCTCCAGTCATGTCCGGATCTAGCCTTCAAGGCCGATGGGTGCCTTCCTCCGTCACGGAAGAAGACATCAAAAAGCTAAGGGAGGCCAGATATCTGACCGCCGAAATTCCGCATCGGCTGCCTCCCCGAGGGCAGGCCGTCCCTACCCCCGAACCCAACGAGAACGTCGTGTTCGTCTCCCACTTCCTCCGAGGTCTAGGCCTTGCTCTGGATCCTTTCGTCAGGGGTTTGATGTTTTATTACGGGCTAGACTTCCATGATCTAGCTCCGGACTCCTTTCTTCATATCACGACATTTATCGTCGTGTGCGAGGCCTTCCTCCGGGTTACCCCTCACTTTGGCCTATGGCTCAAGACCTTTGAAGTGAAGCCGAAGATGATCGAGGGGCAACATGCAGTGTGTGGAGGTGCCTCAATACGCAAGATGACGGGAGCTCCGTGGCCCAAAGGTTCCATCCCGGAGGTGTCTGAACTGTGGCAACAGGAGTGGTTCTATATCACGGCTCCTAGAAGCGCCAAGTGGGCGGCCGCCCCTGTTTTCCGCTCGGGCCCTCCACCACAACTGATGTCATGGATCAGCAGGGGTCTGAGTTGGGGTCCAGCCAAGGACGTGCCTATACTGCAAAGCCGCATTCGAGATCTCTTCAATGGAGATTTCAGTTTGGTTGCGGTAGCACAAGTTATGCTGGTTCGCCAAGTCCAGCCTTGCAAACGCCGGCCCCTTCGCTTGTGGGAGTTCAATCCCAAGGGACCGCGTGTCATTCAAAATTTCCTTGGTTTGACACACGAGGAGATGTACAAGTCATTCTTCGGACCTCAGGTAGAGTGTCTGGAAATCACCGAGGACGTGGGCCTGAGCAGTACCCGCACCACCGAACAGGTAAGGAATCTTCCGGCCGAACATACTGTCTCTCATTTGTTACGAAGTTATTTCTGAGAGTTCACTTTTTGATCAGGACTGGCTAGCAAAGGCAAAGTTGATTCGGTGTTCGGCCCCCCTCCCTGAGGGTTTGGAAAATCCGGTCCTGGAAAAGATGCTCCAGATCGCACCTTGCCCAGAGCCCTTGAAGGAAGATACTGCGGAGGACGGTAAGGGCGAATGCGGGCCCCCAACGCTGCCTATTCTAACCGAGGGAGCGGGCGTCTCCATGAAGGAAGACGACCGGAAGAGGAAAAGGACCGCGCCCGGGGATTCGAAAGCCGAAGCTTCCAAACAGGAGAAGAAGTCTCCCATCGAGGGTCCTACCTTGGGGGTGCTGTTGCCGCACAAAGTCCGCGGGGGGATCAATTCTTCCGCGAGTCGTAAGTGACCTGGAATACTTTAACAGTATAGATGTGCCATCTTTTTCTTCTGAGAAAATAACCACCGCATATATCTTAGCAGTTCAGGCCTTAGCCCCTCTCAAATGAGCTCGTCTTCGAAGGATCTTCTTCCAGAGATGATGGAGAGCGAAACGCCTCCTCCGGACTCCTCCGCTCCGGAAGCGGGCAACCCTGAAGTGTCATCGCGGAGGGCCTCTCTGAGTCCGGTGAGGCCAGAAGATAATCCCATTGGCCCCCGAAGCTCCCAGTGTCCGGCTCCCGAGGAGAGCAGACAAAAGAGTCCGACACCGTCTAGTGTGCAATCGGATGTTCTGAGGGAGTTGGTGGGGCGAGCGGCCATCTCAGATGAACACCGTGTGCTGATGAATACGGTGATGGAGAGAATATCGTCCGCCGAAAGCGGATTGCATGAAGCTTTTATGAGTCTACTAACAGGCTTTGAGGTACGTAAAAGAATGTATGATAGTCCTGCACATGCTAGGTGTGCCCTGTGTAGATAGTAGCCCCTGAGACTCTGGTTGTCATCGGAAACGATGATGAACAGAGGATCAAATTCCGGTAATAACCATACCGCCTCTATGTGCAGGTGATGGAAGCTCCGGTGGCTAGCCGGACTAGCGAGTTTGCCCATTTAGAACGGCAGTTGGATGCGGCAGACGCCGACATCGAGCTTGTTAACAAAAGGCTTGACGAGGCACAGGGTAAGTGTCTTTATCTGGTAAACGTCATATAAGAAGAGCAGCATAATGCCAATATCTTTAATATGTTGTGACTGCAGATGGAGCTGCCACTGTTACGAAGTTATTTCTGAGAGTTCGCTTTTTGATCAGGACTGGCTAGCAAAGGCAAAGTTGATTCGGTGTTCGGGCCCCCTCCCTGAGGGTTTGGAAAATCCGGTCCTGGAAAAGATGCTCCAGATCACACCTTGCCCGGAGCCCTTGAAGGAAGATACTGCGGAGGACAGTAAGGGCGAATGCGGGCCCCCAACGCTGCCTATTCTAACCGAGGGAGCGGGCGTCTCCATGAAGGAAGACGACCGGAAGAGGAAAAGTACCGCGCCCGGGGATTCGAAAGCCGAAGCTTCCAAACAGGAGAAGAAGTCTCCCACCGAGGGTCCTACCTTGGGGGTGCTGTTGCCGCACAAAGTCCGCGGGGGGATCAATTCTTCCGCGAGTCGTAAGTGACCTGGAATACTTTAACAGTATAGATGTGCCATCTTTTTCTTCTGAGAAAATAACCACCGCATATATCTTAGCAGTTCGGGCCTTAGCCCCTCTCAAATGAGCTCGTCTTCGAAGGATCTTCTTCCAGAGATGATGGAGAGCGAAACGCCTCCTCCGGACTCCTCTGCTCCGGAAGCGGGCAACCCTGAAGTGTCGTCGCGGAGGGCCTCTCTGAGTCCGGTGAGGCCAGAAGATAATCCCATTGGCCCCCGAAGCTCCCAGTGTCCGGCTCCCGAGGAGAGCAGACAAAAGAGTCCGGCACCGTCTAGTGTGCGATCGGATGTTCTGAGGGAGTTGGTGGGGCGAGCGGCCATCTCAGATGAACACTGTGTGCTGATGAATACGGTGATGGAGAGAATATCGTCCGCCGAAAGCGGATTGCATGAAGCTTTTATGAGTCTACTAACAGGCTTTGAGGTACGTAAAAGAATGTATGATAGTCCTGCACATGCTAGGTGTGCCCTGTGTAGATAGTAGCCCCTGAGACTCTGGTTGTCGTCGGAAACGACGATGAACAGAGGATCAAATTCCGGTAATAACCATACCGCCTCTATGTGCGGGTGATGGAAGCTCCGGTGGCTAGCCGGACTAGCGAGTTTGCCCATTTAGAACGGCAGTTGGATGCGGCAGACTCCGACATCGAGCTTGTTAACAAAAGGCTTGACGAGGCACAGGGTAAGTGTCTTTATCTGGTAAACGTCATATAAGAAGAGCAGCATAATGCCAATATCTTTAATATGTTGTGACTGCAGATGGAGCTGCCACTGTTGAAGCCTTGCGGGCAGAACTTGCCCGAGCCAAGGAACAAGTGAGGTTGGGTAATGCGGCTGCTTTGAAGGCGGCCGAAGAGTTGCAAACCGAGAAGGCCGCACATGGCGAAAGCCGAGACAAGATGGCCAAGATGGCCATAGAACTAAAAGCCGCCGCCGACCGTTGCCGGGTTCTTGAAATGGAAAACCAGGCGAAGGCATCGGACCTTGAGAAGGCTGCTGCAATGAGAAAGGACCTCCGCTCTGCTATGAGGGCAAAGAAGGAGGAGCTGCGGGAAGCTGAGGATATTGTAGCTAGGAAATCCTTTATGTTGCGGAGGAAGTTCGGAGATCCACGGTATGCCCCCTGGATCGGCTGTGGAGCTCGGAGGATGTGTATATGGATTTGGCGGCGAGCGCTGCCGATGCGGCCAAGTACTTCTAGGGTCAGACGGACCATGGAGTAGACCAGCTGTTTTGAAGACAATTCCATACTCCCGAGCGTCCACTTTCATTGACTGACCAATTAGCCGAATGGGCCGAACTAAATAGGTTGTCCAGACTCTCCATGAGGTCTGTTGTGGATCAGTTATGGCCGGAAGGGTCAAAACCGAACAACTATTTTAGCTTGGTGCAGCAGTTACTCGTTGTGGTGCCGCGTATTGATGCGATGAAGAGGTCGGCATGCATAGAGGGTGCACGGATGGCCTTTGCCCGTGTCAAGGCATACTGGGCGGAGATGGATGCTACCAATGTTGCAGCGCGGGATTCGGCCATAGGTCGAAAGGCCGCTGAGCACTACTTTGAAGAAGTTCTTGAGGGTGCCCGTTTGGTAGAGACCCAGTGCTCAAAAAATATTATGTTTGAGTGATATGTAATCTCATTGTAAGCGAAATGCTTTTATAGAGTTTTATAAGGCTATTTTTATACTTTTGCCTGAAAGTAATATGATGCCTCTTGGGCGGCCGTTTTTGTATACGTGTGTATAACCTGAAAGATTGCAGTCGTCGGCTTCAACCCCCACGCACATAATGCGGAGGTGCTGGCAAAAACACGCTTTCACACTTAACCCAACGTCTTGGTCCTATTAAGGAGGTGATGGCGGAGTGAGCGAGGCAACCGGACTATAATGCTTTAACACTTTCACTTAGCCATAGGAGTTTGACAGTGGGGCTACTAGATAGCCCCTCGTGGCTCCGCACTCTCCCGATCTCGGGGTGCGTACATGCTTGGCCGAAAAACAGACCTTCGTTAAGGCGGAGGAATTCTAACATTCCCACAGGTCATCGATTGGTTGACCAGTCTCACGCTATATCATGACAGTCAGTTTTCGGCTTTCTCTACTGAGGTGCTCGTCCGGATGAACCAGGGCACAATCGCAGTAGTTCTCCTAGTGCTACCTTAGCCGGTAAAGCGAAACGTAAGGCACCAAAACACAGGAGCCGGGCAAACCCAACATTTGACCATAGACAATGATTCGGAGCTGATGCATATAGGGCCAAACTCGCGACGCCGAACACTCCCTAAGGTATTCGGTCTTTGTGGTATAAACCGGGCCTAAATAATGGCCTTTGTAAGAAGCCCCTTGTGTCCAGGTACGTGCATTGTTCTAGCGTGGCCACATGCCAAGACGTCAGCATCCTTCACAACGGTGGATATGTATCAACAAGAGACAATAAAAAAGGTTTACGCAAGGTCTTAATCTAAAAAGAATCCTTTGAGCGGGTCCCTGCTGCACGTCTGCGCCTGTGTCTCCGTTGTGCCATATCCTGGACGGGTGTAGCACGATGATCGTCTATAAAAGAGAGGAAGTTAAGTGAAAAAGTTGTCGTGCAAAAAGATAGTTTTTAAAGAAACCATGTATAATTGAAGGTGATAAGAAATTGCCACTTGTCTGCGCGCGTTGAGCCCCTTGTATTGACAAATAGGGGTGTGATCACTTATAGCGGCGCCGGACTCGATCGCTGGTCCGGACGCCTTTAATGTTCGGCTGCCAAGGCAGCCTCACTCTCTTCGGCGCGCAGAGAGCTCTTGATATCTCCGTGCACTGTAATGATGCCACGTGGACCGGGCATCTTGAGTGTGAGGGAGGCGTAGTGTGGTATTGCATTAAAGCGAGCAAAAGCTTCACGTCCGAGCAGTGCTTGATAACTACTTTGAAACGGAGTGATGTGTAAAGTTAATGCTCGTGACGGAAGTTATCGGGGGAGCCGAATGTAACTTGTAATGAGAGGGAGCCCGTACAACGAGCCCCTGGGCCTGGCGTTACTCCTTTAAAGGTAGTATTGCTATGGCGAATTTGTGTTGGGTCTAACCCCATCCCGCGGATTGTATCCTGATATATTAGGTTTAGGCTACTGCCACCGTCCATCAAGACTTGTGTGAAGTGATATCCGTCAATTACTGGGTCTAATACTAGGGCAGCCCATCCTGCGTGCCGGATACTTGCTGAGTAATCATGATGGTCGAAAGTGATCGGTTGAGATGACCAGTGGCAGGACTTCGCGGTGACAGGCACTTGGGTATGTTTTCCTGGGAGTGCCGTGTTGTTTTTTCCCCTGATCACGTGTAACACGTTTACTGTTTTGACTTCTGGTGGAAATTTCTTTTGTTTCGCCGTGTCTTGTTTGGGAGGCTCGTCCTTGTCTTCACTTGGTGTATCCTCCCTCTTGTGTACGGCGTTGAGCTTGCCGGACTGCTTGAAGACCCAACATTCTCTGTGGGTATGATTAGCGGGTTTACCAGGGGTACTATGGATCTGGCATACTTGGTCCAGAATTTTGTTGAGGCTGGACAGTTCGTCCCTGGTGCCTTTAGGGGGCGGCTTTTGACCTGGCTGAGAGCTTTTGAATCCGGCATTTACTGTCGTGCCCTTCGTGCTATCTTCTTTAATCCAGCATTTGCTATTGCTGTTGCGCTGTGATTTCCCGTTTCCATCTCTAACTTCAGATGTACTGGGGTCGCTGGTGCTGCATCTGGCTAGCCAGCTGTCCTCACCCACGCAAAAAGCGGGTCATGAGGTTTGTTAATGCGACCATCGTTCTCGGCTTATTTTGGCCGAGGTGTCTGGCGATCCATTTGTCGTGGACGCTATGTTTGAAAGCTGCCAAGGCTTCGGCGTCCGGACAGTCGACAATCTGGTTCTTTTTAGTAAGAAACCTGTTCCAAAGCTTTCAGGCTGACTCTCCGGGCTGTTGAGTTATATGACTCAAATCGTCCGCATCCGGAGGTCGGACATAAGTCCCTTGAAAATTTGCCCGAAAGGCGTCTTCGAGCTCTTCCCAACTTCCAATGGAGCTTTCGGGGAGGCCTTTGAGCCAGTGACGAGCTGGCCCTTTGAGCTTGAGGGGTAAGTACTTGATGGCGTGGAGATCGTCTCCTCGAGCCATATGGATGTGAAGGATGTAGTCCTCAATCCAGACTCCCGGGTTTGTTGTTCCGTCGTATGCCTCTATGTTTACGGGTTTGAATCCCTCTGGAAATTCATGGTCCAGCACCTCATCGGTGAAACACAGGGGGTGTGCGGCACCCCTGTAGCTGGGTGTACCGCGTTGTTCGGATGTTTGTTGTGTTGCGTTGTATGCTGGGGCGCACTTGCGTGGTCCATAGATGGATCTTGTTGCGCCGTCCTTTGGGTGCGAGCCCTCGCATGGGTCGCGTATTGTATTGTGAGTGTCGTTGTATGCCGCTCTGTGTTGGTAGAGGGGTCGTCTATCCGACCAGGTGGCTGCTTTGATATTTGGTTGTGGAGGTTCTGAGGCCTCATCATCGAATTCGGGCAGCAGCTTCTGCTTTGGGTAGCTCTTGGAGGGGCGATTGTCGCCGTACCTTGCTGTTGTGCTGAGTATTTTACTCCATCTGAATTGGAGTGTGTCTTGCGCGGCCTTGAGCCTTTGCTTCTGTTTTTTCAGGCTCCTGGCGGTGGCAACAAGCCTTTTACGGGTAGTCTGCTGCTCCGGGTGTCTGTCCGGCGTTATGTCGTCCGGGCCATTATCCTTGATAGCATTTGTTTGTTCGGTTTGATTATCCGGATTGCCGTTATCTGGCAGCGGTTCGCCCTACTCCAGCGTTGGGTCTGTGTGATCGCTATTTCTGTCGAGGCGGGATTTGGGGCAGCGCTTGTGTCGCCACTTTGACTGCTTTTTGAGGGAACAAGCCTTCGGTGCATCCTTCCGTTCCTTGTCGTCATCTTTTGGTGCGTCCACCATGTATACGTCATATGACGAGGTGGCGTTCCAGGGCCCAATGGGCGCTAGTTCCTCAACGTCTCCTTTATCGGCGTCCATACCGTCGATGTCTTCGGAGTTGAAGTCGAGCATGTCAGTTAAGTCGTCGACAGTGGCTACAAAGTGGGTGGTGGGTGGGCTTTGAATTTCTTCATCGTCTGAAACCCAACCTTGCTGGCCGTAGTCCGGCCAGGGCTCTCCTGATAAAGAGAGAGACTTCAGTGTCTTCAGGATATCACCAAAAGGCGAGTGCTGAAAGATGTTCGCGACAGTGAACTCCATGATCGGCGCCCAATCGGATTCGATTGGCAGGGGCGCGGAGGGTTCGGAGTCCGGAGAGGAGTCCGGCTCCTTGGAGTCACGAGTCTCGCGGAGTACGGGGCTGGTGTTCGGCTCAATCGCCATGGGGATCGCAGCCCCCGAGGCGGCGTCCAACCGCCCATCCTCAATCGGCGCAGTTGGCTCCAAATTAGGGATCGGAGCCGATGCGGGTGCGGCCTTCAGGGCACTGTTCGGCGGCAGAGCTAGATCATGCTCGTCGGGACAGTGCGGCGCGCTCGGCAGTGGCTCGAATTCGTCGAAGATCAAGTCCCCGCGGATGTCAGCCGTGTAGTTTAAACTTCCGGATCTGACCTGACGGCCAGGGGCGTAGCTTTTGATCTGCTCCAGATGGCCAAGTGAATTGGCCCGCAGTGCGAAGCCGCCGAAGACGAAGATCTGTCCGGGGAGGAAGGTCTTACCCTGGACTGCATCGCCGTTGATGATCGTCGGAGCCATCGAGCCTGACGACGACGACACAAAGGAACTCTCAATGAAAGCACCAATGTCGGTGTCAAAACCGGCGGATCTCGGGTAGGGGGTCCCGAACTGTGCGTCTAGGCCGGATGGTAACAGGAGGCAAGGGACACGAAGTTTTACCCAGGTTCGGGCCCTCTCGATGGAGGTAAAACTCTACGTCCTGCTTGATTAATATTGATGATATGGGTAGTACAAGAGTAGATCTACCACGAGATCAGAGAGGCTAAACCCTAGAAGCTAGCCTATGGTATGATTGTTGATGTGTATGTTGTCCTACGGACTAAAACCCTCCGGTTTATATAGACACCGGATAGGGTTAGGGTTACATAGAGTCGGTTACAATGGTAGGAGATTTTTATATCCATATCGCCAAGCTTGCCTTCTACGCCAAGAAAAGTCCCTTTCGGACACGGAACGAAGTCTTCAATCTTGTATCTTCATAGTCCAGGAGTCCGGCTGAAGGTATAGTCCGGCTATCCGAACACGCCCTAATCCAGGACTCCCTCAGGTACCATTCTTCTCTCTTATATTAGGCAAACTGATGTCGGATCATTCGCCTCGCATTAATGCTAGTATCAATGGTGAGCCACCAGTGGCGGAGCCAGGATTCGAGTATAGGGGGGGCCGAGTACATATATTGATTGGTAATTACTCATCGCTGCTACTAAAATTTGAAGGAAATATGCCCTAGAGGCAATAATAAAGTTATTATTTATTTTCTTATATCATGATAAATGTTTATTATTCATGCTAGAATTGTATTAACCGGAAACATAATACATGTGTGAATACATAGACAAATAGAGTGTCACTAGTATGCCTCTACTTGACTAGCTCGTTAATCAAAGATGGTTATGTTTCCTAACCATGGACAAAGAGTTGTTATTTGATTAACGGGATCACATCATTAGTTGAATGATCTGATTGACATGACCCATTCCATTAGCTTAGCACCCGATTGTTTAGTATGTTGCTATTGCTTTCTTCATGACTTATACATGTTCCTATGACTATGAGATTATGCAACTCCCGTTTGCCGGAGGAACACTTTGTGTGCTACCAAATGTCACAACGTAACTGGGTGATTATAAAGGAGCTCTACAGGTGTCTCCAAAGGTACATGTTGGGTTGGCGTATTTCGAGATTAGGATTTGTCACTCCGATTGTCGGAGAGGTATCTCTGGGCCCTCTCGGTAATGCACATCACTTAAGCCTTGCAAGCATTGCAACTAATGAGTTAGTTGCGGGATGATGTATTACAGAATGAGTAAAGAGACTTGCCGGTAACAAGATTGAACTAGGTATTCGATACCGACGATCGAATCTCGGGCAAGTAACATACCGATGACAAAGGGAACAACGTATGTTGTTATGCGGTCTGACCAATAAAGATCTTCGTAGAATATGTAGGAGTCAATATGGGCATCCAGGTCCCGCTATTGGTTATTGACCGGAGACGTGTCTCGGTCATGTCTACATTGTTCTCGAACCCGTAGGGTCCGCACGCTTAAGGTTTCGATGACAGTTATATTATGAGTTTATGAGTTTTGATGTACCGAAGGAGTTCGGAGTCCCAGATGAGATCGGGGACATGACGAGGAGTCTCGAAATGGTCGAGACGTAAAGATCGATATATTGGACGACTATATTCGGACATTGGAAAGGTTTCGAGTGATTCGGGTATTTTTCGGAGTACCAGGTAGTTACGGGAGAAGCAATGGGCCTTGATGGGCTTTAGTGGGAAGAGGAGAAAGGGCCAAGGGGCTGCTGTGCCCCCCCCTCCCCTCTGGTCCGAATTGGTTTAGGGAAAAGGGGGCCGGCCACCTCTCCTTCTCCTCCACTTCCTTCTCCCTTCCTCCCCTCTTGGTGGATTCCTACTAGGACTTGGAGTCCTAGTAGGACTCCACATCCTGGCCGCACCAATTGCCTTGGCCGGCCTCCTCCTCCTCCATCCTTTAGATACTGAGGCAAGGGGCACCCCATAGACACAAGTTGATCTTCGTGATCGTTCCTTAGCCGTGTGCGGTGCCCCCCTCCACCATATTCCACCTCGGTCATATTGTAGCGGTGCTTAGGCGAAGCCCTGCGATAGTAGTACATCAAGATCGTCACCACGCCGTCGTGCTGACGGAACTCTTCCCCGACACTTTGCTGGATCGGAGTCCGGGGATCGTCATCGAGCTGAACGTGTGCTAGAACTCGGAGGTGTCGTAGTTGCGGTGCTTGATCGGTCGGGCCGTGGAGACGTACGACTACATCAACCAAATTAACGCTTCCGTTGTCGATCTACAAGGGTACGTAGATCACACTCTCCCCCTCTCGTTGCTATGCATCACCATGATCTTGCGTGTGCGTAGGAATTTTTTTGAAATTACTACGAAACCCAACAGTGGCATCCGAGCCTAGGTTTTTATGGTTTGATGTTATATGCACGAGTAGAACACAAGTGAGTTGTGGGCGATATAAGTCATACTGCTTACCAGCATGTCATACTTTGGTTCGGCGGTATTGTTGGATGAAGCGGCCCGGACCGACATTACGCGTACGCTTACGCGAGACTGGTTCTACCGACGTGCTTTGCACACAGGTGGCTGGCGGGTGTCAGTTTCTCCAACTTTAGTTGAACCGAGTGTGGCTACGCCCAGTCCTTGCGAAGGTTAAAATAGCATCAACTTGACAAACTATCGTTGTGGTTTTGATGCGTAGGTAAGATTGGTTCTTGCTTAAGCCCGTAGCAGCCACGTAAAACTTGCAACAACAAAGTAGAGGACGTCTAACTTGTTTTTGCAGGGCATGTTGTGATGTGATATGGTCAAAACGTGATGAGATATAAGTTGTTGTATGAGATGATCATGTTTTGTTAAAGTTATCGGCAACTGGCAAAAGCCTTATGGTTGTCTCTTTATTGCATAAGATGCAAGCGCCAAATAATTGCTTTACTTTATCGCTATGCGATAGCAATAGTTGCAAGAGCAATAGTTGGTGAGACGACCGTGTGACGACACATTGATATAGATCAAGATGATGGAGATCATGGTGTCATGCCGGTGACGATAGAGATCATGACAGTACTTTGGAGATTGAGATCAAAGGCGCAAGATGATGATGGCCATATCATGTCATATATTTTGATTGCATATGATGTTTATCTTTTATACATCTTATTTTGCTTAGTTTGACGGTAGCATTTTAAGATGATCTCTCACTAATTATCAAGAAGTGTTCTCCCTGAGTATGCACCGTTGCGAAAGTTCTTCGTGCTGAGACACCACGTGATGATCGGGTGTGATAGGCTCTACGTTCAAATACAACGGGTGCAAAACAGTTGCACACGCGGAATACTCAGGTTATACTTGACGAGCCAAGCATATACAGATATGGCCTCGGAACACGGAGACCGAAAGGTCGAGCGTGAATCATATAGTAGATATGATCAACATAGTGATGTTCACCAATGAAACTACTCCATCTCACGTGATGATCGGACATGGTTTAGTTGATTTGGATCACGTGATCACTTAGAGGATTAGAGGGATGTCTATCTAAGTGGGAGTTCTTAAGTAATATGATTAAATTAAACTTAAATTTATCATGAACTTAGTCCTGGTAGTATTTTGCAAATCATGTTGTAGATCAATAGCTCGCGTTGTTGCTTCCCTGTGTTTATTTTGATATGTTCCTAGAGAAAATTGTGTTGAAAGATGTTAGTAGCAAAGATGCGGATTGGATCCGTGATCTGAGGTTTATCCTCATTGCTGCACAGAAGAATTATGTCCTTGATGCACCGCTAGGTGACAGACCTATTGCAGGAGCAGATGCAGACATTATGAACGTTTGGCTAGCTCAATATGATGACTACTTGATAGTTTAGTGCATCATGCTTAATGGCTTAGAATCGGGACTTCAAAGACGTTTTGAACGTCATGGACCATATGAGATGTTCCAGGAGTTGAAGTTAATATTTCAAGCAAATACCCGAGTTGAGAAATATGAAGTCTCCAACAAGTTCTATAGCTAAAAGATGGAGGAGAATCGCTCAACTAGTGAGCATGTGCCCAGATTATCTGAGTACTACAATCGCTTGAATCAAGTGGGAGTTAATCTTCCAGATAAGATAGTGATTGACAGAATTCTCTAGTCACCATCACCAAGTTAGTAGAACTTCGTGATGAACTACGATATGCAAGGGATAACGGAAACGATTCCCAAGCTCTTCGTAATGCGGAAATTGATGAAGGTAGAAATCGAGAAAAACATCAAGTGTTGATGGTAGACAAGACCACTAGTTTCAAGAAAAGGGCAGAGGGAAGAAGGGGAACTTCAAAAAGAACAGCAAGCAAGTTACTGCTCAAGTGAAGAAGCCCAAGTCTGATCCTAAGCCTGAGACTAAGTGCTTCTACTGCAAAGGGACTGGTCACTGGAAGCGGAACTACCCCAAGTGATTGGCAGAAAAGAAGGATGGCAAAGTGAACATAAGTATATTTGATATACATGTTATTGATGTGTACTTTAGTAGTGTTTATAGCAACCCCTCAGTATTTGATACTAGTTCAGTTGCTAAGATTAGTAACTCGAAACGGGAGTTGCAGAATAAACAAAGACTAGTTAAGGGTGAAGTGACGATGTGTGTTGGAAGTGGTTCCAAGATTGATATGATCATCATCGCACACTCCCTATAAATTCGGGATTAGTGTTGAACCTAAATAAGTGTTATTTGGTGTTTACGTTGAGCATGAATATGATTTGATCATGTTTATTGTAATATGGTTATTCATTTAGGTAAGAGAATAATTTGTTGTTCTGTTTACATGAATAAAACCTTATATGGTTACACACCCAATGAAAATAGTTTGTTGGATCTCGATCGTAGTGATACACATAATCATAATATTGAAACCAAAAGATGCAAAGTTAATAATGATAGTGCAACTTATTTGTAGCACTGTCGTTTAGGTCATATTGGTGTAAAGCGCATGAAGAAACTCCATGCTGATGGGCTTTTGGAATCACTTGATTATGAATCAGTTGATGCTTGCGAACCATGCCTCATGGGCAAGATGACTATGACTCTGTTCTTCGGAACAATGGAGCGAGCAATAGATTTGTTGGAAATCATACATACTGATGTATGTGGTCCGATGAATATTGAGGCTCGCGATAGGTATCATTGTTTTCTGATCTTCACAGATGATTTGAGCAGATATGAGTATATCTACTTGATGAAACAAAGGTCTGAAACATTTGAAAAGTTCAAAGAATTTCAGAGTGAAGTGGAGAATCATCGTAACAAAAATGAAAGTTTCTACGATATGATCGCAGAAGTAAAATATTTGAGTTACGAGTTTGGTCTTCAATTAAAACAATGTGGAATAGTTTCACAGACTCATGCCACCTGGAACACCACAGCATAATGGTGTGTCCGAATGTCATAACCGTACTTTATTAGATATGGTGCGACCTATGATGTCTCTTACCGATCTACCACTATCGTTTTGGGGTTATGCATTAGAGACAGCTGCATTCACGTTAAATAGGGCACCATCTAAGTCCGTTGAGACGACACAATCTGAACTGTGGTTTGGCAAGAAACCAAAGTTGTCATTTCTTAAAGTTTGGGGTTGTGATGCTTATATGAAAAAGTTTCATCCTAATAAGCTCAAACCCAAATCGGAGAAATATGTCTTCATAGAATACCCAAAGGAGACTGTTGGGTACACCTTCTATCACAAATCCGAAGGCAAGACTTTTGTTGCTAAATTCAGAGTTTTTCTAGAGAAGGAGTTTCTCTCGAAAGAAGTGAGTGGGAGGAAAGTAGAACTTGATGAGGTAACTGTACCTGCTCCCTTATTGGAAAGTAGTTCATCACAGAAATCTGTTCCTGTGACTACTACACCAATTAGTGAGGAAGCTAATGATGATGATCATGTAACTTCAGATCAAGTTACTACCAAATCTCGTAGGTAAACCAGAGTGAGATCCGCACCAAAGTGGTACGGTAATCCTGTTCTGGAAGTCATGTTACTAGACCATGACAAACTTGCGAACTATGAGGAAGCGATGATGAGCCCAGATTCCGTGAAATGGTTTGAGGCCATGAAATCTGAGATATGATCCATGTATGAGAACAAAGTATGGACTTTGATGGATTTGCCCGATGATCGGCAAGCCATAGAAAATAAATGGATCTTCAAGAGGAAGACGGACGCTGATAGTAGTGTTACTATCTACAAAGCTAGAATTGTCGCAAAAGGTTTTCGACAAGTTCAAGGTGTTGACTACGATGAGATTTTCTCACTCGTATCTATGCTTAAGTCTGTCTGAATCATGTTAGCAATTGCCGCATTTTATGAAATCTGGCAAATGGATAAACAAAAATGCATTCCTTAATGGATTTACTAAAGAAGAGTTGTATACGATGCAACTAGAAGGTTTTGTCGATCCTAAAGGTGTTAACTAAATATGCAACCTCCAGCGATCCATCTATGGATTGGTGCAAGAATCTCGGAGTTGGAATATACGCTTTGATAAGTTGATCAAAGCATATAGTTTTATACAGACTTGCGATGAAGCCTGTATTTACAAGAAAGTGACTGGGAGCACTACATCATTTCTGATAAGTATATGCGTATGACATATTGTTGATCGGAAATAATGTAGAATTATTCTGCAAAGCATAAAGGAGTGTTTGAAAGGAGTTTTTCAAAGAAAGACCTCGGTAAAGCTGCTTACATATTGAGTATCAAGATCTATAGAGATAGATCAAGACGCTTGATAAGTTTTTCAATGAGTACATACCTTGACAAGATTTTGAAGTAGTTCAAAATGGAACAGTCAAAGAAAAAGTTTCTTGCCTGTGTTACAAGGTGTGAAGTTGAGTAAGACTCAAAGCCCGACCACGACAGAAGATAGAAAGAGAATGAAAGTCATTCCCTATGCCTCAGTCATAGGTTCTATAAAGTATGCCATGCTGTGTACCAGATCTATTGTATACCATACACTGTGTTAAGAGAGGGAGTACAATAGTGATCTAAGAGTAGATCAATGGACAGCGGTCAAAATTATCCTTACTGGAATAAGGATATGTTTCTTGATTACGGAGGTGACAAAAGGTTCGTCGTAAAGGGTTACGTCGATGCAAGTTTTGACACTGATCCAGATGACTCTAAGTCTCAATCTGGATACATATTGAAAGTGGGAGCAATTAGCTAGAGTAGCTCCATGCAGAGCATTGTTGATATAGAAATTTGCAAAATACATGCGGATCTGAATGTGACAGACCCGTTGACTAAACTTCTCTCACAAGCAAAACATGATCACTTTTTGGGTCTTAATCACATAGCGATGTGAACTAGATTATTGAATCTAGTAAACCCTTTGGGTGTTAGTCACATGGAGATGTGAACCAATCACATAAAGATGTGAACTATTGATGTTAAATCACATGGCGATGTGATCTAGATTATTGACTCTAGTGCAAGTGGGAGACTGAAGGAAATATGCCCTAGAGGCAATAATAAAGTTATTATTTATTTCCTTATATCATGATAAATGTTTATTATTCATGCTAGAATTGTATTAACCGGAAACATAATACATGTGTGAATACATAGACAAACAAAGTGTCACTAGTATGCCTCTACTTGACTAGCTCGTTAATCAAAGATGGTTATGTTTCCTAACCATGGACAAAGAGTTGTTATTTGATTAACGGGATCACATCATTAGTTGAATGATCTGATTGACATGACCCATTCCATTAGCTTAGCACCCGATCGTTTAGTGTGTTGCTATTGCTTTCTTCATGACTTATACATGTTCCTATGACTATGAGATTATGCAACTCCCGTTTACCGGAGGAACACTTTGTGTGCTACCAAACATCATAACGTAAATGGGTGATTATAAAGGAGCTCTACAGGTGTCTCCAAAGGTACATGTTGGGTTGGCGTATTTCGAGATTAGGATTTATCACTCCGATTGTCGGAGAGGTATCTCTGGGCCCTCTCGGTAATGCACATCACTTAAGCCTTGCAAGCATTGCAACTAATGAGTTAGTTGCGGGATGATGTATTACAGAACGAGTAAAAGAGACTTGCCGGTAACGAGATTGAACTAGGTATTGGATACCGACGATCGAATCTCGGGCAAGTAACATACCGATGACAAAGGGAACAACGTATGTTGTTATGCGGTCTGACCGATAAAGATCTTCGTAAAATATGTAGGAGCCAATATGGGCATCCAGGTCCCGCTATTGGTTATTGACCGGAGACGTGTCTCGGTCATGTCTACATTGTTCTCGAACCCGTAGAGTCCGCACGCTTAAGGTTTCGATGACAGTTATATTATGAGTTTATGAGTTTTGATGTACCGAAGGAGTTCGGAGTCCCGGATGAGATCGGGGACATGACGAGGAGTCTCGAAATGGTCGAGACGTAAAGATCGATATATTGGACGACTATATTCAGACATCAGAAAGGTTTCGAGTGATTCGGGTATTTTTCGGAGTACCGGGTAGTTACGGGAGAAGCAATGGGCCTTGATGGGCTTTAGTGGGAAGAGGAGAAAGGGCCAAGGGGCTGCTGCGCACCCCCTCCCCTCTGGTCCGAATTGGTTTAGGGAAAAGGGGGCCGGCCACCTCTCCTTCTCCTCCACTTCCTTCTCCCTTCCTCCCCTCTTGGTGGACTCCTACTAGGACTTGGAGTCCTAGTAGGACTCCACATCCTGGCCGCACCAATTGCCTTGGCCGGCCTCCTCCTCCTCCATCCTTTATATACTGAGGCAAGGGGCACCCCATAGACACAAGTTGATCTTCGTGATCGTTCCTTAGCCGTGTGCGGTGCCCCCTCCACCATATTCCACCTCGGTCATATTGTAGCGGTGCTTAGGCGAAGCCCTGCGACAGTAGTACATCAAGATCGTCACCACGCCGTCGTGCTGACGGAACTCTTCCCCGACACTTTGCTGGATCGGAGTCCGGGGATCATCATCGAGCTGAACGTGTGCTAGAACTCGGAGGTGCCGTAGTTTCGGTGCTTGATCGGTCGGGCCGTGGAGACGTACGACTACATCAACCAAATTAACGCTTTCGTTGTCGATCTACAAGGGTACGTAGATCACACTCTCCCCCTCTCATTGCTATGTATCACCATGATCTTGCGTGTGCGTAGGAATTTTTTTGAAATTACTACGAAA
>NC_041386.1:12162018-12205998 GCF_002162155.2 Triticum dicoccoides | reverse complement strand
TGTGAGCCACTGCCAAGACTGCTCGGGCCGTAGCAAGCACCTGCTTTGGAGTCGAATGTGCTATTCGAGTTCACCCAGGTGAAACGTATTAGAGTCCGGCTCGCATAACCGATAAACATGCACCCCACGTAGAGTACAGACTTGTACACGAACCATGCCAGTCGATGAGAGTCCACGGCTAGACGAACCGAGCAAACCAAAAACCAGCCTCTCGAACGGCCTCCTAACCAGCCATCTTCAACACAACAAAGGTGGACGGAACCCGGAACTGGAAAGTAACAACCGACAGCGGGACCCTGGACGTCTGTATCGATCCATGTGAGTACACGAATGATATTCGAGTGAAACTTTGGTTATAATGTGATGTTTCCTTTGCTTCTGATACTTTACAAAACCCGAGATGCACCAGTATCCCCCTGAGTCACCACCATACTCATTATACCAAAATCCTCGTTACCGTTTTGTTCTTCTTTCTGGCATCCCCGTGACTAAGTTATGTGTGTCTGGCCAGACGATGATTGATGCCGTCACATCGAGAGGGCCCTAAGAATATCTCTCCACCGTCGGAGGATCAAATCACACTTTTGAGCTATCTGGTCACTTGTCAAACTTTTTGATGAACCTGTAAGTTGTCGTTATGATTATCGTGTTACTGTAGATGTTTGAGCAACCCTAAAGCCCACTGCACGGTAAGAAGTGAGCACGATACACTCATGGTCTAAGGAGCAATATCACGCATTAACACTCTATGTTATTATAATTGAATGCAGACGATATTAACTCAATTTATAACAAACAAGATTGAGTCGATTCAATATGATCGTTTTTCATATCACGCATTAACTCAATTTATAACAAACAAGATTGAGTCGATTCAATATCTCTCCACCGTCGCAGGATCAAATCACACTTTTGAGCTATCTGGTCACTTGTCAAACTTTTTGATGAACCTGTAAGTTGTCGTTATGATTATCGTGTTACTGTAGACGTTTGAGCAACCCTAAAGCCCACTGCATGGTAAGAAGTGAGCACGATACACTCATGGTCTAAGGAGCAATATCACGCATTAACACTCTATGTTATTATAATTGAATGCAGACGATATTAACTCAATTTATAACAAACAAGATTGAGTCGATTCAATATGATCGTTTTTCTAACGTCATAATCTCAATGTTGTCTTAGGATCATTATTACACTTAATGATACCTTAAGATCTGAAAAAAGTGATCACCAACAGCACTTGAGCTAGTCTTAAAGGCGAGACTAGGAACCTTTTTTTAAAACGAGGCAAAAGACTTGCCATTTTCATTGATTAAGAAGAAGTGAGAATTTCCCGGTTAATTGATGGAAAACCAGGCAAAAACCGAAACAACCCAACCCATAAACACATGGGCACCACCGGCCAGCCTGGCCACCGACATGGAACAGACTCCACGACGGCACATGCCAACAGATGGCCACACGCAAGAATAACTGACAACTCCGACTTTGAAGACGGTCATCGCCCGGGAAATATGCAGGACTTGCGCCGACCGTGCCCGCTGCAAATGACCACCGAGCGCCTGTCATCGTCACCACCTGGACTCGCTCCACCGCAGCTCCGACTTCAAAGCAACAAGGCAACCGACGAAAGAGCACCTCGGACACGCCGGGAAGATCCGACTACCGAAGCCCGAGCCGCGACCCAAGCTCCTCTCGATGCCATCATCGTTGCCAAACAGAAATTGGCGCCCCCGAAATGGCTGCCTCAGCAACCACGTGGTGAAGATGCTGCCATCCACCGCGATGAAGATGCCGCCTTCCACTGGTCTCCAGTTATAGCCGGCTCCGAGACAATGCTCCCAAGGAGGAATAAGACGTGGAGATGACTTCATCACCCGATCCCACGGATCTGAGGATTCCCTCCGGAGCCAAGGCTGCGGGGAGAAGCACCACACCAAAACGACGCTTCCAAGAAAGAGTGTGGCGCCCGCGGGCATCGCCATCGCCGGATCCGGCAGAGGCCGGAGAAGGATTTCTCCCAGAGATGCTCAACCACTGCAAGCCCGAACCAGCCGGCCACCAACCGCCACCAAACCAGCACCGCAGAGCACCGAGAGGGAAGCTCCCGCCAGCGCCCGTGCCCGTCCTAGCTGAGGCCGTCCCGCACGACCCCTCGGCCAGCAGCAAACGTGTTGCCAGGTCCTGGGCGCGCATCGCAGTCTCCACCAACCGGCCGACCCTGCTAGAGGAGGCCGCCGCCCCGACATGCTGCTCCGGTGAGGCGCAGCCGCGCCGCCAGCACCCGCACCACCACAGATCGCCCCACGCCCCGCCAGCCACCTCCGACGACGCGCCGAGCCGCAGCCACGCCAGATCCGACCAAGGCCGGCCGAATCCGTCCGCCACGCACCATCCGTCGTCCCTCCGCCGCGTCCATCCGCACGCGCCGGAGCAAGGGACCCACACCGACAGCCAACGCCGCCGAACACCCGGAGCGGCCTCCGCGATGCCTGCCGTCGCTGAATCGCACCCGAGCGCCCGGGATTCACGCGCCACGCCATGCAGCGAGATGCCCCGCCGCCACCCTCCCTGGAGCCTGCCCGGGCTTCGCTGGCCGACTCCTCAGGCGGCGGCGAGACGGGGGGATGGGAGGAGGGGAGAGGTAGCGGCGCCGGTGGGGGTTCCCACGTATTGCCAGAGCAGAGGCGACGCAGGGGGCGTGGCTCTTATGTCTCTACTAGGAACCTTTTTCATTTACCATTTATCACCCAACATGTGCATATGAGTTTTTCACTGAATCGCATATTGCAGGATCATAGTAGTTATAGCATAGGATATAAACTCCTTAGTTATGAATTCGTAATATGAAAATATAATAATATAAATATTATTGCCTCTAGGGCATATTTCCAACCGATTACATTATAACACTGTGCACCATCTCGCACATAACTGCACCAATAGACCCAGCCATGTCAACTAGATTGCATCACTTGGTCCTAGCTTGTAAAAAATGATCTATTCGGCCGCTTCTCCAGAGTAAAGCCCAACGGTGCCTTAAGGGCAACTCCAATGCGGGGATGCATTTTGTCTGCACGCGTTTGTATATGTTCGCATGGACAAAAACCATGGCCTAACGCGTGACACATTTTGCGTTTCTGTCTGTTTCGTGTCCGTGCGGACCCATTCTAACACAAATATGAGCTGGGTTTGCGCCCCACGGAGAAGAGACGGACACACCGCACGTTCGCTCGGTGTCTGCCCCAGGCCCAAGTGGCAACCACCTGATGACCAGCTCCCGGTCCTTTTAAATGCCATGCGTGCGGGGGGCGCCCACTCCTTTCCCCCACTCTGCTCCCCCGCCGTCAACAGAAACCCTAGGCTACTGCCCACCCCCGGCGTAATGCCGTGTAATTGGCTCCACGGGAAGCATGACCACGAGGCGTACTCCTCCACAGGGCCCCCTTCATGTGGCCCCGTTTAACGTCACGTCATCGGGGCTCTGCCACCGTGACAGGACCGCAGGTACATCCCTGTCGAGACGTGCCAGAGGCACCGGGAGGTGGAGCCGTGGGCACTACCGGGGCACACGTGGATGTGGACTTCCACGTTTCCGGTGACGCTGGAGCCGGAGGAGCCCGAGGACAAGCAATAGGAGGCGCCGCCACTGCGCGCGCCGACGATAGGGCCACCGACACCACAAACACCAGCATCGTCATGGTCGCTTTCAACCTTCATCGACCTCGTTGAGGTAGAGGACGAGTAGTAGGCTCCAGCGCCAATGTGCGCGTGTGCTCTGGGGGCTACCCTAGATAGATTAGATCTAGAGTTTATTTAATTTGTAGTCATGTTTTTTAGTTTAATTAACGGAACGTATTTTTGGCGGCTTAAATATATATTTGTTTAATCATAAAGAAAAAAACGAACCGGCGGGCCGATGGACACGAATGGACATTTGGTGTTTCATCTGGCCATACGGACGGACAAAAAATGGACACATTTTGTATATCTTTGATTCAACAGTTGGAGTTGCCCTATGGTCCGTGCAGGATATCAAAGAAGCCAAAACTGCACCACACGGGTCTGGGTAGGTAATATGCAGGCCACCAACCGCGCAGCTAGCTTTCCTGTGTGTACCTTCTCTGCTAATGCATATAGGTTATGTATGAAACGAAGGGGCGTGTTTGGTTTGTGACTATGCATGCCACAGCTTGCCATAGCTCCCTATGCCTAAACTTAGCCTCTGTTTGCTTTATGCAGGTGTTGTGGCGTGCCGCACCACTCACCATAGGTTGCTAGTTCATTTTTCACGCCACAACTCGCCGAAAGTGTGGCGCTCGTTTCGTTCGCCGCACCTCCGGCGCGGCCGCATCTTCGGCGTGGCGTGTTCCGGTGATAAATCAAACACGCCCAAAATGTGTGACTGGAGGCCAATCATATCCAACCAGTCAGAGAAGTCCCAAACAGTTAGAGTTAGAGAGTTCTACTACAGAAGAAGCAATCCATCAAAGACCCGTCGAATCATGAACGAAACCACTACGAATATATTTATTTTAAAGACAAAATTCCACTTCAATTTTCATCAGTTTTAAAGAGACCGGTCAGTGTACTGAATATGATGAAACTTTTGCTTTTCATAGCAGAAGAAACAAGCTCTGTTTCATCAGACCTGAAGTATAACATCAACCTCTTCAGGCCTGATGAAGAATTTTTCAAGCTGTGTTTCATCTGATCTGAAGTATAACATCAACCTCTTCAAAGCCTAATGAAGAAATTTTCGTTTTTTGTAGGGGTGGATGGTCTTTCCAGTTAGCATCAGAGCAGCAATAAATCTCACACGAGCCCAGTTCAGTTTTATTCAGTTCTGATGAAGGAGACATCAGCCTTCGTTGCTTCTTCAGGTCCGAAGTACAAATTTTTTTCAGTGCTTTGGTTGGGGTGCGCCGGCCCAGGCAGTAGTGCAACGCCTGGGCGACACGCGAGGACCCCAGCAGCAAGCTATTGTGGTGGGCCCTCCCTCATAAAAAATAAATTTAATATCGTTGTGGGCACATGACCCACATATCAGATATTAAACTGATAAGAACAGATACTACACTTGATCTTAGCCAAAAGGCCGAGAAAGGTATGCTTCTTTCTGCTGGCCTGGGTCTGGTTATATAGCGCGTTTTCGCCTCCTTCCTTTCTGGCTCCGTGAGGTGGGACTAAACAAGAGGGTTGCGCAGCAAAGCAGCTCTGTGTTCCGTTCGTTGTTTCGAGAGGCTCTGGTCGGTTTGCTTGGGCCGTAGTTAATTAAGCCCAATAAAGATGGGCTGGTGGTGATTGCCGTAAGCAATATGGCCTGGCAGCTCATGCGACTAAAGTCTTGGCGACTGGGAAAGAGTAATGGATGAAGGTCCCTGGAACTTTAAAGAAAAAGCTGTTGTCATGGCGCCCTATGATGGATTCACCAAGCCCTCATCCATCGAGCTCAACAAGATGGATATTTGGGTTCAGATCCACGATCTTCCGGACGGTTTCTACCCCAAGATCAAAGCCCTGTCAGCTACAGTTGGTGAATTTATATTCGCAGAACCCAAATCACACGATTTTGAGGGAAACTTTGCTCGTGTCCGGGTGAAAATCGATGTTACCAAGCCTCTGAAGAATGTTGTCTCTCTGGTGGTCAAGAGGAAGGAAACAATGTAACGAGTTATATTTAGAGTTAAGTATGAAAGACTCCCCGACTGGTGTGCTGTCTACGGGTACCTTGGCCATCTGTTCAAGGAATGTGGCGACGGAGTTCACCCTCCCAAAGCCCTAGTCTTTAAAGATCTCAAGGCATCCTGGTCTAGGGGGCCCGGCAATGGTCCAGGAGATGGCAATGGATCCAGAGGTGGACGAGGGAGAGGTCGTGCTGGAAGAGGTGGAGGACGCGGAAGAACTCAATACGGTTCCCCTCACGATGAGGACTATGATGGCACGGGTGATACTGGGAAGGATGTAACGATGTTGGAAGCTGATGGGAACCGGAAAAGGGCAGCGACAGTTTCAGCAGGAGGCCAGAAAGGAGTAGCCACACCGAATCAAGCAGACAAACCCTTGATGCTTCCTGCTCCGGAGATACCTGTCAGTCCATTTGCTAAGCAAGAACCAAAGAGAAATAAATCAAGTTCATCAGCTCACGAATCCAATCTGGCGAAGAACTCTGTGCCGAACAAAAACACTGATGCGCGTGTGGCGGGCCTCCAAGGGGGGCACCGCCAGGCGCAATGAGTCTCTTTTGCTGGAACTGCCGCGGAATTGGCAAGGCCGCGACAGTTCGAGAGCTTCGCGACTTCGCGAGGCAGCTTGCCCCTTTGTAATTTGCATCCTTGAAACACAAATAGAGGGTAAGAGAGTTGAGAATTTGGTAGAATCTTTGGGCTATAATAAGAGTTTTGCTGTAAACAGTTCTGGCCAAAGTGGGGGCCTAGGTATTTTCTGGAAAGATGAAATAAAAGTTGAAGTGATCGGTTACTCAAAGTATCATATTGATGTTTTGACAGATGATATGATCGACATGCAGGTCAGGGTGACTTTTGTTTATGGGGAAGCGCAGGTGCCAGAGAGATATAAAACATGGGATACCCATAGAGGAATCTCCGAAACTCAAGGTCGACCATGGGCTGTTTTAGGTGATTTTAACGAAGTTCTTCACATGCATGAGCACGATGGCATTGGTAATCGGAGCCAAGCCCAGATTGAAGGGTTTAGGGACACTGTCGACACATGCGGTTTAACTGAGATTGGATACACAGGGACAGACTGGACCTTTGAAAAGAAGGTCGCGGGAGGAAGCTTCACAAGGGTCATATTGGACAGGTGCTTGGTTAACCCTGAATGGTCTTTAGCCCTACCCAATACAAGGTTGACACACAAGACTGTAGCAGGTTCAGATCACGTCCCTCTCTTACTCACGCTATGTGAGATGCATGCATGCAAGATGGGACCAAAGGCATTTAAGTATGAGACCATGTGGGAGCGGGATGAATCATTGTTTACTACTGTGCAAGGGCGATGGACCATGCAAGCGATAGAATCAGCTGAAACCTTTCGCGTAAAACTAGATGATCTGGCGGGGGATCCGTCGGCCTGGGACCGCACCCAGTTCTGGTCAGTACAAGGTGAGATCCGCCAGTTAAAAATCGAGCTAGAACACCTGCGTGCTGCCCAAGGTAGATCCAGTCCGACTCACGAGGAAATTAAGATAACTGAGAGATTGGTCGAACTCTTCCATCATGAGGAAATGCTGTGGCGCCAAAGGGCGCGTTTGGATTGGCTAGTCCATGGTGATAAAATAACTTTCTTTTTCCATCTAAGAGCTAGTCGCAGGCGCCGTAAAAATCAGATTAAGGCGCTGCAAAGGCCAGACGGGAATATGACGGAGAACAACTTAGAAATGGAGGCTCTAACCACAGACTTTTACAGAGAGCTATACACATCGGGGGGAGTGCAAGACATGGATCAGGTTCTGGATACAGTGCCAACAAAAGTAACACCGGCGATGAATGAGGTTCTCAATGCACCTTACACTCAGCAAGAGGTCAAGCAGGCCCTATTTCAGATGTTTCCTGTTAAGGCTCCAGGCCCAGACGGATTCCCGGCACACTTCTTTCAGCACCATTGGGATTTGTGTGGGGATGAGGTTACCAGCGTGGTCCTTAAAATTGTGGCAGGAACGGAGTCAGCCGCATGCATTAATGACACAATCCTCGTGTTGATCCCAAAGGTAAAAAAATCCTACACTCCTGTCACAGTTCCGCCCAATCAGCTTGTGTAATGTTTTATACAAGATTGCATCGAAGGTCATCGCCAATAGGCTGAAACAAATATTACCAGATATCATCTCCGATGAGCAATCCGCTTTTGTCCCTGACAGAATGATAACTGACAATATCATAACTGCTTATGAGTGTCTGCATTTCATGAAGCGAAACGGGGCAAAGAAGCATCAATCATGTGCACTTAAGCTCGACATGATGAAGGCATATGATAGGGTTGAGTGGGCGTATCTCCGGGCCATCATGCTTAAGCTGGGCTTCACTAAGAACTGGGTAGATATTGTTATGAGCATGGTGACTTCAGTTAAATTTTCAGTCATGTTCAATGGGAGGAAACTAGAGGAATTTCAGCCTTCGAGAGGAATCCGCCAAGGGGACCAGATATCACCGTACTTGTTCTTGTTAGCAGCAGAGGGCCTATCGTGCCTGTTAAAATCGAAAAGTGAGTCATCCAACTTGAGTGGGATACAGGTGGCGCCTACGGCACCTCCGGTAAACCATCTCTTATTCGCCGATGACAGCCTGCTGTTCTTCAAGGCAAATAGTATGGGAGCTACCGAGGTGAACCAGGTGTTGGAAGCCTAATGTCAAGCATTAGGTCAGCGAATAAACTATGCAAAATCCTCAATTTTTTCAGCAAGGGTGTTCCTGACAGCATGCAGAACCAGATTAAGGGACTCCTCAATGTTTCTAATGAAACCCTAAATGAGAAGTACCTTGGGATGCCCTCTGATATTGGAAGTTTGAAGAACGGGGCCTTTAAATACCTCAAAGACAGACTTTGGAGTAAGATTCAAGGGTGGATTGAAAAATCCTTGTCTACAGCAGGAAAGGAAGTCTTGGTCAAATCGGTCGTGCAAGCAGTGCCGGTATACTCCATGTCCTGCTTCAAGCTTCCAAGAGGCCTTTGCGAGCACCTCAACAAATTAATAAGGAAATTCTGGTGGGGCAGTAAGAATGGGCAGCGTAAACCCCATTGGGTCTCATGGCAAGAGATGACAAAACCAAAAACAACGGGAGGTTTGTTGGGGAACGTAGCAGAAATTCAAAATTTTCTACGAATCACCAAGATCAATCTATGGAGTAATCTAGCAACGAGGGGAAGGAGAGTGCATCTACATACCCTTGTAGATCGCTAAGCGGAAGCGTTCAAGTGAACGGGGTTGATGGAGTCGTACTCGTCGTGATCCAAATCACCGATGATCCTAGTGCCGAACGAACGGCACCTCCGTGTTCAACACACGTACAGCCTGGTGACGTCTCCTATGCCTTGATCCAACAAGGGGAGAAGGAGAGGTTGGGAAGACTCCATCTAGCAGCAGCACGACGGCGTGGTAGTGGTGGAGGAGCGTGGTACTCCAGTAGGGCTTCGCCAAGCACCGCAAGAGACGAGGAGGGAGAGGGGTAGGGCTGCGCCAAGAAGGAGATTGAATCGTGTGTATGGCAGCCCAAAACCTCAAGTATATATAGGGGGAGGGGAGGGGCTGCGCCCCCACCTAGGTTTCCACCCCTAGGGGTGGCGGCCAGCCCTAGATCCCATCTAGGGGGCGGCCAAGGGGGGAAAGAGGGGGCGCACCACTAGGTTGGCCTTAGGCCCATCTGAGCCTAGGGTTTGCCCCCTTCCACTCTCCCTTGCGCCTTGGGCCTTGGTGGGGGGCGCACTAGCCCACCTGGGGCTGGTCCCCTCCCACACTTGGCCCATGCAGCCCTCCGGGGCTGGTGGCCCCACTTGGTGGACCACCGGGACCCTCCCGGTGGTCCCGGTACATTACCGATAAAACCCGAAACTTTTCCGGCGACCAAAACAGGACTTCCCATATATAAATATTTACCTCTGGACCATTTCGGAACTCCTCGTGACATCCGGGATCTCATCCGGGACTCCAAACAACATTCGGTAGCCACGTATATCTATTCCCTATAACCCTAGCGTCATCAAACCTTAAGTGTGTAAACTCTACGGGTTCGGGAACCATGCAGACATGACCGAGATAACTCTCCGGTCAATAACCAACAGCGGGATCTGGATACCCATATTGGCTCCCACATGTTCTACGATGATCTCATCGGATGAACTACGATGTCGCGGATTCAGTCAACCTCGTATACAATTCCCTTTGTCTATCGGTATGATACTTGCCCGAGATTCGATCGTCGATATCCCGATACCTTGTTCAATCTCGTTACCGGCAAGTCTCTTTACTCGTTCTGTAACACATCATTCCGTGATCAACTCCTTGATCACATTGTGCACATTATGATGATGTCCTACCGAGTGGGCCCAGAGATACCTCTCCATTTACACGGAGTGACAAATCCCAGTCTTGATTCGTGCCAACCCAACAGACACTTTCGGAGATACCTGTAGTGTACCTTTATAGCCACCCAGTGACGTTGTGACGTTTGGCACACCCAAAGCACTCCTACGGTATCCGGGAGTTGCACAATCTCATGGTCTAAGGAAATGATACTTGACATTAGAAAAGCTTTAGCATACGAACTACACGATCTTGTGCTAGGCTTAGGATTGGGTCTTGTCCATCACATCATTCTCCTAATGATGTGATCCCGTTATCAACGACATCCAATGTCCATGGTCAGGAAACCGTAACCATCTATTGATCAACGAGCTAGTCAACTAGAGGCTTACTAGGGACATGGTGTTGTCTATGTATCCACACATGTATCTGAGTTTCCTATCAATACAATTCTAGCATGGATAATAAACAATTATCATGAACAAGGAAATATAATAATAACCAATTTATTATTGCCTCTAGGGCATATTTCCAACAGTCTCCCACTTGCACTAGAGTCAATAATCCAGTTCACATCGATATGTGATTAACACTCAAGGTCACATCCCCATGTGACTAACACCCAAGAGTTCTGGGTTTGATCATGTTATGCTTGTGAGAGAGGTTTCAGTCAACGGGTCTGCAGCATTCAGATCCGTATGTACGTCGCAAATTTCTATGTCATCTTGTAGATGCAACCACTACGCTATATTTGGAGCCATTTCAAATAACTGTTCTACTTGGAGCTTTTCTAAATTGTTGCTCCATTATACGTATCCGGTATCTCTACTCAGAGCTATCCGGATAGGTGTTAAGCTTGCATCGACGTGACTCTTTACGTCGAACTCTTTATCACCTCCATAACTGAGAAACATATCCTTATTCCTCTAAGGATAATTTAGACCGCTATCTTGTGATCTACTCCTAGATCACCTTTGTACCCTCTTGCCAAATATGTGGCAAGGCACACATCAGGTGTGGTACTCAGCATGACATACCGTATAGAGCCTATGACAAAAGCATAGGGGACGACCTTCGTCCTTCCTCTTTCTTCTGCCGTGGTCTAGCTTTAAGTCTTAACTTCATACCTTACAACTCAGGCAAGAACTCCTTCTTTGACTGATCCATCTTGAACACCTTCAAGATCATGTCAAGGTATGTGCTCATTTGAAAGTACCATTAAGCATTTTGATCTATCCATATAGATCTTGATGCTCAATGTTCAAGTAGCTTAATCCAGGCTTTCCATTGAAAATCACTTTCCAAATAACCCTATATGCTTTCCAGAAATTCTACGTCATTTCTGATCAACAACATATACTCATCAGAAATTCTATAGTGCTCCCACTCACTTCTTTGGAAATACAAGTTTCTCATAAACTTTGTATACACCCAAAAACTTTGATCATCTCATCAAAGCATACATTCCAACTCCGAGATGCTTACTCAAGTCCTTAGAAGGATTGCTGGAGCTTTGCACACTTGTTAGCATCTTTCAGGATTGACAAAACCTTCCGGTTGTATCATATACAACCTTTCCTCAAGAAAATCGTCGAGGAAACAATGTTTTGACATCCTATCTGCAAGATTTCATAAATAATGCAGTAATCGCTAATATAATTCCAACAAACTCTCAGCATCGCTACGAGTGAGAAAGTCTCATCGTAGTCAACTCCTTGAACTTGTCGGAAAATATCTTAACGACAAGTCGAGCTTTCTTAATGGTGATACTTACCATCATTGTCCGTCTTCCTTTTAAAATCCATATGTACCTAACAGCCTTACGACCATCAAGTAGTTCTTCCAAAGTCTACACCTTGTTTTCATATATGGATCCTCTCTCGGATTATATGGCCGCGAGCCATTTTGGAATCCAGGCCCACCATCGCTTCTCCATAGCTCATAGGTTCATTGTTGTCTAGCAACATGACTTCCAAGACAGGATTATGTACCACTCTGAAGTAGTACGCATCCTTGTCATCCTACGAGGTTTGGTAGTGACTTGATCTGAAGTTTCATGATCACTATCATAAGCTTCCATTTCAATTGGTGTAGGTGCCGCAGGAACAACTCCCTGTGCCCTGCCACACACTAGTTGAAGAGACGGTTCAATAACTTCATCAAGTCTCCACCATCCTCCCACTCAATTCTTCCGAGAGAAACTTTTCCTCGGGAAATGACCCGATTCTAGAAACAATCCCTTATTGCTTTCGGATCTGAGACAGGAGGTACACCCAACTGTTTTGGGTGTCCTATGAAGATGCATTTATCCGCTTTGGGTTCAAGCTTGTCAGCCTGGAACTTTTCACATAAGCGTCGCAACCCCAAACCTTTTAACAAATGACAACTTAGGTTTCTCTAAACCATAGTTCATACGGTGTCATCTCATCGGAATTACGTGGTGCCCTATTTAAAGTGAATGTGGTTGTCTCTAATGCCTAACCAATAAACTATCGTGGTAATTCGATAAGAGACATCATGGTATGCATCATATCCAATAGGGTGCAGTTATGATGTTCGGACACACCATCATACTATGGTGTTTTAGGCTGTATTAGTTGTGAAACAATTTCCACAATGTCTTAATTCTATGCCAAACTCGTAATTCAGATATTCATCTCTATGATCATATCATAGATATTTTATCCTCTTGTCACAATGATCTCTCACCTTCACCCTGAAATTACTTGAACCTTTCAATAATTCAGACTCGTGATTCATCAAGTAAATATACTCAACATCTACTCAAATCATCTGTGAAGTAAGAACATAACGATATCCACTACACGCCTCAGCACTCATTGGACTGCACACATCAAAATGTATTACTTCCAACAAGTTGCTTTCTAGTTCCATTTTACTGAAAACGAGGCTCTCAGTCATCTTTCCCATGTGGTATGATTTGCATGTCTCAAGTGATTCAAAATCAAGTGAGTCCAAACGGTCCATTTGCATGGAGTTTCTTCATGCATATACACCAATAGACATGGTTCGCATGTCTCAAACTTTTCAAAAACGAGTGAGCCCAAAGATCCATCGACATGGAGCTTCTTCATGCGTTTTATACCGATATGACTTACGTGGCAGTGCCACAAGTAGGTGGTACTATCATTACTATCTTATATCTTTTGGCATGAACATGTGTATCACTACGATCGAGATTCAATAAACCATTCATTTTAGGTGCAAGACCATTGAAGGTATTATTCAAATAAACAGAGTAACCATTATTCTCCTTAAATGAATAACCGTATTGCGATAGACATAATCCAATCATGTCTATGCTCAATGCAAGCACCAATCTCGATGGTAGAGGGAGCGTGCGATGCTTGATCACATCAAGCTTGGGAAAAACTTCCAACACATATCGCCAGCTCACCTTTAGCTAGTCTCCATTTACTCCGCAACCTTTTATTTCGAGTTTACTAACACTTATCAACCGAACCGGTATCTAATACCATGGTGCTACTAGGAGTACTAGCAAAGTACACATTAACACAATGTATATCCAATATACTTCTATCGACATTGCCAGCCTTCTCATCTACCAAGTATCTAGGGTAATTCTGCTCCAGTGGCTGTTCCCCTTATTACAGAAGCACTTAGTCTCGGGTTTGGGTTCAACCTTGGGTTTCTTTACTAGAGCAGCAGCTGATTTGCCGTTTCATGAAGTATCCCTTCTTGCCCTCTTGAAACTAGTGGTTTCACCAACCATCAACAATTGATGCTCCTTCTTGATTTCTACTTTTGTGGTGTCAAACATCGCGAATATCTCAAGGATCATCATATATGTCCCTGATATATTATAGTTCATCACGAAGCTCTAGCAGCTTGGTGGTAATGAGTTCGAAGAAACATCACTATCTCATCTGGAAGATCAACTCCCACTCGATTCAAATGATTGTTGTACTCAGACAATATGAGCACAAGCTCAACAATTGAGCTTTTCTCCCTTAGTTTGCAGGCTAAGAAAATCGTCGGAGGTCTTATACCTCTTGACGTGGGCACAAGCCTGAAATCCCAATTTCAGCCCTCGAAACATCTCATATGTTTCGCGACGTTTCAAAACGTCTTCGGTGCCTCAACTCTAAACCGTTTAACTGAACTATCACGTAGTTATCAAAATGTGTATGTCAGATGTTCGCAACATCCACAGACGACGTTCGAGGTTCAGCACACTAAGCAGTGCATTAAGGACACAAGCCTTCTATGAAGCAATAAGGACAATCCTTAGTTTACGGACCTAGTCCGCATAATTGCTACTATCAACTTTCAACTAAATTTTCTCCAGGAACATATCTAAACAGTAGAACTGAAGTGCGAGCCACGACATAATTTGCGAAGACCTTTTGACTATGTTCAGGATAATTAAGTTCATCTTATGAACTCCCACTCAGATAGACATCCCTCTAGTCATCTAAGTGATTACATGATCCGAGTCAACTAGGCCGTGTCCGATCATCACGTGAGACGGACTAGTCAACATCGGTGAACATCTTCATGTTGATCATATCTTCTATACGACTCATGTTCGACCTTTCGGTCTTCTGTGTTCCGAGGCCATGTCTGTACATGCTAGGCTCGTCAAGTCAACCTAAGTGTTTGCATGTGTAAATCTGTCTTACACCCGTTGTATGTGAACGTTGGAATCTATCACACCCGATCATCACATGGTGCTTCGAAACAACGAACTGTCGCAACGGTGCACAGTTAGGGGGAACACTTTCTTGAAATTATTATGAGGGATCATCTTATTTACTACCGTCGTTCTAAGTAAACAAGATGCAAAAACATGATAAACATCACATGCAATCAAATAATAGTGACATGATATGGCCAATATCATATAGCTCCTTTGATCTCCATCTTGGGGCTCCATGATCATCTTGTCACCGGCATGACACCATGATCTCCATCATCATGATCTCCATAATCGTGTCTCCATGAAGTTGCTCGCCAACTATTACTTCTACTACTATGGCTAACACGTTTAGCAATAAAGTAAAGTAATTTACATGGCGTTTCTCAATGACACGCGGGTCATACAAAAAATAAAGACAACTCCTATGGCTCCTGCCGGTTGTCATACTCATCGACATGCAAGTCGTGATTCCTATTACAAGAACATGATCTCATACATCACATATATATCATTCATCACATCCTTTGGCCATATCACATCACAAAACACTTGCTGCAAAAACAAGTTAGACGTCCTCTAATTGTTGTTGCAAGTTTTTACGTGGCTGCTATAGGTTTCTAGCAAGAACGTTTCTTACCTACGCCAAAACCACAACGTGAATTGCCAATTTCTATTTACCCTCCATAAGGACCCTGTTCATCGAATTCGATCCGACTAAAGTGGGAGAGACAGACACCCGCCAGCCACCTTATGCAACTAGTGCATGTCAGTCTGTGGAACCGGTCTCACGTAAGCGTACGTGTAAGGTTGGTCCGGGCCGCTTCATCCCACGATGCCGCCGAATCAAGATAAGACTAGTAACGGCAAGATAATTGACAATATCGATGCCCACAACTACTTTGTGTTCTACTCGTGCATAGTAACTACGCATAGACCTAGCTCATGATGCCACTATTGGGGAACGTAGCAGAAATTCAAAATTTTCTACGCATCACCAAGATCAATCTATGGAGTAATCTAGCAACGAGGGGAAGGAGAGTGCATCTACATACCCTTGTAGATCGCTAAGCGGAAGCGTTCAAGTGAACGGGGTTGATGGAGTCGTACTCGTCGTGATCCAAATCACCGATGATCCTAGTGCCGAACGGACGACACCTCCGTGTTCAACACACATACAGCCTGGTGACGTCTCCTACGCCTTGATCCAGCAAGGGGAGAAGGAGAGGTTGGGAAGAATCCATCCAGCAGCAGCACGACGGCGTGGTAGTGGTGGAGGAGCGTGGTACTCCAGCAGAGCTTCGCCAAGCACCGCAAGAGACGAGGAGGGAGAGGGGTAGGGCTGCGCCAAGAAGGAGATTGAATCGTGTGTATGGCAGCCCAAAACCTCAAGTATATATAGGGGGAGGGGAGGGGCTGCGCCCCCACCTAGGTTTCCACCCCTAGGGGTGGCGGCCAGCCCTAGATCCCATCTAGGGGGCGGCCAAGGGGGGAGAGAGGGGGGCGCACCACTAGGTGGGCCTTAGGCCCATCTGAGCCTAGGGTTTGCCCCCTTCCACTCTCCCTTGCGCCTTGGGCCTTGGTGGGGGGAGCACCAGCCCACCTGGGGCTGGTCCCCTCCCACACTTGGCCCATGCAGCCCTCCAGGGCTGGTGGTCCCACTTGGTGGACCACCGGGACCCTCCCGGTGGTCCCGGTACATTACCGATAAAACCCGAAACTTTTCCGGCGACCAAAACAGGACTTCCCATATATAAATCTTTACCTCCGGACCATTCCGGAACTCCTCGTGGCGTCCGGGATCTCATCTGGGACTCCGAACAACATTCGGTAACCACGTATATCTATTCCCTATAACCCTAGCGTCATCGAACCTTAAGTGTGTAAACCCTACGGGTTCGGGAACCATGCAGACATAACCGAGATAACTCTCCGGTCAATAACCAACAGCGGGATCTGGATACCCATGTTGGCTCCCACATGTTCCACGATGATCTCATCGGATGAACCACGATGTCGCGGATTCAGTCAATCCCGTATACAATTCCCTTTGTCTATCGGTACGATACTTGCCCGAGATTCGATCGTCGGTATCCTGATACCTTGTTCAATCTCGTTACCGGCAAGTCTCTTTACTCATTCTGTAACACATCATTCCGTGATCAACTCCTTGATCACATTGTGCACATTATGATGATGTCCTACCGAGTGGGCCCAGAGATACCTCTCCATTTACACGGAGTGACAAATCCCAGTCTCGATTCGTGCCAACCCAACAGACACTTTTGGAGATACCTGTAGTGTACCTTTATAGCCACCTAGTTACGTTGTGACGTTTGGCACACCCAAAGCACTCCTACGTTATCCGGGAGTTGCACAATCTCATGGTCTAAGGAAATGATACTTGACATTAGAAAAGCTTTAGCATACGAACTACACGATCTTGTGCTAGGCTTAGGATTGGGTCTTGTCCATCACATCATTCTCCTAATGATGTGATCCCGTTATCAACGACATCCAATGTCCATGGTCAGGAAACCGTAACCATCTATTGATCAACGAGCTAGTCAACTAGAGGCTTACTAGGGACATGGTGTTGTCTATGTATCCACACATGTATCTGAGTTTCCTATCAATACAATTCTAGCATGGATAATAAACAATTATCATGAACAAGGAAATATAATAATAACCAATTTATTATTGCCTCTAGGGCATATTTCCAACAAGGTTTGGGGTTCAAAGATTTTGAACCTTTTAATTTGGCAATGTTAGCAAGATAGGCCTGGCGCCTACTCCAACACCCGGAGTCGCTATGTGCACGGTTACTGAAGAGCATCTATTATCCACAGTCAACCATCCTCGATGCAACTCTAGGGGGCCACCCTAGTCAGATATGGAGGGCTATAGTTGAGGGGTGCGACACACTCAAACTTGGCCTGATCAAACGTATCAGTAATGGGGAAAGCACAAACATATGGGAGGATAATTGGTTGCCCAGAGAGGAAATGATGAGACCATATGGCTGCATCAACGCAAATCCTCCTTTGATGGTCTCAGAACTAATGGACGCCACTTCGGCCTCATGGGATATGAATAAGCTAAATGCCACGTTCCTGAGTTTTGATGCAAAGGTGATTTCTAGTATCCCTTTATGTACTATGAATGTCCCAGATTTCTGGAGCTGGGCTCATGAGAGACGGGGCCAATTTTCAGTAAAGTCTGCATATAATATGCTAGTAACAATCAAGCAAAGGAGAGAAGCATGGCTATATGGATCAGCCGGGCCCTCATCTTCTCGCATGGAAGAGGGTTCATGGAAAACATTGTGGAAAGTTGAGTTCCTTCAAAAGTCCGTATGTTTCTGTGGAGACTGGCCAAGCAATCTCTACCAACTGAGGATGTGAGGGCGCATCGCAACATGTCAACTTCGAGCACATGCGGCTTCTGCGGGGCTAAAGATTCGTGGCGCCACTCCCTCCTGGAATGTACTGTTCCAGATGCACGTGGGCTCTGGTAGACGAGGAACTTGCCTGTTCTTTGGTTGCGTCTACTGAGATGAGAGCTAAGAGCTGGTTATTCAATCTACTCGACACTCTCTCTCACGAAAAGTTTGTCCTCCTGACGGTAACATTATGGGCGATCTGGTCGTCCAGAAGAAAGGCGATACATGAGGCGATCTTCCAAACTCCCCATTGAAAGAACATGTGGTGCCCCCATGTTTGGTTTTGGTAATTGATGACAATCTCTATGGACTAATGGTTGCCTTGAGTTATATTTGAAGGTTTTGTCCATAGGATTGTCTTGAAGTCCATGTGTTGGTTTCAAGGTGTTTATGAGATGGCCAAAGTGCTTTTCAAGGAATTATCCAAAGATTGGTCATGTGTGAGTTGAGATGGCCAAAGTGCTTTTCAAGGAATTATCCAAATATTGGTCATGTGTGAGTTGAGCTTATTGCAAGCATGTCTTGAAGAAGAATATTGTGTGATCATTCATGTTTACCTTCAAGACATCATCCAAATGAAGAGAGTTGGAAAGATTCAATGTTGATCAAGACTAAGTCAAGAGTGAATCAAGTTGATCAACTCACAAAGCGTAGAAGAAGTACCGAGAGGGATCAAGTGATCCCATGGTATGGTAAGCATTGTCCATTACGCTTTGTGTACTAACCCATGGTCTACGTGAGAGTTCTTTTTGGGGTTAGGTATGTTTCCATGGTCTTGCGTCAAGAGGAAGATCTCATACAACCTGTTGACACACGAACACATCACGTGTACCCTCGACGCTGGGGGTGATGCACCACAGCTCACGTCGAAGGAGACCCGACCGACAGCGCGATACGCAAGACAGTCGACGGGCGCTTTTGCAGACCCGAAAACCCCACACCCCCGGGAGGGACCCCGTCAGGGAGTGCGGCGGCTATGGGCTGCCCTAGGTCGATTTGCTCGCCCCTAGAGCCTCGGGATTCGCAGCTCTCAAACACGAAGAACAGCGAAGAACGAGATAGAAAAACGGTGGAGAGATAAAACGTAGATGAAAAAGTAGTATATTGATTTTTCCGATTGTGTGTTGTTTCAATCGGCCGTCACCCCCAACATATATAAGAGGCGGCTGGACTTCCCTTACAAGCAAAGGATTTATCTAGGCTTTCCTTACAAGAAAATTACATCAATTCACGTCCTAGAATCCTAGTTCTGGTCCCACTCGGATTCAGCCCGAATCTGGTCCAATCTTCTGTCTTGCCCCTTGCGTGGGCTGTGGAATCTGCGTATGACTTCCGATGGAGAAGGTTCAAATATCAATTATGTGTGCTTCGACGAGGCCAACAATCCGTATGTTGATCACTTTTCCAAATAAGGCCATCTTGAATACTCCACGGGGTCATCTCTAATTTCGAGTCGGACTTGTTCATGTAGCTGACTGGACCGTCCGACTCTTGCAGTGTCTCTGCAGGTCGTATACTACGTCGGATGATGATGACTCCAAAAGCAAAGTTGACCGTTTCGACATTACGAACAACTCCTGTGTTGAACACTTCTTCATCTGAAGCCATCTAGATAAGTATTTGAGCCCATCTTCAGCATCTGGTCGGATTGGTCTCGACAGTTTCTACTGTTCACGGCAGCAAGCTTTCCCGGCAAGGTTACTGTTCACGGCGGCAAGCTTTCCCCGGCAGGTTACTGTTCACGGCGGCAAGATCTCCCCCGGCAAGGTTACTGTTCACGGCGGCAAGCTTTCCCCGGCAAGGTTACTGTTCACGGCGGCAAGCTTTCCCCGGCAAGGTTTTTGAGGCAGTAAACGACCTCGGATGAAAATGTGTCCGAAAGCAAAGTTGACCGTTTTGACAAGACGAAAAACTTTCGTGTTGAACGTTTTCCGATTTGAGGCCATCTTCTGGGCCAAAACACTCACGCAGTACATCAGACACTTGCCAAGACATGTCTGGTCTTCCGCGTCATATTTCGCCTCTTGACAGGGCTGCATTCAGATAGCTCTAACTTTTGCATACGAACTCGGATTGAGATGATTTTTATATCAAAATCGACCGATTTGACGAGACGAAGACAATTCACGTAGAGCATTCCTTCATCCGAGATTGTCCTGGAGACGTACTTGACCAAAAAGCACTCAGAACACCTACATGACAATCTGAGTGTAGTTTTGGTCTTTGATATGATGCCGAATGATTATGGTCCAAACATCAAAGTTGTTCCACTTGGCAATGTGAAATTTCTCATTTAGAATATTTTGTCATTTGAGGCCATCTCCATTGCATTCTGCATTGTGCCAAAATCAGGTGTCAACACAGGCCCCCCTGTTTTTCGGCAAAGCTTGCATTCCGAAAAATAATTTGCACCATGTTTGTTCTAAGGACGATGTCAACACTCCATCGGCCATCTATTCTTCTCAGGGCGATAATTATGTATCAGCCATGTTTGTGCCAAGGGCGATAATCGTATATCGGCCATTGCCTACTTAGGCTTCCCGCCACACACTCGGGTGGTACTTCTTCAAATATTTGCCATTGAGAGCTCGAGGTAAAAATGCCCCTTGTATTGATTCCACCAAATATGAATTTCCGGGAACAACTCTTGTAATCCTAAAAGGACCTTCCCAACTTGGAGACCACTTCCCGAATTTTCTATCTCTTGAACCAATCGGTAGAATCACTTTCCAGACGAGGTCACCAACTTGAAAATTCTTCAACTTGACTTTCTTATTGTAAGCCCTTGCCACCCTCAACTTATCTCTCTCTATGGCATTCAAAGCAGCCAAACGTTTATCAGCAACCTCATCAATGTTGTCCATCATCAAGTTATAGAAGTCTATTGCCGATAAATCATTTTGTTTGGCTATTCTCAAAGCATTCAAATTTACTTCCACTGGTAAAACAGCCTCCTGACCATATACTAGCTCATACGGAGTCACTTTCGTAGCACCATGCCTTGAGATTCTATGTGCCCATAATGCCTCAGACAACAAGTCATGCCATCTCCTTGGATTATCCTCAATCTTCTTCTTGATGAGCTTGATTAAAATTTTATTGCTAGACTCAGCTTGTCCATTAGCTTGGGCATAATATGGGGAGGAATTGAGCAACTTTATGTTATAAGATTCGGCAAACTCTCTAACTTGGTGTGACATAAAAGATGAACCTTGATCTGTAGTTAACGTTTGAGGAATACCGAATCTATGAATAATGTGCTCGATTATGAATTTAATTACCTCCGTATGCGTCATGTTCTTAAGAGGTACTGCTTCAGACCACTTAGTGAAATAATCAGTTGCCACCAATACGAACCGATGCCCCTTTGAAGAAGACGGATGGATTTGCCCAATAAAGTCTAAACCCCATCCTCTAAAAGGCCACGGCTTGATAATAGGATGCAACATAGCAGCGGGAGCCAATTGAATATCGCCAAATTTTTGACAAGCTTCACACCCTTTATAATATCTGAAGCAATCATTAATCATGGTCGGCCAATAAAACCCAGCACGTCGTAATAACCATTTCATCTTGGGAGCCGACTGGTGAGTACCACAAATGCCTTCATGTACCTCTCCCATAGCAACTCTTGCTTGGTCCTCATCCAAGCACTTTAAAAGAACATCATCAACTGTTCGGCGATAAAGATCATCATCCCTCATAGTATATTTAAAAGCCATACGCCGAACAGCCATGTCCACCCTTTCACTCGGATTACGCAAGTAAGCAACAATGGGCTTCCTCCAGTCGGAATTGTCACCTGCACTAGATTTTTTGTTAATGACCGAATTAGTGGGTTCTGGTTCGGCCTCTTCTATACTGGTAAGACAAGACATCGGATTTTGAGAAATATGAAACATGCCATGATCAACATGGTATCCAGATGCTTGTTGTGCCAACTCATTTGCTTTCCAGTTGTCATGTCTAGATATATGTGCAATGCTAAAACAATCCAAAGTAGAGATTATATCTAGACATTTATCAAGATAAACATTAAGTGATTCGTCCAAACACTGAAAGACTTTGGATATTTGCTGTACCACTAGTAACGAATCACCATAAGCATCAATATGTGTAACACCTATAGCAAGTAACATCTCTAGGCCGAATAACAATGCTTCATATTCGGCTTGATTGTTTGTGCAAAAATATTCTAAGCGGCATGAGGCTTCAAAAACAGCACCATGAGGAGATATATAAACAATACCAACACCTTGGCCATTGCTACAAACTGACCCATCAAAGTATAATATCCATGGTACTAATGAAATAAGGTTCATATCAACATCATGCTTGTCATTAATCCGATGTTCAATAATGAAATTAGCAACAATTTGGCCTTTCATGGACTTTAGAGATTCATAAGCCAAATCATATTCAATCAAAGCATAAGCCCACTTGCCAATTCTACCACTAAGAATTGGCCTATGCAACATGTATTTAATGACATCAGTTTGACAAGCTACTACACAAGCACTCGACACTAAATAATGTCTTAGTTTTGTGCAAGCATAATATAAGCATAGACATAATTTCTCAATAAATGTATACCTTGTCTGTGCGTCCAATAAGCGGCGGCTCAAATAAGTGATGGCATGCTCTTTTCCTTCGGTCTCTCGAGTTAGAACAGCACCAATAACTTCTTCCTCTGCTGCAATGTAAAGTCTGAAGGGTTCCCTATGCTTGGGTGCTCTCATCACCGGAGGAGTGCACAAATAATTCTTGATCATATCAAATGCTTCTTGTTGTTTTGCCCCCCAAGTGAAATCAGCATCATCCTTTAACCGAAGGATAGGAGTAAATGCATCAACTTTCCCTAACAGATTAGCTATGGACCTTGTCAAATAGTTGACCTTGCCAAGGAACTTTTGCATATCTCTCTTGCATGTTGGAGCCTCCACTTTCTGTATAGCCTCTATCTTTTTGGGATCAATCTCTATGCCATCTTCATGAATAATGAAACCCAAAAACTTGCCAGCTGACACGCCAAAAGCACACTTCAAAGGATCCATCTTCAGTCCATACTTTTTCATTCTTTCAAAAGCTAAACGCAAATCGGCCAAGTGAGATTCAAAAGCATCCGATTTGACAACAATATCATCAATATAAATTTCAAGTATGATACCGAGTAAATCATGGAAAATCAAATTCATAGCCCTTTGATATGTGGCTCCAGCATTTTTTAATCCGAATGTCATCACTGTCCACTCGAATAAACCAACGAAACCAGGGCATCGAAAAGCAGTCTTGTACATGTCCTCTTTGGCCATAAAAATTTGATTGTATCCGGCATTACCATCTAGAAAGCTAATAACCTTATGCCCAGAAGCATCATTAATAAGCATATCGGCTATTGGCATAGGATACTCATCTTTGGGTGTAGCCCTATTCAAATCTCTGAAATCAATGCACACTCTCAACTTGCCGGATCCTTTCTTCTCCACTGGGACAATGTTAGAAATCCACTCGGCGTACCTGCAAGGTCGAATGAAATTAGCTTCAAGCAGTCGACCGATCTCTTCCTTGATCCGGTCATATGTTTTCGGATTAAATTTTCTGGCCGACTGTTTATAAGGTCTAAAACCGGCCTTTATAGGCAACCGATGCTCCACTAGCTCTCTGCTTAACCCTGGCATCTCATGATATTCCCATGCAAAGCAACAAACATATTCTTTCAATAGCTCGATTAACTTAGCTTTACAATCGGCTTTCAAATTTTTGTTTATAAATGTCGGTCGAGTGACTGAACCATCTCCAATATCTACCTCTTCTAATGGATCGGCCAACGTAAAACCTTGTCCAAGTTTATCCATGTCATCCAACTCCTCTATAGACTCATACATATCGTTCTCGCTGGACCGATATTTCACAAGACGTTTTTGTAACCACTCAGAGCTAGAATCCATTTAAACATATCATACCTTGGAGCCGATTGCATTCAGTCGGCTTTAAAGAGACGGGCACAAAACCATTCTTGGTTGCGCTGAGAAAATCAAACTCTGATAAGTCACGTCCCGTCAAGCAAGTAGAATTGGGATGTTGCCAATCCACCGACGCATCGGCCAAAGCAACACATGCCGAGTTATCCGCATGAATGACTTCCACTTCATCATCAACCCACTGAATCAAAAACTGGTGCATAGTGGATGGCACGCACTGGTTTGCATGAACCCAATCATGGCCTAGTATGACGTTGTAGTTACCTTGCACCTCGGCGACAAAGAATGTAGTAGCCAAAGTTTTGCTTCCGACTGTAAGCTCCACATACATCACACCTTTGGCTTCAGTTTTCTCTTTGCCTTCAAACCCGTTAAGCACCATATTGGTCTTGATCAATTCTTCATCAGGCAAACCCAATTTCTCGAAGACCGAATAGGGCATAAGATTTACCACAGCACCACCATCAACAAGCATCCGAGTGAGCGGCGACCCATTGATATGACCTCTGAGATATAATGGTTTCAGATGCGTTACTGGTTCTTTTGGCTTCTCGAATATCGTGTTTTTAGGGCCAAAATCCAGCTAAGCCACCTCCCCTTCCTCATCTACAGCACGAAACTCAGCAGGCAAGTAATACATCCACGATCTTTCACCCATGCTACACATGCATTCATAAATCGCTTCATCGTTGATCTAGACCAAGTACGGGTGACTAAACCAACACCAAATACTGCACCAAGGGTACATCAAGCAGCTCCAAGACCAAGCACCCCACCTGCCAATTATGCAAAGATCCATGTCGACGCAGCGGTTCGCACCGACAGAGGCGGGCCGGCAGCAGCTATATGCCGGAACACCCAAGGAGCCTACCTAGGCAGCTTAGCTCTGATAATTGCTGGCGTTTGTGACCCAGCAACACTAGAAGCCATCGCATGTAGGGAAGCAATTGCCTTGGCCCAAGATCTTGGTCTACATCGATTCATTGTTTCCTCTGATTGCAGGCAAGTCATCGAGGATATTTCCAAAGGGAGCCAGGGTCCATATGGAGCTATTGTGGCGGAGATCAAGACTAGAGCCATTCCTTTTTCTTGTAATTTCATTTTTGAAAGTCTGGTAGTTAATGTAGAAGCTCATAAACTAGCAAGATTTGCTCTTTCCCTTTCGAAGGGACGTCATGTGTGGCTTGGCCAACCCCATGACCAAGTTTGTATCCCACCTCGTGTGGACTTTGATTAATAAATTGGCTTTCCCCTAAAAAAAAGCTCATGCGACTAAAGGCTTTTCTCTAAAATAAAAAAAATGCGACTAAAGGCTTTGTGAGATTGTCTCAAGAAAAAAAGGTTTCTCATGAAAAGGAAGGAGGGCACCGCTAGGGATCAGACTACTGATCCTAGCGCCCCATCAGACCAGCATGGACCAGCCTACCACCGTTAGATTTGAGAGAACCTAGCAAGTTAATTACAAGTTTATTAGTGCTCAGGACGTGGACCTTCTATTCTGCTTCCATATAAATGCACCGTGCCTATTGCTTCCTATTGGTAACTGCAACCTTGAATTATGCCTATGCTTCAGTAGTTTTGGTAAGGGCATGTACAATGGTGCTATCTTAGGAGTGTCACGTAGGATAAATAATGAGGTGGAGGAGAGAGAACTCATAAGAAAAGGCTTGTCTTCTCTTATTTAAGATAAGACAAGAGATGATATCTTAGCACAATATGTGTCACCATGTTTTTAGGAATAACTAGTTATGAAGATAAGGCTAAGAAATGACCCATTGTAGACATCTTTTTGTGTCATCTCTTAATTACATGCAAGATCTAAGATAAAACTATCTTATCAACCATTGTACATGCCCTAACTGCACCCTTGAATCACGCCTATGCTTCAGTAGTAGTTTTTCAGTTTACTTGTAATTTTGTTGCTTCACATGAAAATAGCGGTGCAACATATATGGATTCGTACAAACTTTAAATTATGCACCCATAAAAAAACTTTATATTATGCAACAAATATAAAAGATCATCTTTCGACATTTGTGCCTTTGTGTTATGTACGCAGTTCATTACTTGCTTCCTACATAGTTTTGTGAAGCTTCATAAGTTTTCATTAGGTGCTTCTTCAACAAATAATAAAATAAACAAAACATGCTGAAAAATTCTTTCCATTCTCTGCTTCAATAGTAAACCAACGTGTATGCACATGCTCATGTTATTTGCTTCCTGATTATCTCTATATTGCTTCAACCTTAAGCATCATTGCATGGTAAAAAAACAAAAACAAAAAGCTGGAGTCCGGTGCGCACACACACACACCAACGGATGTTCTTGCCTGGAAGTAGCGCTGCATTTTGTCTCGTTAGGCACCCACCAATCGTGCTGGGTTTATAAAACTCGGCATGTCGCTGTCCCGTGGTCGGCAACGCGACTATGGTTCCATCGCCAAGATCATGGCAGCGAAGTGGTCAAGCTGTTCGACGTGTTGTGTCACCATTTTTTCAGACTTCAGAGAGTAACATATATCATGGTGGCCCGGCTTCTGAGCAAGCAGTGGACAGTTGACATGTTCTTGCCGGACCGAGTGAAAGTGAGCAGTACAAGTAAGCGCGTTGTGACATGCAGACGCGTTGGAGATGGTGGAAAAAGAACAGGAGATCAAAATGTTCAGATGAAGGACGTGCGTGCCAGCAACTAGGAAGACAGCTGCTATGCATCGAGGTTCAGTAGCGACCAAGAGATTTATTCTTTCTATAATTTACTATAGTATTTTTCATCTCACTGTCGTAACTTATAACAGATGATCTGAACATTATGCACACTAGCATCTGGAAAAGAAGAGGAAGAAAAATAAAAGAATGGGTAGACTGAACAACAAAGAATGTGATGAGATGATGGTCTTCAGGCGTCCTGGGAGTAGAAGTCGATGATGTCCTGGAGGTCGGGCTGGAGAAGGGAGACGGCGGAGCGGTCGTGGCAGCCGGCGAGCCAGAGGATGTGCTCGAAGAGGATGGCGTCCACGTCCACGAAGAGGGCCTTGCCCCTGCGCTCCTCCTTCCTGGCCGCCGTCTCCAGGAGCACCCGGAACGGGTAGGTGTCGAGCACCAGCTGGTCCACCGCGAACACCCGCCGCTCCTTCCCGACCACCACCGTCACCGTCGCCGGGGGCGGGGGCGGGCCGGCGGCCTCCTGGTCGCCGTCGAGGGAGTGGTACCCGAGGCGGTAGGCGGACGCGGTCGACGGCCGCCGGAGGAAGATGCAGCAGCCGGCCATGGCGAGTGCTTCTTTCTTGGACGACTCCTGTGCTTCTGTGGACGCGTTGGGGGTGGGCGTGGGAGTGGGTTCCGTGGGAGGGCGCGGCGAGGTGGTTTATACTGGGAGACGGGATCGTGGGCGGGTCGAGCCGTTGGAGGTTGGAGCTGGGTGTCTCGGGGTAGCCGTTGGACCGGGCCAGGCGGCGCAGGACAGGGGGTCATGGAAAGGGACAGGCGGGGGCCGCGTCCTGGACCAGCTCCCTCTGTCCGCCACTCGTCCGTGTTTCTCTATCCTTCTTCCTTTTTCCTCTTCTCCGTCGATCTCGTCTCTGACTTGGCCCCGCCGGCTGGAGAGCTCACCGTGATAACTCGTCAAGTGGTTGTCGAGACGTGTAGGCTGTGGAGACACGCGGTGTTTGCGCTGGGACGGAGTGGTGGGCTGTTCGTCACGGCCACACGGGCACGACGATGCCGAGCGCGTGGCCGTGGGTTGTGACGATTGTGACGTGCCCCCGTTGCGCGTTGCATCGCCATCGCGCGCGCCCGAGTACGCGGTGCGGATAACACGCCTTCACATGTTCAGTTTAATGCTACAACTTTAAAAATACGGAATTATAGTCACTTAGCTTGATTTAAGCATGCAGATACGATCATAAAACGCGTATGCAGACGTATCTGTGTGTAGGGCTCTATCTGTCAATGAGTGATGGCACACATTTTTGCACAAAGCACCTTCGTATTTTCTTGCGGTAAAAGCTGAACACTTCCACACATTTTTGCACACACTCGTATTTTTTATGGGACTGTCTATTTAACATCCGACTGAAGTTTAATTAAGCTTCAGTCGAATTTTTGTACGTCCATGTACCTGCCGCGTTGTATGTCTTTTCTTCATGATGATCTATTGTCACGCCTGGGCCTTATCCGTACGCACGTTTACCGGGTGGCCAAACGAATTCGACCGGCCGGACTAGTCCCGCTACAAAAACAAAAAAAACATAAACGAGGGGCAGGGGAAGCCTACATGCTCAACATCTGAGAAACACCTGAACCAATGGGGCCAAAAAAAAAGCCTGCAAGCCTGTTCATAATTGCCAGAGTCAAAGGGGCAAAAAGACCAAAAAAGACATCTACATTTATGTACTTCTCACAAAAGCACAAGGTAAAAACAGCTCTAAAAAAACACAAGGTCAAAAGAGATCTCACTGCAAGAACAGCAGAATAGAAATCACACTGTAACAAAAAAATAGAAATTACACTGCAAGTTCTATTGTAGGAGTATATATAGAATTACATTGAACCGGAATATAAATTACAGTGAACAGGAATAGAAATTACACTGTAAGTTCAGTGTGTTAAAACTGAAACTACTGTATATACAAAATTACACTGAACCAGAATAGAAATTACAGTGAATGAGAATAGAAATTACACTGTAAGTTGTATGAGCTAACACTGACACTACTGTAAATATATAACTACAGTAAACAAGAATGGAAATTACAGTGAACGAGAATGTAAATTACACTGTAAGTTCAACGAGTTAACACTAAAACTATTGTATATATGTAATTACATTAAACCACAGTCGAAATTACAGTGAACCAGGAATGGAAACTACAGTTAACACTGGAACACATACCGAAAACTGCATCATGGTTATTTTGAAAAAAGTGCATCTGCTAACACATACAAAACACAAATTCAAAGCTTGATTTTTTTTTGAACCGGGCATTACCCCTTTCCATTAACCAAATAACGGAAATACAACAGTCTTAGAACACTAGAAAAGGAGACGGGAAAGGGGAAAGCGAGTTCAACGCATCGCCGAGAAACCCACCACAGGAACTCGCCTACGAGACACCTGCTGTGGGGCGAAAACCCGACGACACCTACAGTTCTCAACAACCAACGCACACCGGCAACATATTATGCAAAGTACACGACTCATCAGGCCACATCCTCGCGCAGGAGTGAACACAAAAGCAGCCCTGTCCTCCTGGACCAGGGGAGAGTAGATGGAGGTTGAGGACGCGCTCCATCAAGTTGTCGCCGAATCTTCTGTCGCAGCGGCACAGATCATCATCATGTTGCTTGTGCTGCTCCTCAGCATTTGTGACTCACGCTCCATCGCCTCACGGTCTGCCCCCTTCAAGAGACCTGCCCAGTAGGTGATGAAGACACAAGCGGAAAACACAATCTCAAAAGGAGTTTTAGGAAGCTTAAACTCGAAGGTTGCTCTGTTACGATAGTTCCATACTGCCCAGCAGATGGCAGCAAGGCCGAAGGTATAGAATTTAGCACCATCAGGAAGATAGATATAGCACCAAGTGTAATATTGCCAAATGTTATTGGGACATAAGTCAGTGCCCAGGACTGCTCCCACCGATCGCCAGATCACCCTGGCAACTGGGCAAAGGAAGAAAAGATGTTGCGCCGTCTCACGGGCAGCACAAAACGAACACTTAGCATTGCCAGGCCATTTTCGACGTTTCATAACATCTCTCGTCAGGACCGCGTCCTGAAACAACTGCCATATAAAGATTTTGATCTTAAGGGGAATTTTGGCTTTCCAAATCCACCGGTAGTCACACCGTGCAATGTTGCTTTCAAGCAACTTGTACATGGATTTAGTAGTGAAGCGGTGTTTAGGTCCAGGAGCCCAGCCAACCTGGTCTGGTTCAGCTGAAGAGATAGTATTCAACACAGTCGTGCACATCTCATTCCACATGTTTTCGAGAGGGGGGTTTAGCCTCCTGCGAAACATATCGCCGGCCTCCACTCCTCCCAGTTTGTCAACTGTAATCTTAGGCAGATTACAGATGCTAAACAACTGTGGATACTGAACACACATAGGAGGCATTCCATTCAAAGAGTCCTCCCAAACTTGTGCTACATCCCCCGAGTTAATCTGGACTGTTCTCCCCCACATGTAGTAATTTTTTACTTTCATAATATTTTTCCAGATGGGAGAATCATTGAACTTGCTTTTCACCGTACCAACCGTATCCCTTTTCAAGTATTTGGCCTTAACGATATCTTGCCAAAGCCCATTTTGAGTATCCAGTTTCCACCACCATTTCACTAGGAGGCTGATATTTTGTTTATGTAAGTCCTTCACACCCAAACCGCCTTTGTCTTTGGAGCGGCACACTCTGCTCCAACGGATCAAGTGATATCTTTTTCGTCCCTCCCAACTTTGCCAGAAAAATCGACGTCTCCTCTTGTCCAGTTTTTCAATGAAGGTTTTAGGGTGAAGGAACATAGCCATATGGTAAAAAACTATACTAGACAAGGATGAATTTAGTAGCGTAAGCCTGCCACCTGATGAAGCAGCATTGCCTATCTAGGCTTCACAACATTTGCCAAATTTCTCATCAACAAAGATCCACTCAAGGCATCTAAGAGAGGAGAAACTAACTGGCACTCCTAAGTAACGCATAGGAAAGTGACCAATTTGGCAATTAAAAAGATCCACATAGTAAGAAAGGATATTGTTGTCACCCCCCACACACAGGATTTCACTTTTGAGATAGTTAATTTTCAGACTTGACATAAGTTCAAACATATAAAGGAGCAGTTTGAGGTTTATTGCAGCAGAGGTGTCATGTCCAAAACATAACACTGTGTCATCTGCGTATTGCAATACAGCAACACCCCCCTCAATAAGGTCAGGGGCTAAGCCAGTAATCATTTTCTCTTTTTGAGCATTGAAGATCATCTTCGAGAGACACTCAACCACTAGATTAAATAGGAAGGGTGAGTGGGGATCACCTTGGCGAACCCCTTTGCGGCTCACGAAGTAAGGCCCAGTCTCATTATTCAACTTAATGCTCACCGTGCCATTATTCAGGATATTTTTAATCCATTCGCACCATTTATCGTTAAAACCCCTTATCCTATGACATTCCAGAAGGAAATCCTAGTTGATTTTGTCATAAGCTTTTTCGAAATCAAGCTTTAAAACCACTCCAATTTTCTTTTTGCTGTGAGTATGATGTAGCACCTCATGCAAAGACAGAATCCCATCCATGATGTTTCTGTTTTTAATGAAGGCATTTTGGCGGCGGCTGATTAGTTTATCCGCATAGATAGCTACCCGGTTATCCAACACCTTTGTAATTAGTTTATAGGGGCAGCGAAGTAGGCAGATGGGGCGGAATTGTTGGATTTTCTTAGCCCCTGTCATTTTAGGAATCAGTGTAATTACACCATAGTTCAGCCGGGCAACATCCAAAGTTCCATTATGGAAGGCCTCAAAGATGCGCATGATATCTACCTTAACAAAATCCCATCAAGCTTTATAAAACTCGGCTGGTATGTTATCAGGCCCAGGAGCTCTATTGCTCTCCATGCCAACCAAAGCTGTCCTGACCTCTTCCTCAGAGAAGGGACGGATCAAACATTTATTATCTTGATCGTTCAGCTTCTCATGTTCCCCCCAGGTATCAGGAGAAAGGTGGAAAATATTGCCTGGTGCGGCCCCAAACAACTCCTTATAGTATGAGGTTGCATGATCAAGTAAATTTTGTGTGCCCTCGATCACATCATCCCCATCAGTGAAGGACTGGATAGTATTCTTACGTTTTCTACCATTCGCAATGTGATGATAGTACGCAGTGTTTTGGTCACCTTTTAAAAGCCATCTCTCTCTAGATTGCTGGAGTCTAAACAACTCTTCATTAGTTAGAATGACATTGAGCTCAGCCAAGAGCGAGGCTCTACGACAACAGTTTTCTGCATCAATAATCCCATCTTCCTCTACCTTTTCGATCTCCTCAAGCTCTATATGAATCTCTTTCTTCCTTTTCCTCTCGTGACCAAAAATATGGGACCCCCATCCTTTAAAATATTTTTTGAACCTTTTCAACTTGATATTAAGGATGTCAATGGGGTCATTCGATTTAACAGGCTGCTCCCAGATTTCTCTGGCCTTATGCAAAAACAATTCATTGCTCAGCCAACTAAGATCAAAGCGAAATTCTTTCTTCCTAGGGGGCTCTGGTTTACCATCTTTCAAGGAGAGAAGTAGGGGATTGTGATCAGAAATGTCTCTAACTAGTTTCCGAACCGAGACCAAGGGGAATAAATCTTCCCAGGAATAGCTCATAAGAACCCTGTCTAGCTTCTCAAGAGTAGGATGAGCCTGGTGATTTGACCAGGTGTATTTGCCCCCCGATAAGTGAATCTCTCTAAGGCTAAATGCATTGATCACCGAATTGAATTTATCAACATAGGGATTATGTCTCATGTTTTTGTTCTTGTCATCTCCCCCTCTCAAGATATTAAAATCACCACCTATTATATATGGGATATCAATACGAGAACAGAAGGAAGCCATTTCAACAAGGAAGTCCTCCTTAAATTCATCCTGGGCCGCTCCATAAACAACCACAAGTGCCCAGATAACATCTCTCTCTACATCGTGCATAGTGGCTTGTAAGATAAACTTACCCACTTTCCAGGAAACAACCTCATATTTTTCTTTTTTAACACCGCAAAGGATACCATCGGATTTGCCTATCGAGGGAACCCAGCACCACTCAAACAGATCACAGGGGTCAATCTTTCTAAAGTAACTTTTATGGAAATTCTTTTTAATCGTTTCTTGTAACGCTAGGAAGTCAAGGGAGTAGTCCTTGATGAGATCTGAGAGGCAGGTGGACATCCCTCTTTTCCCTGCCCCCCTACAATTTCAGAATATCCCACTCATTTGACAACCATAGTATTTTTCCTCCCCCTGGTAACCTTGTTAGGAAGCTGGACAAGGTTACCCGCTTTGGCCAAGGGTATATCCCTATTCTTCTGACTTCTAGTGACCGGTCTATTAACATTCACCACAAGTCTCCTAACTTTTTGTTCCTGGATCTCACCAAGGTAAAATCATTTGTATCAGACTCAGGATTCCCCTCGTCCGCCCATTCCATACATAAAGGAGTTTTATCCCCTTTGGCATTGATTAAGAAAAGATTGTTGCTCTTGTTATCATCCTGGACATTTTCATTATTATTGTTCAAAGCATTAACTCGAGATTTTTCCAGTTCACGAAGGATGTCTATACTCGCAAAGTCTGTGTCAGGAATATCAACGCCCATTTTAACAGCCCGTAAAATTAATTCTGGATCAGAGAGAACATCAAAGGTATTACTAGTGCTATTATTACATTCCAGATTGCGCTTCTTGGCCACCGCTGCTGCCTTTTCATCAATTCGCATCACGTTAGTCTGGGCGTTGCGCAAACTGAAGCATAGATTCTCTTCCATAACAAGGGGAGGGGTGGGAATCACCTCATTCTCGTTGTCCATCGACGAACCAGGGGACTGGACAATATATTTGCTCAGCCCCTTCCCCTCAAAGACGCCACTCTCCTGCAGGGGTTTCATGGGGGCACCACATTTAACCGTGTCAGCATATGATTTATTCATATTGAACAAAACTACACACCTTTCAGGAGACTTTATCGAATTTACCAGGGGGGAATTGCTTACATTTTCACAAAAAGCCTGTTTGCCAAAGGATAGATCATTTTTTCCTTTCTTTCTTTTTGCCTCGTCGTGTTCCATAGCCAGAGTGTCGATCAGGAGGGTGTTATCAAGATACTCGTCCGAGCCCTCATCTTCAGGAGAGCCTTGTTGTTTTTCCTGGCCCTTACACTGAGAGCCAATGACTGTACCAGCCGCATTGGAGGAAGATCCCACCTCATTTTTTCTATTGGAAGTTTGTATTTTCATCTTCTTAAATGTATGATTTCCAGACTCAGGAGGAACAGTCACAGTAGTTTTTCCACGATCCGGGTCCCTGACCATCACCTGATCCAGCTCATAGTAAAAATTAAAGAAGTGATCTCCCAGCACTGCCTCAGCGATAGGTGGGATTTCATCCACATTCATGCAACCAATTTTCACACGCACATATTCAGGAGGATGAAGCGTAGCCCCATCGATTTCCAAGGGGACACCAACCAGAGAGGAGACAAATGCCAAGTTTCTTTCATTCATTTTCTCCAAGGGGACATTGCTGACTTTAATCCAGGCTTTCTCCATAACCCCTTTGGCTCCAAGAGCCGAGGTCCAGGGATCAATTTTCACCACAGTACCCGTTGATTTCAAGGTCATTCTACCAGTATAGCAAGCTTTGGAAACATCCCGACGATTAGGAAATCTAACAATAAAAACTCCAGGTCCAATAGCTCTAGCAGTACATCTCCAACCAGTAGCAATGTACTGAGACAGGTCAAATTCCATATCCTTAGTAGAAGTGTGCCCCTCCACAATAGTGATCACCACACTAGTTTCACGCTCTTTCATCTGCCTAGCAGTACACGAATCATGTATGTAATAGAACCCTTGCCCCTTGGCAGAGAAGGCACACATCGGTGCAATGCAATCCCAAGGAAGAAACTCAACACAAACAGAAGCAAGGTGGCCTAATTTACCGCATCTCTCACAAAAGGCTTGCGGGCATCTAGCAGGAATATGCTCAGGTGACTTGCAAATCAGACAGGCATTAGGGTTCATGAGCGGGTTCACCTGGGTGTTTTGGTTGCCCAGCATGCGGCGCTGTGGCATCTCCCCAAGCCGCTTGTCGGTGTTGTCCCCTCCACCAGATCCAGACGTGGCCTTGGGCTTCTCCACCCAAACCCCACCGGATCTGGGATCTTGGCGGCCAGCCGCAGCCGCTTCCCATCGATCAGCAGCGCCCGAAGAATGAACGGTGTTGGAGGAGGCGTGGTCGGCCTCTCCCTCGTTCCTTCGCCAGGAGAACTTGCGCCCATGGTCGAAACGCCCAGCCCCCCATCCACCGCCGTCGCGCTTGTCGCCCCGATAGCCGTGCCCACTGCCACCAGCCATCGAAGAAGCCCGCGCCGAAGAGGCCACGACCTCCGCTAACGACCTTTCATCACCCCCAACCTTGCCGCGCCACCAGTGGAAAGACGGAGGGATGCTGGATCTAGGGTTTTTTTGCGCCGCCCAGAGGTGGGAGAGGGCGGAATCGAGATCGAGGGGGTAGTAGGGTTTGGAATTTATACCCGCGGCGTCCACCTCGCATCTCTCATGGCGGCCTGGATCGCCGTCCACGTGGGCTGCATCCGCCATGGGTGGTGGGGTGCTACCCCTAGGTCCCGCACCCAGCAGCCCCAGGTCGCTCGATCTCTTCGGCGAAACACGACCGTGTACCGCTGCGCCGCGCCTCCCCTCATCCGGACGTGACGGTCCACCGGGATCAATCGTCGGCTCCGACGCCGCCGACGACACCGGAAGTCTGTCCTAGATCCTGGCAAAAAAACACGGGAATGGCACAATGTGTCCGATATCTATGTACTCGCCCTCACGTAGGGAGCGCGTGTCCACCGTGCGCCCCTCCCCATCGAGAAGAACCAGACGGAGCGCCTCGTGTCGAAGCACGATCTCGCCAACGTCGAACGTGACGGAGCGAGCGACGAGGAGATCCGCCGCGTAGGTCGCTCGCCACCGCGTGTCGCCCGTACCGTACCGCGTAGACATCATTCAAAGCTTGATTTGAAATGACTAAGCAAAAGAATCAGGAAATTCTGCACACAAGAAGACATGCTATGCTACAGATCAGTAGCATCCTACCGAAACCAGTATATCGAAACCCACTAAGCATCAATAGCATCCTACACAAACAAGCAGATCCAAGCAAAAACAGAAATCGACTGATGGGCAGGGAACAAACCAGCCACAGCAATCCACAGAGGAGAAATTCATCGACACATAGATAAATTAGGACAGAAATCAAACACAAAAACCAGATCCATGGCAAGTGGGACAGCACAAAAATTGAAGCAATTGACACTTTGCCAAAAGCAGAAAATACATAGTAGAATAGACAATGAATGATGTAGATGAGTACAGTAAATTGGGCAACCTTCAGCCAAAAAATGACTGGTAATCATGAATCTCTATCCTGCAAATTTGAAGTAATAAAAACAGAAGTGCTTACATCTGCAAAGAAATCAGTAACTAGAACTTATCCACACTGTTGAACTCGCTGAAAAACATATCATTAGCATGCTTTATCCTTAAGTTGGGTATGTCAGCGCTTGAAAAGTGGTTAGTAACTTGAGTCCTTGTGGTCCACACTTCCATAAACTTGAATGTAAAGACAACATAATCGTGTCTGATTTCACATGAATAAAGGTAGAAAAACAGAAAAATAAGATACCAACAATGTAAATTGAGAACAAAATTTAAAAGGAAATCAGGTCAGCCATACTAAAAACCAAATTACATATTGGTCTGGTTGGGAACAGCTAGGTAGACTACGTCAAATTTTTCGAAATCGATTTGTTTCCTCGTCATGGGAGTAACAAAAGCATCCCAACGTCCTATGAAGTTTATAATTCTTTGAATAAAATAAAAAAAATATGAGAGCAAACCTTGGAAGATAACATAGTGCCTTCAAAAAGGAGACTAATGTAGAAACAAATTGATTAGCAATGTACTCCCTCCGGAAATAAATATAACAACGTTTAGGTCACTACTTTTAGTGATCTAAATGCTAGTGAACTAAACGCTCTTATATTTCTTTACGGAGGAAGTACTTGCGGATCATGAATCTGCAAGTGAAATTAAGAATGCTCATCGAAAGCTGAATCAACGAAAGCAAAGGGTCTTCCTTCAAAGAAACGATGAAAGAAAACCCATTCTTTCAAATGGTTAAAGGAAAGTCTAGCTGCAAAAAGGAAGAATAATATGAAGAAAAATGTATATAGAGGAAATAAGAAATAAAAAGAAAGGGCAAAGACAAACACCAAAAAAGAAGGCAGAAATTAAAGTACTTATAGTTGGTCCTCCACATTGGAAATGCACCGTTGGCACCTTCAAAAGCATTTCAGATGAGTTCAGGACTGGAATTATTCAAGACGATCTCCTTTAAAAGAGCAAAAAAAAAAAACCACAGTAAGATACGACCAGGAAGTTGCCTAGATGTCCATTAGGGCACAAAGTACCAAGTGACCGATATGAACAATAGGCCGTATCACATCTCACTGCTTCAATGCTAAGAAAAAAGACAAGAGAGTATGAGTACAAATGATAAAAAATTACACTGTATATTAGATAGGAAGTTGGCAAAGTTTCAGACACAAAGATAGATTCAGTATATATTGACAGTGTGACTAGATGCAACACAACCCAACAAAGACACTGTGATTGATAGTCTAATTACACTGTAATTTTTACTGAAATTACACTGTAATTGCACTAATGGTAAATACAGTAAATATCCTAGTATATAAATAACAGTAAAAATATCACTGTAATTACCACTGGAAATTACATTGTAACAACACTGTAAATTACAGTGAAATTGCAGTAATTACAACAAAATAGCACAGTGATTTTCAGTGTAATTACCCTGAAAATTACACAATTACTCTGAAATTACATTGTAACAATATAACTAAATTGTGATTACTCTATAATTTTAGAGGAAATTATACTGTAAATAAAATAAAATTACAGTTATGAAGTGCTGTAACTTAGATGCAATACCACAAACACAAAGAAAAATAAATAAATGGTTATAAATGAATGCAAATACCAGCCAACAAAGACAAACTGCAAAGAAAAAGATTCTAAAATGCTTGTAGACCAAAAAAAAATACTTTAATTGCAATGAAAATTTCATTCTGATCTAGTGTACTTACACTAAATATACACTAACAATAGCACTGTAATTGACCTGAAATTACAGTGTAATTTGTAATTGCAGTGATTGTAAACTAACAATCCCAGAAGTTACTGTCACTCTGATTACCCCTGGAAATTACACTGTAACAACACTGTAATCACAGTGTCACTACTCTACAATGTCAGAGGAAACTATATTGTAATTAAATGAAATTATAGTTATTAAGTTGTTGTAACTTAGATGCAATTACTACCTAAAACCACATGCCAAATAGAAAAAAAAACAGCAGAATTAGACGCTCAGGCCAGTGATAGAAAATCAACAGGAGAATCAAATCCGCCGCTACATCCATGCACCTACCGCTACAACTGCAACGAAATCGCCAGGAAAATCCTCCGCTACGAGGACACATACACCCCTATATGTACATCAAACACCAGGGGAATCGAAACAAGCCACTAGACCTAGAAGAAATCCAATGGGGAAAAGAAGAAGACAAGGACAAACAACCGAAACCACAAGGTACTGGAGCAGAAATCTAGCTGAAGAAGATGAGGAGGAGATCAGAATCGCCGTACACAACGAAGAAATCGCAGGAATCGCCTCCCATCTCTCTGTTCTTAGTGCCCTCTCTCTGCCGTGATGGGCTCCGAAATGAGGCGGGGGACAAAGAGAGAGCCAGGGAATGCGGTACTGGGCTGGCCCGGAAACAAAGTGTGCCCGATAACACACAGAAAAGAAAATCTCCCCGAAAAGGATAGCTCCAGTGCGGATCTCGGCATGCGATCCAACGGCCAAAATATGAATGAAGACTAACTGTAAATCATTCAACTGAAAATTAGCAAAACCGGTAAAATAACCTAAAATTACACTAAGAATTGCACTGTAATTTCACTTATAACATAAAGTAAAAACTCTAAAATTCACTGTGACCACACTTGTAAGAAAACAGTAAAAACTAAGATTTACAGAGTAAATCCAGTATACGAAAGGACACTCTCGAGCAAACACACATTTACACAAAGTTCACTACAAACAACCAACTCATACCCCCTGGAACAATAGAGAAAATTCCACTACTAACATCACTAAAATATACAAAAAGAATCATGAGTACTGCATGGAATTATAACTAAAACGCCAAACTAAGGTTATATCTTACCACACTATATTCACTCGATTACATTAAAAAATTACAGAGAGATTACTTTGAAATTACAACAAAATATTACCGCTAAAGAAGTAATTACAGCAAGAATACTCTGTAATTACATCAAAGATTACACTAACAATGAAATCTCCTATAGCAGATGAATCCCCTAATATTTTTGCCCTAATACAAACGGCCACATATAGTAGATGAATCCCCTATAGCAGATTAATCACTCCTGAAGCCTAATCCAAGCACACGAACAGGACAGATCACATACAACTAAAGGCCGCAGGGGCTATCACAATCAACTACCTAAAACAACAGATTGGAGCGCCCTAACGATACACACATCAACAACAACAACCTAAACCAAAATTCGATCTGAACTCAAACGATCTGAGGAGCAAGCCAACCCATCGAAAATCCAGAAAAGAAAGAAGGGGAGGGGGAGATTGGGAGGGGCTGAGCGCGAGGGGAGCGGGAGATACAGCACACCTCAAGGCGGGAGATGCAGCAGACCTCAGCAGGCAGATGCGGCGGCGAGGGGATCTACAACACCGCCATGACACTCTCTCCCTCTCTCGGTTGCATGCTAGGAATGAGAAAGGGGAGGGGCAAAGGCGGCTACAGGGAGACAAAAAGAAAAAATAAAGAGGACCGACGGTTCGGTCAGCGAGGAAACAGAAACGGGTCTCCCTCGAAATTAGCGCGCCCGATAAGACAACGCAGAGAACTGAAGCGAGAAAAGTACAAATTAGCACGAATTCCAGAAACAGAGATCGGGCGGCTAAAAAAAATGAGAGGCCAGGTCTCGAACCTGCGATTAGATATTAGATCGAGGCGCTCTGGCAACTACAACCTTCACACCATATTGTCTATTGCGCATAACAATCTCTATCTCTCTATCTAATAATAAAGCACGTACGGTTTTTATCCGTCCGTTGCGCCAATTTACAGAAAGCCCCTGCGTTTTTATGAAATCAACCCGCAGTCCAAATTTAAGTCATACCGAACCGTTATTTTACAGTTTTTTTTAAAAACCCTGATTTTTTAGATATTCCATCCGCGGATCATATTTAAGTCAAACAAATGCTTTTCTAAACCATCCATATCTTTTAAACTGTAACTCTGATTTAAACATGTTATATATGAAATTTGATTAGAAAAATATGTAGAATATGAATATAAGATTATTTTAACCTTTTAAGCATTTATAAATATTATTTTGGAAGATATTTAATTCAAACAAATGAATTTCTAAATTATACGTATCTTTTAAACCGTAACTCCGATTTTAATATGTTATATATGAAATTTGATTAAAAAATGTGTGAAATCTGTATATGATGTTAATTTTACATGTTTAATATTTTTAAATATTATTTTGGAAGCAAACTTATAACTATAGCACACAATCAATTTCATACAGGGCGCAATCCGGATTGCAAATAAACACCCACTATAATCATATAGGGAAAAGAAAACATCAAGAACTACACATGCATACCTCTGCATACGTCGCAGGGGAAAACAACAGATTTCTCATCGCGAGTGTGAGCGAAAGCGAGAGAGAGGGAGAGGGAGGAGAGAGAGGGAGAGAAAGTCGTCTTAGGATTAACCACATTCTAACATGTTTTGGTTTGTGTGAACATTAAGGCCACCGCCGGCAAGGGTGAGAAGAAGGATAAGCGGCAACACAAATATGATGCGTCGCTAAAATAAAGGAGATAGACCTATTGTGGTGTCGAGTGATGGTTGTTCGGTTAAAAGTGTGTGTTGTGTTTTTTCTCCCGTTGCAACACACGGGCTCTTTTGCTAGTACTAATTTAATCAGCATGCGTCTGGAACTTATCTGGCCACTACAACTCATGTGCATTATATAAATTTTTTATGCATATATAAGATATATTTTTGCGGGGTATATAAAATATATTTAATAAATCATAAGTAATAATTTTTTTAAAATATTTGTAAAATGCAAATAATAAAATTATGTTAAACATTTGTTTGTAAATTATACATACAAATGGCGATTAGTAAATAAACATTTAAAATAGAGCTGTGTATATTATATAAAAATGTTTAATTAATACGGACGTTTAAAATGTTCATTATGTAAATATGTTTAATGAATCCTACTTTTTAAAAAATTTAATTAATACGGACATTTACAATGTTTATTTAATATGAACATACTTTTGTACCCACGACTTATATTAAAAAATATTATACTCCCTCCGTTTCGAAATAAGTGTCTCAACTTTGTACTAACTTTAGTACAAAATTGTACTAAGCTTAAGCTTGAGACACTTATTTTGGGGCGGAGGGAGTATAATTTAAAGATTAGACACGATTGAATATCCGTATCAATAGTTTCAATTTAAATTATGAATAGTTCTAATTATATGAACATTGAACTGTACAATTGTGCATACAATTATTAATTGTTTTTATAATTAGAATAATATTTTCGAATTGTAATGTCCAAAATATTTTTATTATTTTAAATTATGCAAACATTCTGTAGTTCATGAATAGTGTTTTAAACAAATAAATATTTTCAAAAATAATACCTGAAAAATTATTAAAGAAAGTTATTTCGTTTTTATTTACAATATTTATAACACATGAATATGCATACGTTATTTTTATTACCGAGATCATAATTTTCCTGTATCTACAATTTTTTTTTAAACAAGCAAAATGGGTTGCACAGATAATAGTCTATTTTAGCTGACGGCCCACGTGTTCTAAGTAAATGGATATAAGAATAAGTTATCTATTTCAAACACGAGCCGCTACTCAGCGTGGATTGGTGGTTCACCGGGTTTTTGTGCCTACAGAACAACAGAAGGTTGTCGGGTCTTCTTCCTTTTTTCTAAAGAAGGTTGCGGGGTCGAAGGCCCCTTGCTCCGATATACTATATCATTTTTCTTTTATACTATTCACTAACAGATGGGTCGCAAACTAGGCTTTTCCATGTAATTTTCAAATTCCAAGGAATTATCTGAAAACAATCTACCACTGTCAGCAGGTAGGGCAGGGTGTACTCGCTGATATGGTATAAAGCACCGTATTTGCACCAGACAACAAGTTAGATGACCACAAATCTGTATTTTCGAAGTTCTAGCATTAAACTAAACATCTAACGCAAATTATGTGACTTCCAGTGATATTAACTATTTTTTAAAACGTTGCTAATGTCCAGTCGTACTGATTCTAGTAACAGACACGGATGATCCATCCGAACTCCCTCCCGTGACTCTTTCTTCACTTTTGGCTTCATTTCACATACACTTCTTCTTTCTTTTAGCAGAAATATACATGCATGCAGAAAAATATAAAAGTGATGATGTCAGCTAAGATTTCTTTTAATTTTGAAATTCAAAATGTTTTATAGCTCAAATCGTCGCCTCGATTGAAAATCCGTTTTCATATAAAAGATTCGTCATGAGGAGACCTTCGAAACTAGATCCCATATTGATATGTTCCGACGACTTTTTTTTCATGTCAAAAGTTATCAGACCTAGGCTAAGTAAGTTATCATGTGTCATAAGTTACCATTTTATTTATATAGAAATTACCAAAGCATAAAAATGGTCAACCGACCTTCTCCCCACGTGCAAATGAACTAAAGGACATAGTAGCTAATGTCATCCTAAATTCCCTCCTATTTTAAAATTTCAAAATATTTTGTAGCTCAAACTGACAGTCCGATTGAAAACCCGTTTTCACATAAAAAAATGTCACAATGAGAGCTTCGAAACTAGATCCCATGTTCATATGTTCCGACAACATTTTTAGATCAGAAGTTGCCACTTCAGCGCTAAGTAAGTTATCACGCATGTGCTACATATGTCACCATGTTGTTTACACGGATATTACCGGGGCATATGAATGGTTGACGACTTTTTTTTCGTGTCAAAAGTTATCAAACCCAGGCTAAGTAAGTTATCATGTGTCACAAGTTACCATTTTATTTATATAGAAATTACCAGAGCATAAAAATGGTCAACCGACCTTCTCCCCACGTGCAAATGAACTAAAGAACATAGTAGCTAATATCATCCTAGATTCCCCCCTATTTTAAAATTTCAAAATATTTTGTAGCTCAAACTGTCGGTCCGATTGAAAACCCGTTTTCACATAAAAAATTGTCACGATGAGAGCTTCAAAACTAGATCCCATGTTCATATGTTCCGACAACATTTTTAGATCAAAAGTTGCCACTTCAGCGCTAAGTAAGTTATCACGCATGTGCTACATATGTCACCATATTGTTTACACGGATATTACCAAGGCATAAACCTGATTACTCATACCTTCTTATCAGGTTGGGTTAAAGTTGCCGCGGTGTTTGTGCGTGAGTTATCACGTATACGATGCGTATAGTACCAAACTATTTACACAAAAAGTTATCGGATGGATGTTTGTAAACAACCCCCTCGCCAAAGTTATCAGGATCAAGGCACATAAGTTATCAGGTTAGTGATATGTGAGTTACCATGCTATCACACAAAAGATACCAGGGGAATATTTCATCACCCCCCCGATGCCAAAGTTACCAGAACTGGGGTACATACATTATCAGGTCTGCGATATGTTAGTTACCATGCTATTCGCACAAAAGTTACGAGGGGAATATTTCATCACACCCTCCTACAACGCCAAAGTTACCAGAACTGGGGTACATACATTTTCAGGTCTGTGATATGTCAGTTACCATGCTATTCACACAAAAGTTATCAGGAGAATATTTCATCAACCACCCCTG